>NC_090677.1:2767500-3075000 GCF_013368605.1 Nyctibius grandis
CAAGGTATTTTATTTTTCTGAGTCCTAAAGGAAGACTTTCTATTTAGGGGATACCAATCTTACTCCATTGGTCACACTTATCTGGAGAAATAACTTTGCTTACCAGGATAAATGTGCTAGTCTCTCAATTAGCTGTGGTTTGAGTATTTCTATTAGTGTTGATTATGTTGAAAAAATACACCAGTTTTCTTTATGAGAGGGCACAGATTACAAAATTCACAACAGATGAAGGGTGAGAGATAGCAAAGAAAATTTCTGACCATTACAGTGACGAAAACTGACCTTCATTTAATGACCGAGTTCAACTTGGACCGTGCAGTGGATAGGAGAAAACTGGAAAGGGAAATGAGACATTTAATAGCTCATCAGGAGTGTTTGTTGTATCAGAACAGAGAGATATCTGGTATACTATTAAAATATAAGTATTCAGAAAAAAAATTGTGGAAAAAACCTCTTGGAAATACTTTTCAGTGTAATTCAGTCTCATACCAGTAAATTTAAAAGTGGATGTTTGTTATATATAAAGTGCTGTAATTTCTAAATCCAAGTAAACAGACTTTACTCTTCTCTACAGTACCTCTTTAATCCTTTCCAGTGTGCATAATTCTGTTACATATCTAGCAATATTTCTTTCAACTTCTGCTCAATCTCAGATAATGCTCCTTATGCCTTATCACAGTCCACTGTGAAAGGCCATACTGAATATTCTGCCATGTGTATGTTTCATGAGTATTTTGATAATAGCTCGGAGTACTTTTCTATGGCCAGTTAAAGCCTGGCTTGTAATTTAGAGGCTGGCCATTGAAAGATTACAAGGATACAGGAGAAAAACCTTCAGTCACGTGGCAATGAATTGTATACTGGCATCAAAGCCTACAAACTGAGTCATGTTGACTTCTCACAGGAAAATAATGCCAGCCAAGAGCAAATGCAGCAAATTCAAGGAGCTCTGTTTGTGATCCCTAGGGCTGTTGTTTTTAGAAAAGTACTTTTTTTCAAAAAAAAAAAAAAGCCACACACAAAAAAATTAATCTTCATACATCATGAAATCAGAATAATTCATCCATACCCCAAGAAAATAGACAGGTTTGCCTGAACATATGTAGGACTTTTCTGGCCTGCTGCCCGTAAGTACAATTCAATGTTAGTGAACAAGCGCCCAGACCCAGCTGGGCCTTTTTTTAATGCCTTTCCCCCTTTATCTGAAACAGAGAAAAATCAAATAGATGAACAACATTGCTCCACACCAATCGTTCCATTTAATTTCATCGTGGTGTCACATAGTATTTCAAAGAGTTTTAAAACGTCAGCAAGTTCATGTGCTTGTAGCTAGTTTTATTACTGTAGGTTTATAGTTGTTTAAATTTTAAAAAGCAGAATTTCTCGTACAGCTAATAAACCAATTTTGATTCAGTACAAGTTCATACACTTATTCTTTCAAAAGCATTTTGGTAGTTCTGTAAAGAACACGTCTGTTAATTCATGTTTATTCTTCATAACCAATTCTCCAATTTATGCTGGTTTTGCCTTTGAAACATTCAAAACATTTTTCTTGTACCATAAAAACTTTTTTATTTGGAAGAGTAATTATATTCATGAGAGCAACTATCAGGCTTAATTTTCTTCCTGAGGTTTTTTTTTTTTTTTTAAAAATCTTGTTGAAAACTAACATAGTACTTGCCTTTCATCAGTCTGTCAGGTCTTCAAGTTTTACAATATTTTTCAGAGATAATGATTAACAGTACAAAAGCTAAACTACTTCATTTATTAGTGTTCATATATTCATATTTCTATTCCCATCAATAAATCTATGTATTTGCAAGTCTTCCAAGTATTTTCACATTTTATTTTCCCCAGTATTTTATAGTTCCCTCTGTTTTTCCAGCATTCTTTATTTTCTCATAAACAGAGGTGTAGAAGATATATATCTCAAATTATTACACAGTATCTCAGCCATTTGGAAAGAATATTAATTGTATCTCTCTCCTCAGCTGTTACATTGATATCCTGCATCCACATTCCTGTTTCCCCTGAGCAGTGTGACAGTACAAAATGACAGGATAAAGACCTTTTCCTCTGTAAAGTTTCTGACTAGCATTTATCAACAAAAAAGTTGATATGGGATGTAGAACATATAGCGTTGATCCCGAAAAAAACCCTGACATATAAAAAAAACCCTCATATTTTGCTGTGGAGAGATACTGGGAATAAAAAGCATTAAAAATGTTTGCAATTGGTACCAAAGTAGCTATTACTTCCTCTTTTCTGCTCTCTTCCATTTTCTCATCTATCAGAGACACCGTGCCCGTGAAGACAAAGGAAAACATCATATTAACACTGAAATATCATTATGCCATTAAAGCTGTAAGTACTACATTTGCTGCGAAGTGCGTTTGCTTGAAGAATGCTGCACGCTTAGCAGGTAATGAGTTTTCATGTAATGCTTTTAGCATGTTCCAAATTTTCAGCACCATGTGAACACAGCCTATCCTGTCATTGGGAGACCTCCATCATTTTTTCTCCCTGCACCAGCCTTTACATACAGGTTTGCAGATTAATTAATAGCTTAATGCATGCGTTGTTCTCGTTTCATCTTGGCTGCTGCCTCACTGATAGCCCTGACTCAAAGCAAAGGCATTGTGCACCCCCTCGTCTGCTCAGAGCTGCATGTGTTTGTGTTGCCATCCATCAGGGTAAATCTGCACGAGACAGTTGTTTTGCTCTGAGGACACACAGCCTTTTCAGCTGTACCATCATAACAGTGAGAAATGAAATAGTAACAGGATTCTCCCCTCAGAGTCTTTGCACCTCCACAAAGGCATCTTCACCCCCACCTCCCCTTGCAGCAGACAGATGTATTCCTCAGCCTCGTAGCCCCCTCAAAGGCACACATGGAGAACACATCTGCGTTCCTCCTGCTGCCATTTCCAACCTCTGCTCCTTTTTATTGCATCTCTCCTCGGAGGTGCAGTCAAGCAGACCTTTTGCTCTGTAATCCCCATCAGCCTTCCCCTCTGAATTTCAGCCTGGTCCTTCCTCTCCTCCGTAAGCCCTCGCTTCCAGAAGCACTGACTTCTGTGTCAGCCTGTTATAGACTCTAGCACAAAACCAACAATATAAGCAAATATAGAGGCTTATTCTGAGGCAGCTTTCATCCTTCCTCCCACCTGTGATCCTGTGCGCCATATGCAAGGTTTAGAGAAACCCAGGAAGAGGTGGGCAGGCTCTTGAGTTGTTACATAAAACAACTCTTCTGTCTTAACTAAAAACACTGAGGCCGATGCATATTACCTGGACAGACTGAAGCAACCTGGATGAGGTTCCTTCAAGCTCTGTACATATAAAAATGCCCTAAAGAAATGAGATGCTTTTTGTAAAGTTCCCTGTATCAATCCATGGATTCAAGTGTAAAATAATAGCATTGCTGAGGTACAATTTTCCCCAACCATTCCTACTGCTACACAATGCCATATTCCACTCAAGGAGAGCTTAGAACACGGCAGAACAGTCATTCATTTCTAGAAAAATTAAATAGGAGCTTTCTGAACAGCTGGCAATTTGGGAGGTTAAGCAGGTATAGATTTGTAGAGTTAACTCCTGACCACATTCATGTTAGCGAAAAACTCCTGCTTCTCAGAATAGGAAACCACTTCACACATAATATCTGTGACTTTGGATCTCCTTTATGTCCGCAGCGTACCTTGGTATGCACCGGTCTGTTTATTTTGCTTGTGCTGCAGTGATAATTGATGCAAAAGGCACACTGGGAAGCAACGTCACAGAGAGGTTCAGAGGAAAATAAACTCATTCATTCTCACTCCTCAGAGGTATTAGGAAACTGTTGAATGAAGGAATAGATTTGCCAAAGATTGTCTTTCTTTCCTCCCCAGTATTTGGATTATGATCGTTTATTCTCACACAGGATGTATCTGTATATATAGAACCTGCTACAAGGTGTTTGTGTTTCAAATTAGGAGACAAATATTCCACCTCTATGCATTTCAATCCACACGACATGCTGATTTTCTGAGTCACAGTGCCTTAAAGATTAACTGGTCCATATGACAGAGGGAGAAATGAGGAGCCAGCAGCTCTCAGATGTCTCACTTGGATTCCCTCTGACCTTCTCAGCATAGTCAGTTCTTGTGATTCTCAGAGAAAAAGTAAGCTTTTTGCATGTCCTTTTGAATTTTACTGAAAATTAATAAGCAGGTGCATATAAAAAACTACATCTAGTTATTGTTATAATTGAAAATTGAACACTGACTAAACTTGAACACTGTTCATCAAACCAAGCTTTTAACTGAAGTCATAACCAACTAATGAGTTAACAATAACATGGGCTGGAGTGAGCATTTGATCAAATCAACAGGGGAATGAGCAAAACAGAAAACATAAGAGGTCTGGCATTTGATAACACCCACTGCAGAAAATAATGGAGATCATAAGCCTTGCCAGCTCATTCCTTTGAGGCAAGGGCCAGCTCCTTCAGGACTGTGACTGCTTTGAGGTTGCTGCTTAAACTGTCACCCCTCTGCTCTTCATGTTTTGAGCTCGCAGGGCTTAAAACTTCTCTGATGCAAATATAGTTGGATAACTCAGGATGACACATGGTGATTTACAACAAAATATTTTGTGCCAACCTATGCAAGTAGCTTCACTTAGCTTGCAACTTCAGAAAATCTTAAGATAAACAGTAAGAATGATCTCCCTGAGGAACTATGAAAAGGACAATAGAAGGTAATACAGAAAGAAGGACTAACGCTTCGTCTTGAATAGTTTTCAGAGTGTCAAAGTCAGAAGTGCAGCTCAGGTAACCAAATGATATCATTGTGGACAAGCACCTTCATCCTAATGAACCTCTTCAGCACCGGATAATCAGGTCTGCACAACCGTGGAGTTTGCACAAAGAGAAGCTAATACTCCTCTTGACTTGAGAGAGAGTGTGGTTGCTCCAGGGAATGATTAATTTTGCTCCTTCTTTAAATTGCCCTCTCTGCACTGGAAGTAAAAGGAGTTTATGAAGACCTGCTTCTCTAGGTTAGAACCAGACACGGTTTCCAGGCATGGAAAAGCATGGAAGAGAGGACTCTGGTGATACACCATCAATATCCTCCCTGATAAAAGCTAACAGAGTGCTGGCAGCTAAACTCCTCACACCCTGTCAATGTGCTTTGGACATGTTTGGTGATGTTACACGTCCTTCTTATTTGCTTATGCTTTTCACCTGTAGTCATGCCATTCATAGAATATTTCCTGAGTATTCTTGCACTTGGGAATTCAGTTATTTATAGTGCTGTTAATGTAAACCTTCAATTAAAGAAAACATTACAAGCATCTCAAAGAAAGCTATCATTTCAAGCAAAAATTTTCAGTCAAAACAAGTCTGAAATATACTTAGAAGTTAGCATTAAGTGACACCTCTCAAGTCATATTTTGAAATGCAACACATTATTTGCCTTTTAGCTTCTCAATCTTTACATGTGTGCTATTTGAATTTTTTTTCCTATGATTTTATTTCATTTTTTTCAATCAATGTGGTCCTGAAATACTTTTAATGAAAATCTACTTTTCTGATAATCACAGGCTTCTAGGAAGTGGAGCATTAAGAGAAAGCTCTAAATAGCGTAAGACCTGTACTAAAATAACAAAAGTGGGCAATAATGAAACTTCCAGTTTATTTGGCTGTCTTTCATCTCTCATATCCCCAGCACTGACTTTTCCAGGTTTTCAGTTCTGTTTTTATTAGAATCTTTTTGAAACCTTGATCTTTTATATTTTAAAGGAAACTTATCTAGTACAATCATTCAAATCAACATCTCTTGCCAGTAAGCATGCAGGGTTTCAATATAACTTCTAATTATAATTCATGAAGTCTTTAAAAAGGAAGTTAAAAGTTAAGCACAGGGCAGGGTACTTGCTTATCAAAATATTTACAACGAGTGTGATTCATAGCAAAGAAATGATGGAGTAGGACAACTACTTAATATTTGGTAAACATCATGACTAGACAAGAAAATTACCCTGATAAACAAGTTTTACAGAGTTCTAGCTGTAAATGGCTGTAAAAACTTTTATATAACTGTTTGAAAAGCAAAGATAGTGTAGAAATTCTTAGTGGCAAATTCTTAGCGTGGTAGATGCATTTTATACTCAATATTCATTGTAAAGGGATACGTTTTCTCTGACAATTTCCTGTCTCCCTTGAACATAGTACATGAAAAAATGCCTTTACCAAAAATCAACCTCTACGAGATACCTTTCTAATCATTCCATACCACTTGAAGTTTATCTGAAAATAAACTTGCAGTATCAGCTCCCTGCTCAGAAAAATCTGTCTTTAGAGAAGCCAGTGATTTGCATGTGAGTTGACACTCCTATAGTACATGGGGCAATGTAAACAGATATACATATATTTATCTCCAACACAGCCAGTGATCCTGAAATTGTGTTCTTTTTCTGTATAACAGCCATCACCTGGTACTTCACAGCCACTGCCTGAATCTGATGCTGCTTCCATCACTGCTGTGCATTTGTTAGTTTACAGACTCAGGGAAAGGGCAGCAAGGGAAATACAACGGTCCTTTGCTTCAAGTAACTCTGAAGCCCAGTGCATAGTGTTCAACCCAACTCACTTCAGAGACACAGAGGCTGGGGCAGGTAATTCTCCTGCCACTCCAGCTGCTGGTGCTCGGCTCCTGAAGCACAGGTCCCACGTGGGTATGTTCCCACACAGTGGTTCTTGTATTTTCTGTGAAACCACCTGTGCTCCATTTATGTGATTTTTGAAAATGTTTCCATTTTACAGTTCTGTCCCTGTTACATACCCCACAGTCTATTCCAGTGAGGGCTTTTGAAACAATTCATTTCTGTCGGGGCAGCTTAACAGTTCCCATGATAAAGTATAATGTGACTTTTCCATCACTGCCTTCATTTCTTCTAAAATTGAGAGCTATGAACAATAACAACTTCTACATTTCAGTGAGCTGTAAGCTGTGTAGTTTAAAAAGTTGTTTACTACATTGAATAATGATGTTATCTGAAGATCTCTGTCAGTTAAAAGCAACATTACCAATTCCAGGATTCCATGAAAACAGGGAAAAATCAAATGAAAGGCAGATACCTAATATGCATCTCAAACACCCCCCTAGTTTGACAGCTCGTCTCCTGTTCATCGTAATTTTTGAATTTTGTAATCTAGTGACCTTTATCAAAAGGACAAATACTTTACGACTGTATTGATAAGACAGATGCTAGAAAAATAGATCATAGTTATCCGCAACTATTGCAAAATGCCTGTGGAAGGCAGGCCCCTTCCATGGTGCTGGGCCCCATATTTTACCTGCACGCTCCTGGTTTGTCCACCAAGATGATGCCTAGTAATAAAGTACAGAGTTCACACTGCAAGACTTCTTCCTAGAGGGCAAAAGCACTGCCTGGAGGCAGGGGATCTACTGAAGGAAACGGAATGCTTAAGGTGCAATTAATGCAATGCATAAAGGTGAGCTATATGGTACTGAGCTAAGGAATGAAACTAAAAGACTTTCCCTTAGTAAAAATAACTACATACAGTGACAAAACACCACAACTACGATGTTTTTACCCCAAAACTCACAGAGTAAGAGTTGCAGGGAACTGAAGGTTTTCACCTAGCTAAAGAGATAGCAGGAAGACAGCTTCCCCAGGAGGTGGGAAGGACATGGTAGAAGGTCACCACGCACCGTGCAACGGTCATAAGTGTTTGAGCATATTGGAAAGAGAGGATGAACAGTAAAGCGTGTGACACAGTCTGCTGACAACACTAGCGTATCAGCTAGTAGGATAAGGCCGATTAATAAAAGCATTACAATCCTGCAATACTGAGTGAGTGTGGGAAGAAGTAGCAGATGAAATTCATTGTAGATAAATGTAATATCATGCACATGAAGAAATGTAATCCCAAATTCATATACACAATGCTAAACTCTGAGCTGACCGAGATACTGGGGTTAGAATATGTCGCTTCATAAGAACTTGAGCACAGTGCTCTGTAAAGGTTGTAAAACGAAATTGAGAGCTCCGAGATACTCGAAAGGAACAGAAAAGAACACAGAAAACATTATGATTCCTCACATCAATATGCGGTGCACCTGCACCTTGAATGCTGCTTGCAATTCCGAACCAGCTATCTGAAAAAGCGTACCGTGGATTTGGAAAGGTTGAGGGGCAAGCGCCAAGTCTGATCAAAGGCACGGAATAGATTTGGTATGAGGAATAACTGAACAGACAAACTTTTCAGTCTGGAAAAAAAGCTGACCAACAGGTTATATGCTAGCAATTTTTAAATTACCAACAGAAGCGTTCACTGTCTTTTCAAAGAATGAGACACTACACAATAAAACTGCATTCTAAAAATCACAGTTTTAAAACACAGGAAATACTTCTTCGTACTCTGCATAGTGAAACTGCAAAACTCTACATCACAGGATGTCATTGTCAAAAACTGACAGGGCTTCAAAAAGATATCCTACAAATTAAAGGAAGGAAAACCCGTTGAGGTCCATTGAGTAGAGAGACACAATCGTTGGTTCAGAAGTGCCTGAAGCACAAATTGTCAGGAGATAATCCAGGATTTTAAGGAATCATCACTACATGGTTTCCGTATTCTTACACTCCTCTTGGCCAGTGTTGAAAAGAGGGTAACAGGCTACACAGACCTTTAGCTTAAGCCAGCAGAGGGGTGTGAATATTCTTATAACAACTTAAACATCTTTCAAAAGCCAGTAAAAAACCATGCAAGTCCAGTGGGTTCAGTTTCCTAAATCAATCTTTTCTTATTCCATACATGTAGATCAAAGATCTCCGCTTCTGTTTTCAGGTGCTGGCCCCTGGCAGCATGTGGAAGAATCAAATCATGTTGTGGGTCATCTTTCTCATCAGTGGAGTCACTGGAGTTCAGGACCTATGTGATAATTTAGATTATTTTTAACTTTATTTTTCCTTGTTCTGCTTTTCTTTTACCACCACAGAGGTGTTATATTACAGAGAAGAAATTACTTAATAGGAAGGGAGCTCTATAACCTTTTTTGCTTTTACTCCATAAGTCAGACTATCCCTTTCCAAGTATCATATAAATGTTATCTTTTCAATGAAGTCTTAACTTGCTAAACTCCAAAGGACTCCAAACTGCTGCTCCATTGCCTGATAAGATGATAGCATCAACCACTTCCTGATCACAGCCACCCCTAACACAAGGAGCAAAGCATATTATAACATTTGGATGTCAGTTCCCAGCATTCTCCCCCCTGCTGTTTTTATTTTGCCCAAGTAATCTGCATGGGCTTCCACTGCAGCTTCAAAGCCTAAGAGACAAAAGTTGGAACTCTTGGTGTCATCAGCAGTCACCTTCCACACAATAAATAGAAGGAGAAAGAATTTATAGGCTCTGTCTACACTCCTGGGCATTGGCACTCCAGGGGGTACCTTACACGCAGGACCCCTGGTATCCAGACCTGCGTAACCATCGCGGTGGCCCCAGGGCACTCTCCCTTGCCATGCACTGGCCTCTGAAGAGAACCAGGGAGCGCAGGGGAAATGCCTTGTGCCCAGGTTTGGTTCTCATCAGGATGGAAGGGCACATTGCAGAACACACGCGTCCATGGTGTAGACATTATCCATGTGCCATGATGGTAGTTTCAACGTCAACACAACAGTCTTCCACTAACAGAGGGTTGGTATAAAGAGACACTAGTTCAGTCACAATATCTATAGAAGAGAAAGAGCATTATCAATGGTTTGGTGCTCTTGTCTGCATTTTCCAAGGGCATTCTTGGTAAAGCACCTGCCTCCACGTTAGATTTCCACAAACAACATTTCACTTTGAAGTAGGCATATGCCAACCTCTTGAATCACTAAAACAGACAGAGGTCAGAACAGGAGACTGGCAGTTACTGCTACACATGGTAAAGGACTTCATGTCCTTCACCCTAAGCCCGACGACACTCTGAGCCCAGTGTTGTATGTTTACAAATAATTAAAGAGTTGGTCTAACACAGAGAGGAAGAAATGAGAGAAGCTGCACTTTACTGAAAATCACTTGTTCCTTTTGGTGACAAAAGTTCCTTTTGGCATACTTAATAACAGCTCCATTTCCTATTACAAAACATGGCAGAATAAATATATTTAATGTTTTAAACTTTCTTGTGGTGAAAGCTTACTGAACAGTGACCCTGGCGATACGAGACCAGGGTGCCACCTGACTTTTGCAGTGTATCACGAGGAGAGAAACTTCAAGGAAATTTCTCCCTAGGAGCCCAATTGTTTAAGCCATTAAATGTGGAGAAAGAGGGAAAAGAATTAAGATCTCTCACAGTCAGCATGAGATTTGGAGGTAGAACTCAGGTTTTTTTCATACTGAGACTGCAACATTTCTCTAAGGATTTTCACAAAAGAAGAATGAACTTGAGTAGCCTCTTTTTAAACTGAAAAGAAAGTCTTAATTAAGGGAAAATAGTCTTTTGTGCATTCAGTCTGCTAGCTGAGCCAGGGAGGGGGTGGATTAGGGAGGAATAATAATGTGAATAAATGCAAAATGAAAAAATAAGCATGGAAGGCCTCTGTGCAGATGCGAGTGGTCCAGACAGACCACTCCATGATGTGTGCTGCCAACCTGCTCAGGAAGAGATGAATGTGGAGGTGAAGCATTGCTGCCCTTACGATACCATATTACCACATCTCCCCATAGCCTAGGAGTCTGCAGATAGAAAAAACTCTTTTTCTGCACACATCAGAATAAAACCATCTGCAGATTTCCCCTCACAGCTGAAGTATCAATAAACGTCACCAACAACAGCTACGTTATAAATACTTATATTTGATGGTGTACATCAGTGCAGCTCCAATGATTTTAGCAGTGCAATATTTATTTGCACCAGATGATGATCCAGTCTACCATGTTTGTTCAGCCAGGTTTAGACCTCTTACAAGGTCAACCAGTGAAGAGCTTCTCAAAGTCCTCCAGCAAAAGGAGTGACATCAAGACTTTCAGCATCTCTAAATATAAATTACACAACATACTCCAGAAGAAGTAAGAACTTTTCTTAATGTTGTTCCATTAAGCCAGAGCTACGCCATACTATTTCAGATTCAGCAGAACTGAATTCCGTGGGAGATAACTGTTCTGCAGCCATCGGCAAACTACACTCTGTAAGTAACCTTATCTATAGACTGTAAGCTAACAGTGTGCCCAAAGAAAAAACAGTTGTACAAAACCAAGGCTACTTTTTCTATTACCTATAGAAAAGTGGATGCACATGGTACCATCCTAATTGCACCAGAGCAGTTATTGCATCTGTTCCGTCACAGGTATTCCAGTAATTACTAAGATCTAAGACACAATCTCCTCTAGTGTTTCAAAGTTGCATTTCCACTCCATTTCTCTCCAAGGACAAAAATCTACTGCCATCTGTACTTCAGTAGTCACAGAATCACAGGATCAATCAGGTTAGAAGAGACCTCTGGGGTCATCGAGTCCAACCATTGCCCTGACACCACATGGCAACTAGACCATGGCACTAAGTGCCATGTCCAGGCTTTTCTTAAACCCCTCCAGAGATGGTGACTCCACCACCTCCCTGGGCAGCCCCTTCCAATGGCTAATGACCCTTGCTGAGAAGAAATGCTTCCTAATGTCCAACCTGAACCTCCCCTGGCGCAGCCTGAGGCTGTGTCCTCTTGTCCTATCGCTAGTTGCCTGGGAGAAGAGGCCGACTCCCACTTCACTACAACCTCCTTAGGTTGTAGTGTAGATACTTAGTCCTTAAGGAACAAAGAAGAGATGATCTAAATCAGAAAGGTGAAACACAGTTTGGAACCTGTAAAGGTATGTTAAGAGTTCAGGTTTAAGAGCGATGCAAGGACTTCAGTGCTTGCTACTCTGATGTGTGCTCCCAGCCACAACAGGGTGCACACACAGACACATACATACAGACACACAGTTCAAGACCAGTTTTTTTGCTGGCATTTGCCTTCACTACATGTTCCTCTTGTAAAAACAATTTTGCCAACTGTATTTTTTCTATACGCTCACAGGAATCAGGAATAGACACTTTCCTGCAAGATAATCTTACTAATCCTTCTTGCCTTAAGGAGAGCTTACTCAGTACTTGGCCAGTTTCACTGCCACAGCACTTGTGGGAGGTGGCTCAGCTGTTTTGACTTCAGTGTGTTTCCTCCTGTCTTTTGAGACACACAGATTTCAAGCCATTAAAATATGGTCATGTTTACTTCCTTGCCATGGCAAAAGAGTGCTTAATAAACACACCCTCTCAAAGCATACATTGTTGAATACAGGAGAGCAAAAAGAGCTCAAGGAAGACTACACTAGGACAGATCAAAGCCTGTCACTACAACGGCTCATAGCAGCTGCCTAAGGAAGAATGTAGAAATAGGACAGTCACGGGATCATCAGTCAGCACTCCTCTAAAGCACTCATCCAGCCTCCAGTGGGACCAGAGGGACTGGTAGGGGCTTCCTGAACCAGTCTATTTCTACTTAATGATATGTGAAGGTATTTTTTCCATTAATATATCTATTTTTTTTTACATTTGGAAACTTCTGGCATCCACAACATCTTGTGGCATTCCAGAGTTTTACTACCAACTTTATGAAGAACCACCTCCTCCCTGTTTTGACCCAGAGCCCTTTAGTTTCATTTCATTCCTGCTAGGTTCTGACCAGGAAGATACATTCACCTCCCAGTTTCCTAGATCTCTTCAGGCATTTTTTTTTTCAGGTGAGAGAGTCACATTTGTTCCTTTTATGGAGCCTATTCAGTACATTTGATCATTCATGCTGCTCTTTATGAGCCTTTTCCAATTCTATTATACCTTTATGAAGACGAGGCCAGAGCTACATGCAATATTCAAGACGCAGAAGCACCATCATGCAGTGTCATAATGATGTTTTCTGTTTTATTTTCATTCCTCTACTTTCTAAACCCTAGCAGGGCAGGTTGTTTTCTTGAAGACTATGGAGAATTCAGCCGATCTTTCTTACCTCCAAACCTTGTCCTTGAGTTATAATGTTCATCTCAGAACAGGAGTCCACGATTATTCCCCCTCACTCCCCCCATGTACCTCATGTTGCATTTTATCTGTATTTCATCTGTCATTTTTACCACCTGAGCGCTCAGCACTGGATTTTTTTTTTTTTTGCAGCTCTTCAAAGTCAGACCCTCACCTTTACTCTGCTGAAAAACTTCTTATCACCAGTGAAACCTGCCACCTCCCTGCTCCTTTTTGAATCACCTGGGGACACATTTAACAACGTATGTCCCACCACAGGCCACTGGGGTGCTCTCTTATCTACTGGTGACCTCTGTATGAGACTTACCATTTATTTCTACGCTGTTTTCCTTCAGGAGTCCTCCATAAGAAGGTTCTGGAACAGGAACTGTCCTCAAACTACTCCACAGTGAACAACAGAGCAGAAGTCATTGAGAGGATGGTCTGGCCTTTTATTGTCTTGGTTCTCTTTTTATACCACAATTATCTACTTCCCTTCTAGTTTCCCTGGCAGATTTCCTCTTCTTGTTTTTGAGAAGCGTGTGGTGTTTGTTTTTTCTCCCCTCACAAGTTTTTCTCCCTTCTCCTTGTTTTTATGCCCTTATGCCTTAGACACCTCTACTGAATGAATAATCCTCCTCTTAAATACAACCTGCACTTAGGACTATATGAAATTATCACACACTCTAGCAGTATGAATGCTGAAAACTCAGGGTTTGTACTACCATTATAGTGGATAAACCTGTTAAAGCATCGCTGGGAGCAAGATCAGACCTTTAATATATGAAGCTATTAAAACCAAAACCAACCAACCAAAAAACAAAAAAATTTGAGAGGCTATCTCAAAGTGGTTAACAAAATATCAAAAGGGTAAAAGTCTTATTTATGGGAAAACATAATATATTTTTACATCAGAAAAGGAACAAAAAGGAATCAGCCTGCTGAGAGAATGATCTACAAGTATATTAAGAGACTATTGTGACTCAAATTGAAAGAACGAGGGCAAAAATGACAAAAGAAGTTATGAGCAAAGCTTTGCTATTCAGTCACCGAAGGCAGAGATGGAGAATCTTGCAAGGATGCATAAATCATGCGGAAGAAGTAGTATTTATCAGACCAGAAGGAATATTCACAGCCTAAAATGGCTACGTAAGGACAGATAAACACTTCATTGTAGTATACAATTAAATGTATTGTAGCATAAAGGAACCTTCAGTATGACAACCCAGATTCGACAAGCAACAATATCTTTGCTTTCACTTGGAAATCAAGACCAGCCAATGCAATAAGATCTGTCCTTGAAAACTGAACACAAAAAAGGGCATGTTAGCAAACTATCATAGTTATCTTTGAAAGAAATGCAGTTTTATATGTCTCAAAAAATTGAAACAATATCTATTGATAGTAGTGACCTCTCGATACTGGCAAAGGAGAAATTCACATTTGATGCAAAAGCCGCACGCCTTACACAAATCAAACGCACCGTCCTCTCTCCACCCCAGACCCAGGCTCTCATGGCTACCTACCAAGCGCAAGCCCAGCAGAGAGGGCCAGTCGTGTGCCCACACAACGACGTACTGCAGCACCACTCCCTGTATTTTAGATGAACAACAAATGTCTAAAGCAAGCAGGAGGAACACCGTGTGTCCTCCTCACTGCATTTCCAAAGCAAACACCAAGCCCCAGTCTTCCTCAGTTTCCATTTCTAGGGCGTTTCAGTGTCTCTCCAGCTCCTACACAGGACTGGAGCACGAATCCTGGCAGCTAACACTAAGAATTTGGATTTGATGGGTGAGCAGGTATAGCCACAAATAAAATACCCACCTCCATTAGCTATTTCCTCTTTGTTTACTGTAGCCCAGGACAGTGCATCAATCAGAAGGTAATCAATCTGGCTTCCAAGAAAATCATAATATGCTCTACATTATTGTGAAACAAAGCTGACATCTCCGTACGTGTTTGTAAACATTGCTGAACACTTGGTCTTACCAGGGGATGCCTGACAAATGTAAATAAATCCAATTTCTGACAGACCTGCAAAGACTTACAAATACATCTTTTTAGCATTTCAATTTATTAGAATACCTTTTTTTTAAAAAAGAAACTTTAAAAACTATCAACAAACAAATTATCGTCTCCTCTCACGTTGATGAAAGGTTACCATAGAACAATTTGTGCTAAGAGCACAACACAGAGCAAGATTCAGTGATCACAGAAAGAAGAATAATCAGAGGTAAAGAAAGCCCATTAAAATAACTCTTCCTACTGCTATACCTGCTTTGGAGCATCGTGCATTTGGCATTAACATTTCTGGAGCTTTGCTTTAATTTTCTAGGAAATTGTTTTAAGAATGAAAACCATGTACTTAATATTATATACTTGTATTTATCATGCTTAAACAGCAACTTGCTTTTTCATTTCTCTTTCTTACTACTATAATTCTCCCAAAGATCCACATCAGGTGATAACACGGAGCATTCTTAAATACTGTTAAGCAATTACACCAGGAAAGTGGCTGGTTTTATAGTTATTAAGCAAGCAGGAGCACATTTAATTACAGAGATAGTTATCTTGGATTTCTCTGTAAAAGAGGTAATTCTGACCAGAATGCTATAGTGCAATGACACATCAATTCTGCTTTATCATGTAATTCCGAGTGTAGGCATTGGTAATTTCAATGAACTAATTGTGTTGGAATCTAAGGTGGGATTTATGATGTGATGTGACACGACAGTTGATTACATTTTAGTACATATCAGTATAAAAGACACTCAAAAAAGCCAACAAAAAAATAAACTTGTCTGAATGGGGCGGGGGGAAAGAAAGGCAACTCTGCACCCAGAAAGTGAAGCTATAAAAAGGTCTGCACCTAAAGCACAAAGGAGTCCACCCTTGGATGACTAAGGAGTGAAATCCCAACAGCATCAGAGAGGTCACACCTGTTAACAACTGAGGACATATCACAAACATTCACTCCACAAACTAAAGCAAACAATAGCCCAACATGTATTTTGATTTTAGCCTCATAATTACTTCTGTGCTTTATTGAATATTTTTGGATTCACTCTACTGGTGCACATCTCTCTGTGGATGAGGGCAGCTGCTATAATTGCATTAAAATAGTAAAACTAGTTAACTATTTATAAATAGTGAACACTTAGCTTTTCTCCCCTGCTCACACCCTCCGCTCTGTGGCTTATCTGATACTGTATAAAACCATATAGAAAAATCTATTGTTGCACAAAATCAACAGCAGCATATTTGAACAACCAAATGTGTCATCTCTGGGGATTTAGGAATTCCAGGCATTGTTACATCATTGATTTTCAAATAGAACATAATCAGCAAAGAGTTCTTTAAAACAAACAAACAACAACAACAAACAATAGCATAATAAAGCCTTGACTTTTTGCAAGTCTAAAAAAGTAACTGGGTTGAATCCTAAAATAATTCTTGCTGTATTTTTGAAATAATAGAGAAATTTAGGAATTATAAATGACTTGGGGAAAAAAACAAACCAAAACAAAAAAACTTGCTGCTGAAACATTAAAGCACAATCCCTGTAAGTTTACAGAAAACCTTTATATTCCTTCCTTAGTTTTTAAGATGTGGAATTTTAGTGTGAAGCTAGTGTTTAGGCTGCCAGATTGCCAGTGAAAAGATGCTTTTCTTCAGGAAAGTTAATTATAGCTTCTTTAAAAAGATAATTCACGAAGGTCTGGGCATTATTGGCTATCTGTAACTTTATCAAACTGCTGGCCCTGGCAACAGGATGAGATGTGCACAGGTTCACCTCCCGTTGCTTTTCAGGGGAACTCTGAGCATGGCAATAGAACAGATGAGCTGGAGAAGTGTCAGACCACACCCCTAAAATAATGCAGTATACACTGCACAAAAATACACTGAATGGAAAATAAAAAGGTCTTCTAACTGAGGTTTATTGTCATGCACAGATGCAGCAGAACCTCTGTCAAGAAATGGGACCAAACCTAGGGAGCAGCCAGAGGGCTGTGCTCCAGCCCCCTCTTCACCCTGTCCCAGGGAGGGAGAGTCGCTGTTTCCACCCAGGATCACTCCTTGTGAGATACTACACAGCCCCAAGACTTCTCTCTGATTTTACTATAAACAAAACTCTGCTTGGTACTCTCTCAGGAGAAGCATTTCACAAACAGCTGGGACTCAAGAGAAATGATCATAAACCAAAACCCTGTATAGAACTATATTTTTCTGAGAAGGGCTGAAAAAAAAAGTGGAAAGTTATACACGTTTGATGAAATGCATTCAATACATCTGTGTATGTCACCATCTCCTTGCTAATATGATCTAGTACCAATTTAAGTCGGCAATTACATTCCGATTTTCAGAAAGACTTTAGAGTTGTGCCACACATTGTATCAGGCTTGGGGAGATGGCTGTAAATAATGCAGGGTATATGTCCTGAAATGTAAGATTTTAATTAGGGTTTTCCTGAAAGTGATTATTTTGCCCTCTGGCTCAGCCTGCCTTAGATTGTGCTGCTGTAGATGGTGAGAATTTGAACAGAAGCTGCCCATCGAATGCTTTCCCTGCCAACAGAAAAAAGCAGAGGGGAATGAGGGTGGAAGCCCATTTCTGCACTTGCTGCTACTGAATGATGCAATAACTCTCTCAAGGTCACAGACCAACGTGGTGCAGTCAGCTAGAGCTTGTGACGTACTCCATTTTCTGTAACTCATTCCTAAGATCCACTGTGATATTATTTCTTAAGGATTTTTTAAATTTATTTTTAAATACTGTAGTATTCTACATTTTCAATCGCTTAAAGACCATGAGACAATCACGGGTGGACATGATGGGGAGAGAGTTGTCCGATCTAGGCCTTTTTGGCTTTTGTCAGGTCAGGCTGCAGAATTTGCACATTTTATTATAGAATTTATTAACTCAGCAGATTTCTCATCTCCTGTAAGATTTAGGAATGCTACAAAGCACTGCATGGCCCTACTTGTTTTGCTATTATTGTTTTAATCTTACAGATTTCTAACTTCCATTCTGGTGGGGCTTCTATTTTCTTAAAGTTATTTTGAAGTCTATTAAAAAAAACACAGGAAACTTAGGCTGGAAAGGACATCTGGAGGTCATCTAGTCCAACCTCTTGCTTTAAAGCCGTATCAGTTGTTTCAGGACTCTCCAAGGGTGGACATTCCTCAATATCTCGGGGGCCCTGTTCCAGTGCTTGACCACCATCATTCCAAGAGTGTTCTGACAGAAATTAGTCCTAGCCAGTAAATGTCTCACAATAGGCAGAAAAGTTCCTTTCTTGAAATTTCAAAGAGGACTACAGCTACAAAGATGACTGTCTCAAATTTTACCCAGTCACAGAAAATGAACAATAGCATAAATAATAACCTTCAATCACATTTTATTGTTTGCGTACACCACCAAGAGGCTATGGACTTGGTTCATTACACAAGGTAATGAGTAACTGGGTGTACACCTTCTCGAGGCAAGATTTTACTTCTAAATGCTTGCTGGGATGAGTCAAAATTCATGTCCTAATTCTGCACGGTTTAATCACAAGCCAGAACAGCATATTCAAAGCACAAAAGCTGGTACATACTTTTAATTATTACTAACGTGATTCCAATCTCATGGTTGAATGATCTGTATGTGCAGTGCAAGACAATCATCACTCACAGTGCATAATTTAGACCATCACAGAAGATGTTTCCCTAAAGAACAGTTTGCACTTTATAAAATCTTCCTGCTGATACAAAACGGAATCTCTTTTTTCCATTTTGAGTATTGACCCCAGAGCTTAATCTTGGATTCTGCTCTTCACACTAAGCATTTTAGTGTTAGCTCTCAGAGATCTAGCTGCTTAAGAAACAGGCAAACTTCTGCATATGGTGTTTGGGGCCTCTCTGGCACACTGGGAGAAGCAGCCATTACCTTTGGCCTGTGGAGTTTTGTCAGTTTGGATTACAACTCAACTGACAGAGCTAAGTAGCAGGTCCTAGCAAACATGTAGTTGCCCTTTTTTGAGCCATGTTATTTATGTCACGTGAATCAGAGGTCTGAGGGGTCTTACGACAGCAGTACAATGGCCCATAAAGCTATATACGTGCTATTCATATCACAGCAGCACTCCTAAACCAGTAAAGCCCCTCTGGCCTAGAGGCTGCCACAGTTCAACTTACCCCATCTCCTTGCTATGTCAGCATCCTCTTTGAAATCCCGCAATGCTCCACTTTCTGCCACCCTACCTATCCCCACATCTTTTCATCAACTCAGAGACCCTTCACAACTCTCTCCCTCCTTACTCATGCAGCTGAGGACTTGACTGTATGTATCCCCTTTAGCTACTGGCTCAGCTCCTTCTCCTGTCTTCTGTGTATCGCTTGCTGTCTTAGACTGGAAACCTTTGGAGGCAGTGACACCACAGGCATGCTTGCATAGATTCTTACCAGGGTCTCAAGCCTAATAATAACAACTTATTCTTACTATTTTAACACTATTATATTAATAATAATTCAACTACTATTATTCTTAATATGTTAGCACTATGATATTAATCATAATTCATTATATTACCAGTTGCCACTTGCAGGGGTCCTAACAAGAGTGAACTATCTCCCTGGTAGAAAATCCACTCTATGGTATGCCAACAAACCCGTAACTTATCAGGAAATAGCATATTATAATAACTGCTGCTGAAAGGCCCAACATATTAGAAGCAATTTAAAAATGCCGGTTTTTAGTTTCTGTTTCAAAGGGATTCCCATCACCCTGGCAGCAGGAGGCTCCCTGGCTCAGGACCATGATATATGGATTTCTGCTATCAGCAACTGCATCTAAAATGCATCTAGAGTTTCCCATTTGCTCACGTTACTGACCTTCTCATAGCATTTCCCCCAATTACCTAAAAGAGGATGACTTTTCTGACTGCCAATCCTGACAGCTGGAGAGACAAACAACTAAACTTTTGATGATGGGTGCCCTGAAAAGGCAAGGAGGACATTGATTCTGCTCCTGACGAATACTGTGCCAAAGATCACGGCCAAGACCCAAACAGCTAATGGTGTGATGTTTGTTAAAAGCAAAAACTGTCTCAAAGAGGAGCTCTCCTTCACAGCAGGAGCAGGAACATTTTGGAAGGTGAGACAAGCACGTATGAATGGAGAGCTGCACCTCTCAGGGGTACAGTAGATGCTTACTTGTTTCAGACCAGCCCATTCTTGGACTGTTGCTTCTCTATTTGCAGACCCTATGGAACCCACCTCAGAAATGGGTGATCTGTCACCCTTTGCATGCAGTACTGCCTCTCCTTATGTCTTGGGGTGAAATACAACACACAGTCCCAGCTTTGGTTCTGCGGAATAGAGGACACTGCCTACCTGCCCTGGTAGAAGGGGGAAAAGCTGCAGGAATGCCAGCCAGGTGCGGTTGTCTCTAGGACATACACTGTTGCTCTGGCTGAATGGATGCTGTGGCAACAACTGGTTGTCCTAAGACACCAAATGACTTCAGCTGAGCCAAACTTGCCATTGATTTTATTGTAGTCTACGTTAATGCTAATATGAGAAGGAGCAAAAAGCACACTTCAGTTCTCAGCTGACAAGTCATGTGTGTTGGAGTAATAGTCCGGGAAAAAAAAAAATAAATATTTTTATTTGTAATCTGAACAGAGTTGCTATGCATATCCCTGTGAGAAAAACACACCAAATCCCTCAATCACTACACCACTAACCGAGCTTCCAGCAGAATCTAAAATGCCCCACGGCATTCACCATTCTAGGGGAAAACAGAAAAGCCCTTTTATAGATAGCTAACATGTGTCTAAACATACACGCACTGTTCAGTTAGAATGCAAAATGTTACTTTTGTTGTCAGAATTATTCATAAAAATGAAAATCTGATACTATCAGCACATGTGAACTCTGGACTCACTTTACCAGCCACTGCTGTTGTGAAGTCTTCCATCTCAAAAGCCCCATGCAAGTTTGAGAATGCTTTCAGTATGTAAGATAGCATTTTGAATGCAACTTGTCACCAACTCAGTAATAACAGTTTACATTTCTATAACCTCTGAAAGCTCCCAAATCCCTTCAGGTTTTAAAGCCAACTGCAGCAGCACAGCTGAAACCAGGACGTGGACACAGTCACACATCATGAACCAGTGAAAAAGTGACTTCTCTGTGAAGCTCCCAAAAGGAGTGTGGAAACTATAGATGATTCTTCTCATTATTTTTCATTTCTGTGTAATTCTTCACCTTGTTTTTCCCTACAGAAACAGTCAGAGTACTACTAAAAACCCCACAAAATTAAAGGTTTCATGGTGTATTAACTCCTAAGCTGGAAATGAGAAACTCTAAGTGTTGTTGGAAACCTTTTTTTTCCCCCCTTGCTTTATTTTCAGCTTGATTTTGCAAAACCTGAGATCCAAGCCTGCCTTGACACTAGCATATCACAAGAAAATCCACTGAAGTCAGAGAAATTACAATTGTGTGAAACTGGCACAGTAAGCGAGACGAAAACCATCCCCCCCGAGCACAGAGGGCTTGGAGGAAAGACTCAAACCGCAACTTGCTTACCTGCAGGCGTGCAAAGCTTTCCACTGCATCTCATCACGACAAAAATCCTTGTAGGTAGCTAGGATCTCTGCTGGTATAGTTCTTGTGAAGGTAAACATCAAATTTCAGAACATTTAATGAAGAAAAGAACTGCTGCTAGCTCCACACTGCCTTTCTTCCAAGTTACTGAGCTTATTCCCTCTGCCACCCTCCTGCTGCAGCAGAAAATGTAGGCTTTAGAAAACAGGTAGCACCTGGCCAAATGAGGGCCAGGTGAAACCCATTCCCAGCAATGAGCCTGCCTGTCCACCTGGCTGTCTTAGCAAGCAGAGCTGCCTTGGCCACCTTCTCCCTGGGCCTGTGAACATTTTACCAGCCCTGAGAACACCTCAGAAATTTGCACTTGCAATGTAACATATACACAAGTAAAAAGCAAACTGTCTCCCTCAGTTTAGTAACTTTGCTACCTGCTCATGGGAGATCCCTACCCAACCCCACACGTGGTTTAGGGAAGAGACTAACTCCCTAACTCCCAATTCAGATGTACCTCCAGACCAGGAAGGCTCTCTCCTGGCTTCATTTAAAGGCCCCATCACCCATCCCAGTTCAGTTTTCAGCTCCAGTTAGATAGTCAATCAGGAGGACCACAATATTTACTCTTGTCATTTCCCTCTCTCTTCTCTTGCTGGGAATGAAGTGGACAAGGAATCTTGAACCCGGGACAGCTAACCAGCATTAACTGCTGAGGGGAAAAAACCCCACACCTGCACAAGTTCATAGAAAATAAATCCACCAAGGGATATTAAATCACAAGGAACCATCTCAGTCTCAGCAAGACCAAGGGACAGTAGCTGCTGGGGGATAAAAGAGCCTTTTTGACTGACAGGCTCACACTAGTCTTACATTCTTCCCTAGGGATCAAGGCTGGCGCTTTCCATACTGTGCTGTGCACCCTGAAATCACTACAAACCCTCCTGAAAAAGCCACGGAACCAAAACCAGGAGGGAGAGGAGCAAATCTGAAGGCAACAAACTGAACAGACTTAGCTGTGAGGTCAAAGAATAAAATATAATTGTGTGTTTAGAGCCAGAAGAAGAAGATGAAGCAGAACACCTACATCATACCCAAGGAAAGCCTCATGACTGTCTGTCACCCACGCTCTCCTGACTGAGGGACCAGAAACCATCCTTGTTGGACAAGATGGGAAAAAAAATGATAAAATAAAAAAGAGAGGAGGATATTACTTCACCTGCATGATTTTAAGACCATGGTTTCTTGATGAGGAGCGCTAGCAATACATGAAGGGCAATAAAAGGCTTATTGTGAGGTTTCTTTTTAAATGTGAAATATCCTAATAAATTATGAATCTAGCAGAATAATCCAGAATCCTAGCAGTGAGGTTTATTCAGAGACTTAAAATACACCCAATTCTGAGCTGGTACAGGGCTTTTAAAGGTAATTTTAAGAAAACCTCTAAATACAGCAGCAACGTATTCTTTTCAGAATACTCATTCAGCAAAGTTATTTGATTCAGCAGGATTCTCCTTTCATGCTTTACCATCTTCTTTCTTAAACACTGCTATGTATTCACTTGTTTTATTTAACGTTTCAAACTTTCATATTTTTCATCATTTCTCTAAGCGGTGGATCCAGAGCCTGACTAGAGCTATACCATTCATACCACAGTTCTACTTATTTACTAAGAATCGTATCTGTGTTTATATTTCATGCTCCCATACATTAAGCCACAAAAACTTAAGAAAATGTGATGCACCCTATTATTTTTCATAACATTCATATTTTCAAAGAGAAAAAAATGTAAATCAAGTGCTATTTACTATAAGCATTACAGAAACTGACAGAAGATAAAATGAAGCTGAAAATCAAGGGTAAATAAGAGCTTCTCAACGCCCCAAGATATTGTTTACACAGCAGCCTTGCCAGCAGACTTTTCCTTGTTGCCTTCCACCTACTATCTCTGATATTTCCATACATAAAAAAGATCTTACCATTAACATTTGTGAGCAGGGCTAGGCACACTGGGTAGGCTATGTAAAAAGAGACTGCAAGTGTCTGCCTCCTTTTTTGGCATTTCCTCCTATAAAATTAGCAGGAATTAAGTAGTTTATAAGGACCTGGGAGTAGCACCGTCGCTATTTTCCTGGATGCAAGGGAATGCTGCCATCCCTCTAGAGACTGCCCATCACAGCTGCACAAAACAGTCACTTCACTCTCGCCAAGCAAGCTCTGCTCTCCCTCCTTTCCAGAAACAGCGAAAATAGTGAATGCACTTAACTCTGCCAGACTGTTTTAGAGCCCAAATGAGAATGGAGCAAAGCCTAGACAGGACCATCACTCCCCCACTGTCCCTTGGGGCTCCTTCCAGTGGGATTCTGGAGGGAAAGGAGGAACATGCTGGCGCTGGGTGAAGTGCAGAGAGGAGGTGGGGACAGGTTCCCCCATCTCCACCCCATGCTCTGCATCCTCATGACTCAAAGAGAGGAAGGTAAAAAAAAAAAAATCATTAGATGAGATATGTTTCCTCTAGAATAGATTAAAACATAGCAATGCATTATCTGCGCTCTACCATGTTTTGCCCAGGAAAATATCCCTCCTAAATAGTAAAGGCGGGGAGGGGGTAGGAGAGCGATGCGTACGCAGGCTACTGTGTCCTTGGGAAATAATTTACTGAATTGCTGCTGTGGAGCTGTTAGGTGTCAGGGAAGAAAGGTGAGCAAATAATCATCCAAATATATTGGAAAGTCCAATTTCACAAATTGTTTTCTGTATTCGATTTGTTGCTTCCTCCCATCTGAATGTCACTGCACATCGCTGAAGGCCGCCTCGTAACCTTAGCAACCCTCACATCACAGCTCGGGCCGGCAGCCATGGCAATCCCCAAATAAGGTCCTTTAAAGTCAAGTGGAATGACTGCTAAGATGTTTCCCAATGCTGGCATATTTAAGGTCATTATGCTAAAGGAATCGGGCTTCTATCTAGCTAGAGAAAGTCAGATATTTCTAAGCTTATCAAGCCTGAAAAGGCCATTTTCCCCTCTTTCCTCAAAGCTGGAAGTGGTTTGGCTTTTGAGTCCACCCTGGCCTTTGTCAGAGCAAAGCAGAGGCTTTCCTGGGGGTAATAAACCACGCGCTAATCCCACAACTGACACTAATTTGAGCAACAAAAAAGATTTTTTTCTTTTGTCTAATTAATTAACAGAAGTGACAAACCAATTCAGTTACAAGAAATAAAGAACAAAAGATCTCAGATAATTAAACATTAACTCAATGAAAATCTGTTATTCTTTCCACAGTGTAAATTGGTTTACAAATTTCACTGCCCAGCGTTATTGCTTTTCATCAGTCCTTGAGAGCAAGAACTTGCAGGGCAAACCCATTAGACAATATATCAAGACAAAAAAGCCTCACATGATAAATTCATTAGCCATACTTTTTTTTTTTCACAGAGGCATCATTATTCTAGAGCTCTGTGAATAATTAGTAAGCAAATTTTGGCTTCAGAGGGGTTTTTTGTTAACAAATTGTTTGTAAGATGACTGTGAATTCTCCGATCCTAGAATATTTGAAATTCATTGATTTCTTCAGCCTGAGTTAATTTGCAAACACCTGGTTTCAGATAGGTAGAATACATACCAGGTTGGTTGTAACTTAAGTGAAATATTTCCCTGTTTCCGGATGAAATGACTGATCCCACCTACGCGGGACAACCAAAAGGCATAACTTAACATAGTACTTTGAAAATCCATTAGCTCTATGTGGGATCATCTAGCAGACACCAGCCAGCTGCAGCTTACGCCGTTATCAGAACACATATTTTCTCTACCACTGCTATTGCCCGTGGATCTCAGCCCTTTGTTTCCATTGAAAGGAGAAAATGAAAACAAACAACTTGACAGAGAATAATTAGTGCTTAAAAAGGCCTGGTTTACAACCTGATAGCATAGCAAGAGTATCGTACCGCACTGCTGGACCACTCAGAGAGCATCACCCAGCACCACACACCAGTAGCAAACACATGGTCAGCAGTAGGTCATACGCTCTTGCCACAGACCCAGGGAGGGACCACACTGCGCATCACACACAGCAGACAAAGGCCTGGGCTAAAGGGGAACACAAAGAAGAAGAAACAGGAAGTCTAGGCACCAAACTAAGGCAAAAAAAAAGACAGAAAGACTCCTTTTTTGCTACTGCTTGAGAGGCTGGCCCTTCCTGCCAGTTCTCACTAGCTTCTGCTTAGTCTTTTAGTGACACCTTACTTGGTTCAAGCAAATCCCCTTCCTGTATAATTTTGCCCCTTTCAGAAAGTGGAATCTATTTCGGAAAGAGATTATTTACATGACAGCTAGTAGCTGTCAGGGCATCATCAGAAGAGAACACAAAACTGGCACAAACTCGCAACTAGAAGCAGAGTAGAAGAGGGGCAGAGCGAGCACGAAACCATTCTGATCAAAGCTAAATGCATTTTCCTATCAGGAGGAAAAAGGTCCTTAGCCAAATACAGGCTAGAAACATTCCCTTTATTTCTCCTACACATCTGCCCCCCACTTTCTACTCTCTCCCCCGTCCCGTTACATAATTTCATTGCCATAGTGGGTTTGGGCTGTTTGGTTTGGTTCTTTCCGGGAGACTGACTGACTGAAGTGGGCTTCTGCTCCACAACGCAGGCAAAGTCCTCAGGTGTTTGGTTCGTTTATCTTGCCTAAGCTCCCAAGAATAAATTTGTTCTCTGGGGTGTGGAACTAAAAACTGGCAGACACAATGAAAGGATTTTATCTTCCTCTGTCGCATGGCCCACTGGGAATCACCCAGGAATTTTGCCTCACGCGTTCCCTGCCGGTGCAGCTGCCCATGACATCAGTGATTTCCTTGATCGCTTCTGCTTCCCATGCAGGGCACAAACATCCAAATGTGGCTTTTGCTCTTGCACAATAGATTTTACGCAGGACTTTGAGGGGTGATTTGCAACAGAAGGTGTTCAAGATCAAGTTTATCCTGCTGGACTTGTATTTCTCCTACATGGTTGCTCGCAATTATAGGATGGAAGAAAGGACCTGAGGAGCTGCCTTCAGTTCTGTCTTGAGATCTATGCTTTTAATTCAAGCTTCCTTTAAGGCAGCACACTCTCTGCCCCTATACCTGAACAGTTTATATCTGGCATTTGGAGCATTGCCTGAAATTCTCCCCTAGATGCCAGAAAAGATCTGGGAACACTCACAGTAAAGGATGCATTTGGATGAATTAGCTGATAGCTTTTTGCCTCTATGTTTTCCAGACCTTCCCTGAGCTGAAACACTCCTAGAATACGGGAGCATTTCTTAAAAAACAAACAAACAAACAAAAAAAACAACAGGATAGACATACAACCTGCCTTCTTTCCTGGATCCCCTGGCTCCAGCAAAGACTAACACGCTACCATAAAGATTTAATCAAAGGCACAACAGTCATGTCTGTCTTCTATTTCAGAAATAAAGCCAGTGACTATAAGTGGGGAAAGTAGTTATTTAAAGCTTGGGAGAAATCTCATTTGCACTCAATGGAAAAACCTTTCTAAATGATTCTCATACTTTATTTTATGCCACCTAGTTCTTTAGGTAAGCAAAACAACACACTTTTACTTAAAGGATCATTTATTTTGTTGTGTCAACAAACCATTTCATCTATCAGCAGAGCTGATCCTGCAGCCAAACCAACCTTCCTCAGGGCTTAGAATTATCAAAAGCACCAAGTAACTATTTAAATGGAACAATATATAAATGCAACCCAAGACGCTGCAATTTTCTATCAAAGAAACAGGAGCCCTATATGACAAACACAAGTGTTACTGAAATTGCAATGACTAAACCAATCCTGAGCTGACAATGTCACATAAGAGGATACTGATGAGAGATTAAGTCTTGGATCTAATTTGCTCTATTTAAACAGTAATTCAACATTGCTAGGAGCACAGTAAATGATTTTGTAACTCATTTATTTAAAAGGTCTTGGCCAGGATTGCTAGCTGCTTGTAACAAGCTTCAGGAGGACTGAATTAAAAATACAAGATTTCAAAAGGATCAAACAGCTACTAGAAACGTTTAAGGGGAGGAAAGGGAGTAGTTAGCTAAACCAATCCACCTTGGAATGAAAAGGGTTGAATCAGGACTGAGGTTTATGTAACTGGAATGATTCTTACCTTTTGCACCTGACCACCGCAACATATGACAGAGCTTAAGGGAAAGAGTTTGTACTTTTCTTTAATATGTGTCATATCCAAGATATTGGGCAGGGAAGGCTGGCAACGCTGCTTAGCCAGGGAAGCCTGAAGCAGCAGCTCTACAGCTAGAGATTCCCTGGCCAGGAAAGGGATGGACCAGGAGTCAGCCTCTTCTCCCAGGCAACTAGCGATAGGACAAAAGGACACAGCCTCAAGCTTTGCCAGAGGAGGTTCAGGTTGGACATTAGGAAGCATTTCTTCTCAGCAAGGGTCATTAGCCATTGGAAGGGGCTGCCCAGGGAGGTGGTGGAGTCACCATCTCTGGAGGTGTTTAAGAAAAGACTGGACATGGCACTTAGTGCCATGGTCTAGTTGCCATGGTGGTGTCAGGGCAATGGTTGGACTCGATGATCCATGAGGTCTCTTCCAACCTGGTTGATTCTGGGTGATTCTGTGTGTGTGAGCTGTAGGCAAACCAGGCAGGACACTATAACTTAGGAGGGACTGGACTCACTTCAGTACAGGTACTTCTGTTCCAGAAAGTACGTCTTATATTCAGGACCACCCAGAACAGTTGTTCTATAAAGCTATCACAGAGTACATCAAAGACCAAGTTTTCTATTATCGCTACCAATGGCCAAAATTGTGTAGGCAGCTGAAAATAAAGGGGGAGAAGCCCCTACACACTGACCCGCCAAATATGTAATTTGGATTGCTGAGCTGGAAGTTATCACTGGACACGCTAAGGCCCCTTCCACTGCTGTTCTTCCGTGATCCAGTTAATAGACATACTCATTGACATATTATCATCCATTGAGCGTAACATGGAAGTGTTTTCATTATCTTTTCTACCTGCAGATGAATGAAGATAAGGAAAAAACTTCTAATAAACCTAGAACAGTATCTCTATGGCACTCACCTATTTCCAGTATTTACTGACATTCATGAAGAATTTGCAGATGTTCTATGTTTGTTTTAAACTGGAGCCATCTCCAATCTCCCACTATCTTGACAGACAGCTTAAAGTCTTTACCCTGCATCACCCTGAGATACAGGAGAGTATAGAGGTCTCGGCAGCACTGACCTTTGTACCTTTTCGCATCCAGTCACAAACTCCTGGCAGGGCTGCTTTAAACCATCCCACACCACAGCAGCAGCAGCAGACTGGTGTAACATACTGCACAGCCATAATATAGAAAACTAATGATAGCATAGTGCTACCCCTGGGATGGCCAACAGTTACCTAATGTCCTAATATGCATAATGTCCTAAATTAAATCACAAACACATCTGGAAATGGTTACTGGAAGTTGCAGTATCTGAAGAAAACCAAGCCCACCACACTTACATGCAAAATATGCAAGTTGAGTGTTTGCCGACTCTCCAGGCAGCTGTTATTAACATGGTAAGCACACGTCTCTCTGCCCAAAGATCAGGTGTTCTGCAATTCCTCTTCACTCTTTACCGTATCAGTGAACAAGACACTTTGTACAACACATCTACACTCATGAAGCCTTTCTTTAGAGACTGGACTTGACCTTGTACTTCTTGTACTATGGAGGAGGAATGACATCGGGGCTGCCGGCGGTCACTGTAACAGCAGACCAGTGCCCTGAGAGGTGTACTTCTCCCCTCACTCTTCTGGAAAGTTTACACTCAATCTAAAAGCTATAAACTTGTGAAGACATATGATTACCATCAACTGGAGATGATAAATGTTTTCAACCTTTTTTTGTTGCAAAGATATAAATTATAATTTATTCTTTAATAAACTATATTTTTTTCCTGTATGTTTCCGGGTTTAGTAATCAAGACAGATTACACATTACAACTTGGAAATAGCCTATAAAATTAAAGTTTTTCCAAAACCACTTAAGTAACTGAGCTACAACTCTGGAAAATATGACTTATCTATCTAAAGATGCCCAAGTAAAGGATTAACTGCTTTAGTGTTTGCAGTAACCACAGGGTAGATGATCACTGTCACAGAATCAAGAAATACAGTGAAATGATCCGGTGTTTAAACACTCCTCTGCTCATATGAGTACAGTAAAAATCCCTGTGGACCAAAACAGGAAAGGGCAATCCTGATCGCTGTGACAGCCCTGACAGTATTCATGCGGACAGCCTTTCCCCCTAATGCGATCTGAATAGCTGCCTTGCAGCATTCCTCCTTCCAGCCATACCACGGGGGTGAAAAAAAACAACCCATGTAGTATTCAAGTCAAAAGACAGATCCAATCAGGAATAAATGATGCCAAATTCATGTCTAATGAACCTGCTGTCTGCTCCTTTTAGACTCAATCCTTCTCCTCTGCCTGCACACAGAACTGCAGTGGTCCAACTCCCTGTTCTAGCAAAAATTGCCTGAGGAGGAACTTGGCTTCACTTAAATGTAAGGCTGAAAAATAACAGGGGTGATTTTTTAAAATTTTTTTTAATGGATCAGATTGCCACTGTCACAGAAGCTTATTATGAATTCAGTGATTTTTAGTCATCCTTCTATGAAGAAAAACTCAATCTAAATTTTACAAGTGGACATGTATTTGAACTTCTTACATTGGATTAGCAAAGCAGAACATCTCCATTGGGACACGAAATGCAAAACCTGGTCCCGCTGAAGCCACTGGGAAAGGGCTCAGGAGAAGAAAAAGAGATAACAAGCGTCATCTGCTTGGCATTCCTGCTCAGCATTACTACCTCCTGTAACCAGGGTATGCTGTACTATCCCAACAATCGATAGGAAAATACAACACACAGACTGCTTCTGTGTTCAACACACCTGGCACTTCCTTAGCTAGCAAAAATTGAACAGGATTGGCTTTTAAGGAGAGAGAGAAGCAGCACAGCAGTCCACTTTAAAAATACTGATCATTTAAGAGGTGAATTATAATGGAGATTTTTCAGTAAGAGATAGGTAGGCACCTAGAATGTTTTTTCAGAGGAGCTTAAGTCTCAAAAGCCCCAGACTTAGCTTAATTAGGTAAGACTTTCTTGTTAGCAGATCTAACAACACTGCGTTTTTACTTCTCTAGAAGAATTTGAAAGAAACTCTAGTTTTCACCTTTAAGACGGTGGCTCTGGCAATATAGACCGTTGATATCCTACTGTTGGAGAAATCACTGCTGAGAAAAACACACGCCCCCCCCCAAGGGGAAGGACATTGACCCAACACGGCAACTTCCACAGTTTTCGATGATGCTCATCCACTCGGGTAGAGATTTGGAAAGCTCCCCTAAATGGTAAGAGACTGGGAGGACAGTACAATGAAGAGCAACAAAATTTACTCTATCTTAAATATACATGGGTACAAGCTCTGAAAAGGGCCTAAAATGAATACTGTGCTCTATTTTATTTAGGCGATTATTTAACCACATTTTGCAACAATATTCTCTGAGCTGGAGCTATGTAAAAGTGGTCTCAGTGCAATCATTTGATCAGCTCTCTCCATATATTCAGTGTTATATCCAAATAGTTATAAAAATATAACATCCTTCCACATTTTAGTTTTCCTCCTGCAGATCAAGCAGAAATGTGGGAGATTTCAGTGAAAAATTACAATTACAGACTGAAAAAAAATCAGCATAGTTCCTGTAATATGAGTGAAAGCAGAGGAGTTACACTCAGGCCAGAAGTTTGTGGCAAGTTTAGCAGGATTGCTTGTTGGGGACTATCCAGCTCCCAGGTGGCATTTAGAAGGCAGTAGTTAGAAAAAAAAATCATTTCATTAAGATCTATGGCCTCTGTAAGTGACAAGGGACACAAAATCTTACTGAGAATAAGCAGGTCAACATCCTACGGGCACGCGTTCCTATCTCATGTTTCAGCTCTGAACACCATCCAGCATTAAGCAGTATTCTGAAGTATTTCGAGGTATCATTTTTTGATATATACGTGAATTTATAACTCCACCTGCATTTTAGGAAAAGCAAGATTGATAAACGCAGCTTTACATCAAGATTCCCACTCCAATTCCCAGCACAAGAAGGTCTGGTTTGGCTCTCAGCTCAGAGGCTGGGAACAAGCACATGACATGATGCTCCATCTATAGCTTGATGGTGCTCATCATCACCACAGGTCTTACACTAGAGTCTGATATTTTCCTGGGTTGATACATTAACTTTACTCTCTGGAATACAAGAAAGTTCCAAGTGAGAGCAGTTGCAGAACGTTTTTCTTTACATGCCAAAAAGCCTGTCCCTGAGGCTCCAACATGAGTGGACTCTGCTTTAGGTATTTTGATTTCTTCTCAAACGTTAAACTTAAATCTTATTTTTTACTCCTCATCTTAATTATTTTTATTTCTAGTTCATTATTTTAAGGAGTTTCCCAAGAAATCAAAAGGCTAGCATTCCAAGTACAGCATGACTGGGGAAGTGTGGTCTGGATGATCGGGTAGTGAGGTGGATTGTAAACTGGCTGAAGGAAAGAAGCCAGAGAGTAGTGGTCAGCGGGACAGAGTCCAGTTGGAGGTCTGTGTCTAGCGGAGTTCCGCAAGGGTCGGTTCTGGGACCAGTTCTATTCAATATATTCATTAATGACTTGGATGAGGGATTAGAGTGCGCTGTCAGCAAGTTCGCTGATGACACAAAACTGGGAGGAGTGGCTGAGATGCCGGAAGGCTGCGCAGCCATTCAGAGAGACCTGGACAGGCTGGAGAGTTGGGCGGGGAGAAATTTAATGAAATATAACAAGGGCAAGTGTAGAGTCCTGCACCTGGGCAAGAACAACCCCACGTATGAGTACAAGTTGGGGACAGAGCTGTTGGAGAGCAGCAGAGGGGAAAGGGACCTGGGGGTCCTAGTGGACAACAGGATGACCATGAGCCAGCAGTGTGCCCTTGTGGCCAAGAAGGCCAATGGCATCCTGGGGTGTATTAGAAGGGGTGTGGTCAGCAGGTCGAGAGAGGTTCTCCTCCCCCTCTACTCTGCCCTGGTGAGGCCGCATCTGGAGTATTGTGTCCAGTTCTGGGCCCCTCAGTTCAAGAAGGACAGGGAACTGCTAGAGAGAGTCCAGCGCAGAGCCACGAAGATGATTAAGGGAGTGGAACATCTCCCTTATGAGGAGAGGCTGAGGGAGCTGGGTCTCTTTAGCTTGGAGAAGAGGAGACTGAGGGGTGACCTCATTAATGTTTATAAATATGTAAAGGGCAAGTGTCAAGAGGATGGAGCCAGGCTCTTCTCAGTGACATCCCTTGACAGGACAAGGGGCAATGGGTGCAAGCTGGAGCACAGGAGGTTCCACTTAAATTTGAGGAAAAACTTCTTTACTGTAAGGGTGACTGAACACTGGAACAGGCTGCCCAGAGAGGTTGTGGAGTCTCCTTCTCTGGAGACATTCAAAACCCGCCTGGACGCGTTCCTGTGTGATATGGTCTAGGCAATCCTGCCCCGGCAGGGGGATTGGACTAGATGATCTTTCGAGGTCCCTTCCAATCCCCAACATTCTGTGATTCTGTGATTCTGTGATGATTTTGAGCCCTCTGCCCTGTGCCTTATAAAGGGACAACAAAGATGAATGGGTGAGGGGCTGCATAAAGACGACAGAGAACAAGACAGACAAATTTAAATTGGTAAAAATCCCCCGTCTTCAGGTGCTGTGTATTAGCAGCTGGTAGTAACCAGTGATCTCATTTTCAAAAAAAAAAAAAGAGGAATTTTTGTCACGCCAAAGGTGGAGAAAGACAGAATATCCTCTAACAAACCCAGTTTCTGCACAAAGATCATTTACGTGAAGCAAAAACATTTTGTGGCAACTTACTGGCTTTGCTGGGTATTTTTCCCCTCCCCGAAACACCTTAGTGGGGATGGATCCCAACTTACTAAATTTCCATGAGAAACCTGTCAGGTTTTCTATGAGGTTGCTTGATACCATAGGAAGAAAATGCCAAGAATCAGGAAGCTGCAAAAGCCCCAGAAATCGGTTTTACTCCTTGTTTCCTGCTCACTGTTCCACAACAGAAGAGAAGAAGGCCGTAGTCTTGATCCAGCCCAAGACTGAGCCGTGTTTTCCTGGGTTTCCAGATGCCCTTTCAAGAAACAGAGCCTAAAGCCCATTCCAAGGAAACCACTGAGGCTGGGGCTCCCTGCTCTGGACCAGCCACCACAGCAGCCCCGGGGTCTTCCAGTCTCACAGGTTCCACCCCAAGGAAAACCACCGGCATTTCCCAACCTCAGCTCAGGGCTGAGGAAGTCCCAGGGCTGAAGGGAGACTCTCCCAGCATCCGCGCTGGAAGCCTGAGCTGGCATCCCAGTCACTTCTAGCCCTACGCTTGAGACAGAAGATTGGTTGGTCCAAGCCACCTCCTCAGGAGCCCATCTCTAGGTGCCAGGAGAACTACATTTCACCCCCAAGAAAAACCTACATGAAATGAGGTGGGGTTTTTTTTTTTAGTATTGCTTTGCATCTGCTTTTAAAGGATACGTATGAAATCTCTACATAACATTCCAAGCCCAAACACCATTGGAAGCTGTTATTGGTATTCCTGCCTCATGAATCACCTCTCAGCTAGGTTTCCAAATATGCACAGATTTTTTTTTATTTTTAATATTAAAGTTGTCTCCATATGATGGAACCATTTTGTTGGAAAAATACGTCACATTTTACAAAATGTAAACTAAGGGGATATGTAAGAAACCCAGTTCATTATAAACAGAAAATGGGTCAGGGAAAAGGTACTCACAAGGTACTGAGCTTTCCATGCTTCTGGCAAAGGAGTGGTTGGTTTTGCAGCTTTTGAAATTTTTAATATCATTTTGTTGGCTGTCATAGCAGTACAGAAATATGCTTGCAAGTTTAGACTCTCAGTACAGTTCTATTCTATCAATTCTGTATTAAAATAATAAAATATGAATTCTAAATGTTTTCATGCCAGAATGACTTATTTTCACGAGAAGACAGTATTGTCTTCCTGATTGTATTGTCATTAGAAGTCATTATTATTATGCCTGTGTCATTAACTACTTTTCAGCTAAGTCTCTGCTTAATTGCTCCACAACAATCTTTTTCTCATTCCACACATTGTTTATGAGGCTTTTAACGGGCTTCTTGTTTATTGAGATCTGATTTACTTGATTATACTCTCATTCATTGTTTAAATGAAAAAATATTCCTCATAGTTGTTACCAGGCTTTGGCCATTAATTATTGCTGCGATATTAGCTCTTCTAGCTACATCTCCCCTCATGTTATTACTCTACAAAGATTTGTTTTCTGCAAATGGTCTACAATAGATTATAATATTTTCTCTGAAATATATAGACAATAGAATGCTTGCAGAGGGCTACAAACACATGAAAAGGAAGGAAAATAAATCACAGAATTAAATGCGTTGCTGTTTATGACACGTGTTGGCCTCAATTTGGCTCACAGCTTAAAGAAATCGTGCAGATGGACAGATGTAAAATCAGTGCTGGGCAAAACTGGTATTTTGAGGGCAATCACCTGAACAGTAAAAATCAGTTTAAGTTCAACGAAAGCAGAACATTTAGGTTTTCATAACAGTCATACATTGTAGGTCAACCTAAATATTTGATTACCTAAAACAAGGAACTTATTCTGCTTTTAAAAGAATATAGAAACATTCTGAAAGCACCTCCACACTGATACAGGTGCATCCACACTCAGAGTTATGCCCCTGGCTGCAGAACGATACCTGTATATCAGCACTTTTAGTATAGTCTATAGTCTGCAGGAAAAAAAAAAAAAAGGATAAAATGCAGGTGAGCAAATCTAAAGTTCCTTGCTTCAACAAAAGTCTGACACCTGAAAGCCCCAGGCTAGGCACAACGCAGTTCTACTCTTTCACACACCACTTTAACTGAGTCAACACCTCCTCAAGCAGAGTGCCCACTACTTGCTACATCACACTGGGATCACTCCCAGTCCCAGACAAGATTAAGGAAAGGAGTTAGCCATATTTATTCCCAAGACATGTAAAGTTACAGATTTCATTAAAACTGAAAACAACCTTTAGAAAGAAAACAGACTAAGGAAAAGGCCTGCCCTTAGCAACTCAGCTCTGGCAGCAGCAGCTGTACTGATTTCTTGCTTAGGCTCTCCCAGTTACCTGCTGAAGGTGCTGAAAAGCCTCAAGTCCCCGCAGCCCAGTGCTGGCCTATGAAATGAACGTGCCAGAACCAGGACCCTCTCCTGCCCTTTCCTGGGTGAGAACCAATTTATTCCCCACTCCTCCATCTTCTTTACCTTGTATTTCCACTGCGTTCTTCAGACATTCGGTACGTTCCTCCTAGCTCCAAGGTGGCATTTCCTATTTCTATCATTTTTCAAGACTGTCATAAAACCTTACACGTTATATGTAATTAGCAGCATTAATGGCACTTGTGTCCCATTCCATTTTTAATTTCCATATTACAATGAACTCTGGATAGCAGCCACAGGTGACACATTGATAATAACACTACCAGGTTAAGCATTTAGGGTACTAGTTCTAGATTTTTGGACAAAAATAATAATTATTATTTAGTGGATGTGCACTGTAAGCATACACATAGGTAATACTACAACATACGTCTGCACTGTCCTAGCATCTGTAAAACACTTCTGCAGCAAGAGAAATGTCCAACAGTCCTACAGAGAGCAGACCCGAAGGTTCTTGGGCAGACATTCTCTCCCAATTGTCTCTGCTGATAAAATCTAGCAACAGCTACTGGCATCCTTTAAGAAATGTACATAAAGAGTCTAAACATCCCATTTTCTTCCGTTTTCAACATTTTTCAGAAGTGTACTGAAGCTGAAAAATATAATCAAGCTATCTTCTTTGTCTAATAGCTTTTCTGGACCAGTGAGTCCATCCAGTCCTGCTGACTTCCTTGTGTAATAATATGTTGCAGTGCAGAGAAGCTGATGATTCTAGGGACTCTTTTGCTAACATGCAATTCCAAAAAGCAGTGCAGAAGTTAATTTTCTATAAGCCTTTTATATTACTTAATATCTTTGCCCTGAGAAGCCAGTGATGATGTGAGAGAATTATTTAGTATTCCAAGAAAATGTGTCAAAAAAACTTTTTAACTGGAATTTCTTAGCTCACCTTTATTTTCAAATACTAAATTAACTGGGGAAGGAAATGCCCTCACTGAAGACATAAACCTCTTATAAGATACAAACTTGCTTTATTTTTTTAACAGAAAAACAGAAATATCTTTGTGTCCATATCTGTCTGTAACTTGTGCGTAAATGAGTCTCTTTCTACACGAAAAGACTGTTGCACACAAGCTCACTTAACAACTTTTCCAGTGCTAGCATGAAATTATTCAAACAATTTGAGAAGAAACTTTACTGTTATTATCCTCTTCATTTTCTTCCCCCAGCCAACCCCCTCCTTCACTCCCTCACTGTAGCTGATGTTCTTCTCTGATGAGCAGCTCCCAGCATCACTTCCTTGCCTCTAGGAGCCCCCGTGGTGCTCAGCTCCCTGGTCTATAGCAAAAAGAGCTCCAGGAAACCAAAGCACGCACTTAGATCCTGCTACCTAAGCCTCTTCCTCTTGGCCATCTCACACATCCCTGTTGTTACCCAGCTCCTGCATCTCCTTTTGCAGAAATACAGGCAGTGTCTTGTCTAGAAAGGTATATAGATGCAGCTGTACCATAAAAGCTCTTCAGAAGATGGGTGCAAGAGTGACACACCTCATCTAGTCTCCCTGCCTGGGCTCACCGGGCTAACCCAGCTATGGTATTTCCCCCACAGCACCAAACCCAAACCGCACTGTGCCTCATGAGGAGTTTACACTTTAAATATGGTTAAAGGTAGAGATCCTGGACGGTGCAAAAGGAGACCGAGGTCCTTTTCATTTTAGGTATTGAAATTTGGGGATCACTTACAGGGAAACTGGGACCTCCAATGCAGAGATGAAAGGCAGACAAAGTGTGGGCGCAGGAGAAGGCAACAGTAGCAAAAGCAATGCTGCAAGGTCCCGAGAGCACTGGCTATTCTCAGTCTGCACAAGCACCTTCTCAGCGTGACCTTATGACACTGGGCAGATACTTTCATTGCAATCCATATACCCACTCCTCTGACCAACGTCCTCAGACTTTCCTTTCTGGTCAGTCTAAGTAACAATTTTTCCACAGACTTTATTCTTAGCCCTGCTTGCTTATATTAAAGCACGATTTGATCCTCTCAGATGTCATAATTTTTCAACTTAACTGCTTGGGAGGACCATACCTGAGATCTAGTAACTTTAAACTCCTCTTCAGCAAATTATCTCTAGGGTTAGAGCTTTTCCTTCACAGACATTTGCAGAATACTTTCTATCTGTTTCTAATTTGTAATGCTGGTTTGACATTTCAACCTGTTTCCCTGCTTCTTTCTTTCTTTAATACAGCAATTTGCCTTCTGGGTTCTCTACTGTCCCTGAGATGTAATAACTACTTCTTGGCAGCTCACTAGGAATAGGGAAAAAAAAAACTGGATGGAGTTCAGAAAACAGGAACAAAAAAAGATAAAGGGCTAGAGAGCTGCACTAATGGGAAATAACTTTAAAAAGCAAGTATGTATGGCTTAACTAAACAATGACAAAAGAGGCTGCGATAATTGGAAATAGCCGAAGGTTGTAAACGCCGAAGGTGAACGATACGTTGCCCCAAGTTGCTCAAGGGGGATGTGACTGTAAAATCCTTCCCAGTCAGCCAGAAGTCAGAGAAAAGAAGTTTGTAGATAATTTCTGTCTAGGGAAAATAGGAGTGCAGCCCTCTGCCCAGCAAAGCACTGGGCACGAAGGACAGGATGGGCAACCAGAGGGGAAGAGTGAGATCAGGAGAAGTGATCTGGAGCAGGCGAAGGGGGATGGACTCAGTAGCATCTAAAAGCCCCTCAAAGCCACCCTGCAATTTCATAGCACAACTTGCCTGGGTCCCTTCCTAACATCCTCCACAAATGCAGCACAGCTTCACAACTTTAGCACTCCCTCAGTCGATCAAGACGCTGCAAATCCGTTAGCCCCAGTTTCTCACACTCCCATCTTTGGGACACAGGCTGGAGCCCAGCCTCCCCTTTCCCTCAGGCTAGAACATTATTTCATGAGACAAGGACAAACAAAGCTCCCTAGACTCAAGTATTCTTCTGCCCCATCTTTGGGCAACTGTCTTATGTTTAAAAACTGCAGAAAACTCTGTTATTTGATAGTTATTTTCAAACCACTTTGAAATACAGAACTTCCTCTCTTACTTCTTTTTTTGCCCGTGGGCGTTCACTCCCTTTTACCCCAAGCACCATGGTCTTCGCCTCCATTGCTATGTCCATGTCACCTATTTTCAAACCACCAGAAAAGTGGCTCATGTCTAAACGCATTTCACAGCCCCTGTGCTACAGACCGTGCTTCCTCTGTTCTCAGGGAGAGCTTGCAGAGTTTTTTTTCTTATCTCTGTTCTTTCTTTTTTTTGTAGTTACTCTGTCAATGCTCCCCTCTTGCCTCAACTTCGTAAGTGTACTGTATTAGATACCTCAACCCCATCTGCGCTGGCAGCAACACGTCCCTATTGGTCTCACACATACTAAAACACAGAGCAGCGAAGATATTTAGATTCCTGTCTCACATCCCTAATTTTGTTGTTGCCGTTGTTAATCTGGCCCATAACTCTCTGAAAAAGCAAGTTTCACAAAGCAGAAATCAATCATGAGGAAAACCGAGAGGACAAATGTCAACGCTTAAATGAGTATTAGGAATTGATTAACTTTATTGAGTGCTACTAAAAGAAAGATCATAAACCACATGGCAGTGGTGGTAAAACAGAATCCACACCCTGACAAGTACTCAGGAGTCTTGCCAGATGTGAATCAGTAATTACCTTGCGGAAGAACACTAGAGCTAAGATCATTTAGAATATAACCAGAGGAACATCAGACTGGTACAAGGAGGTGTACTACTTCTACAAAAGGTATTAATGAAGTACTGTGCCCATTTTTCAGCATGAACTTCAGAAATAAAAAAAAGTTATGTGAATGAAACAAGCTTTGGAAACCATCACAGTGAAACTCCTGGGAAGCTCGGTGTGTTTCAGCTTATTCAAGAAAGGTCAAAGAGATCACTTGATTATGGTTTACAACAGCTTACAACACATTACGACAGATTCCATGGGAAAATAACTTCACATTTTAGGTAGCCTTCCAGTCAAGAACAGCAGAAAAACTTCCAGCTGCTGGAGGCTGAAACTAATTGCAACCAGGAGGAAAATTTTTTTTTTGAGGATTAGAAGTAAACCCTAGAAAAACCACCTCATGTAGATGTTTTGATTCTTTATTACTTAGAGGCTTCAAACCAGGATCAAATGTCTATATTATGAGATGCTGGTTTAACACAGACGTTACGTGTTTAGCTCAGCAGTAGCTGGGTGAAAGCACCTGACCAATAAAGTCCAATAATCCTTATGCCTACTTAAGTTCTATCAACCTATACATCATTTCTGAGCTGCCATCAGGGAGAAACAAACTGAACTTGGTGGCTCTCATGGTATGCTGCTTCCACCCATAATTTATGTCATCTATCCTAATTGATTAGGTGGGTGAAAGTGGCAAATACTATAAACACCATTTTTGTCTCTTCAGGGTCTGTGGTTTGTGGCAGTATAACTCCGCTACTGGAAGGAAATAAAACTAACTCATAGCAGCAAGCTCCAGAAGAAAGAGTCAAACCAGAAGTATAGACCATGCATGTGTAACTCTCACAGGTCCCTTAACTCCTCCAGAAGAAAACAAAAAGTCTAGGCCCTTGCCTAAACTGTTTGAGCGTCTGAGCTCAGGAGATAGCTGTTCTTCACTGGAGCAATAGCAAGAAGACTCACTCCTAGCCTACGTGGTGGCAGGGCAATGCATTTTCAGCAGCAGTAGCAGGAACTTAAGTAAAACAAACGTAAGCTTCACAGCCAGGTAGAAATGTAGGGATCTGCCATACAGCCTTTCCTTTACATCTACAGGTTCCCGGAGCCTGGGCTAAATCCTAAAGCTTTGCCTGTGTTAAAAGTATCCAAATAGCACAATATTAGTATTTCCCCTTAGACAGGTGCTTAGTTCTGTCACTGTTCCTGGGGAGGCTGAGGAAACCCAAAGCAGGGGGACAATATCACAGAATCACAGAATCAATCAGGTTGGAAGAGCCCTCAGGGATCATCGAGTCCAACCATTGCCCTGACACCACCATGGCAACTAGACCAGGGCACTAAGTGCCATGTCCAGTCTCTTCTTAAACACCTCCAGAGATGGTGACTCCACCACCTCCCTGGGCAGCCCCTTCCAATGGCTAATGACCCTTGCTGAGAAGAAATGCTTCCTAATGTCCAACCTGAACCTCCCCTGGCGAAGCTTGAGGCTGTGTCCTCTTGTCCTATCACTAGTTGCCCGGGAGAAGAGGCCAACTCCCACTTCACTACAACCTCCCTTCAGGTAGTTGTAGACTGCACTAAGGTCACCTCTGAGCCTCCTCTTCTCCATTCACCCTTTCCTATTTTGACTCAGTGCTACATTTTCTAGTGGTTTGTATAACCTGTTTGTAAAATTCTTGGTATGCTCAATGTCTTTCTAGTGCCTATTAACCTGTATCGCTTCAGAGTCTAATTTTAATAGCTAATGTTTGAGTGAATGGTTTGATTTTCAGGTCGCTGCTGTAAGGGGATGATAGAACATCAGAAAATGTCTCCCTGTAGACCTTCACAAGGTTGAGGAGATGCTATGACATGCTGTAGATTTATTAATTCTTAGACTAATAAAGAGGATATTACATCTAGTCTGCTTAAGCTACATGTATTCCTATGTCAAGTGGAGTCCTGTGTTTCCTATAGCCTGTCCCAGGCAAGTGTATCAACACCATGGCTCAGGGGCTGCTCCTTTCTTTCTCCACCACATTTCAGTTTCAGCGGTACGTGAAGCAGCGTTCAGCAGCAGTATCTCTGCTTTTAGGATCCCCCCGCAGAAATGTTCTCCAGGCACATTCCCAGTTGCAGTGAATGACTGATCTGACCATCTTGGAGATGTGTTATATCCACCAGCTACTTGCAGACTTTCTCATTAGCCTTGGTAGAATTTTACGTGAACACAACTCAGCATATGTTCTGCCTGCATTTTTTTTTGACCAGTACTAATATTTCAAATATTTGCTCTTTGAAATGTGCCATCTGCACAGTCTTCAGGGTCAGACAGCACATTATGTATTCCCTCTGCAGACAGATGTAATTTACATAAGGAATTTATGAAATGTCTACACAAGCAGACTCAAATTCATATTCATACTCTTTGGAACACTTTTGCCACTAACATTTCATCTAACAGAAATTCAGTTTTCCCCCAGTCAACTGAATCCAAGGGTTTAAACACTGTTTGAGCTGAGTATTGGAGCTGAATACTCATGTGGAGTAAATCCACCCATTGCAATAGAAGCGTGCCAATTTACTTCAGCTGAACATCTGCCTGTTGTGTTTTATTTGAATAAACACTAGAGGCATCTTTCCAATGTTTATAAAACTTAGCACGAGAGGTAAACTAAGGGTTAAATCCACCTGCTGCAAATTAAGGGCTGCAAAGCCTGACAATGTATTGCCATTTACGATCCCATATTAAAACTGCCTGAGAGCAAACCTCCGCAGCTTCGAGCTTCAAGAACCCTTGAAGCAGAAGTAGAAAATCAGCTTACAAAATCAGACAGATAAGGATAATTTTTGTTCTTAGGGTATAAAAGAAGAGGTAATATCATTACTAGTGGTGTAGAAAGATAAAGGAAGGAATGTATATTGAGCATATACACGGATTATAGGAGTAACAGAAATGCTCAGCTATGAAAGGTATCAGAGAAGGTCTTTGGTTCAAGGGCTTACCTGGACACGCATCAGATGCAAAATACTTTTCTCTGGCAACAGGAGCAAAGACCTGGATGTTCTTCAGAGTTAAAGCATGTTCGTATGTGTGAAGGGGGGTGGATGTGCGTAAAGGAACTGACATGCCTTAGTTCAGTTTCTAACATGATTCATCAGCTTAATATTGTTCCACTTTGCACATTTCTACTGATGATTCACACCTTTAGAAGACCGTGTTAGATTTTGGCTGCACATTCAGTACCACAAAATCCGTAGTGTTCTTTAGGATTTCCTACTGCTGCGTTACCACTGAAAATGCCATGCTGATTCTGAACACCAAAGTTCCCACTCACTTTGGATTTACCAGAGTCATAGAATTATAGAATCATTTTGGTTGGAAAAGACCTTTAAGACCATCAAGTCCAACTGTTAACCCAGCACTACCAAGCCCACCACTAAACCATGGCCCTCAGCACCACATCTACACGGCTTTTAAATCCCTCCAGGGATGGGGACTCCACCACTGCCCTGGGCAGCCTGTTCCAATGCTTGACAACCCTTTCCGTGAAGAAATTGTTCCTGATCTCCAACCTAAACCTCCCCTGGTGCAACTTGAGGCCGTTTCCTCTTGTCCTATCATTTGTTACTTGGGAGAAGAGACTGACCCCCACCTCGCTACACCCTCCTTTCAGGCAGTTGTAGAGAGCAATGAGGTCTCCCCTCAGCCTCCTTTTCTCCAGACTAAACACCCCCAGCTCCCTCAGCCGCTCCTCATCACACTTGTGCTCCAGACCCTTCACCAGCTTTGCTGCCCTTCTCTGGACTCGCTCCAGCACCTCAAGGGTCTTGCTTGTAGTGAGGGGCCCAAAACTGAACACAGGATTTGAAGAGAGAGAAATAAAGAGAATTGAGAAAATATGCCACTGACACCTCTGATACAAGCAATAGCCTGTCCAAAAAAGTGAAAACACCTTGTGAACAAGAAAAACCCAAGCACACATATTTTTTAACAGTAGAGCTGAACATATATTTCCATAGGGTGAATGTTACTTACAAGATCTGTGGAGTTCAAATGCATAACCAGAAGCGCCTGCAGAAGGAAAAAAATTACGTTAGTATTCTAGAGAAAACCACAGAGAAATATGAAAAAACATTGCTCTAAGCTGTAAAATCATCGCTAGGGAGATGCACTATGGTTTGAGGTTTGCTTCGACTGAGGAAAGAAGGTGGAGGGAGGCTGTTTTGACTTGGGTTTTCATCCAGTTATAGCATAGAGGGGCAAAGTGGGCTTCAGGGACTGCATCCTCCTAAAAGCATTTAAATTTGGAGCAGGTAAAGACAACATCAGCACTCGCAGCTGTAAGAGAAAGACAGAGTTCCTGAAAATGATAGAAATAATGAGAGTCTCATGTTAAGGTGGTAAAAAAGCCCAGACTTTTCAGCTGTGACAAGTTGGGGCACCCCACTGACGTGAGAGTTTGCCACGATGCTCTGACACCAAAAGCACCCCTGGCACAGAAGGAAGGAGGAGGGTGAAATGCCCTGGACACCACAAGGCACAACATTTCATATAATATCCAAAAGCAAAAAGCAGGACTTCATTCCCGTTATGATCATGACAGAGCAAAGGGGCCAAGGCAGCCCTCAAGGGAACACGTCTTACTCTCTTCATTTGTGGCAGGAAGAATCCCAAAAGCCCCTCAGCCGCAGCATCCCCCAGCACAGATGTAGAGATAGGGCAACCCTGCCAAAAGAGCTGCTGTAAAATCTGGCACTACAGGGAGTACCCTGCTCCAGGGCACCAGGGCAGGCTTCAGTGATGCCTGGAAGTGAGAGGTGGGTCAATGCCCCACGCTGCACCTAGCAAACAAGAGCAGCACGCCCTGCTAGAGTCCGATTTGCCTAGAAACCGTGAGCCACACAAATGCCAGCAAAGGTTTTTTCCATCTCTCTGCAAAACATCCCAGCGCCTGATGGCTGAACTAACCTCTCTGGCTGTTTACTTACCCTGAAGAGATGATGCTAAATCACTTATTTGTGTAGAAATAACAACTCCGTAGGAAGAAAACCCTTAAAACAAGAGCATTCTTAGCCATTTCAAACTGCTGTAAAGGACCCTTAGAAGCTACAAGCTAATCTGTTGTCTTAATTAAAATCTCATACACATGCACGTGGAAACAACTGCTGGATTTACCAGGTTTTGAAACCATGGGTTTTACAAGGCAGCACAGCACTACTCTGCATACTTGCTTTCCCTAGTTTCGTGACCTCTCTTCTCACCTCACAGCAAACAGATCAAAGGAGTTTACTTTTCCTAATGCTCTACCTGTTCTCCCTCCAATCCTAACTCCCAAATTTTAGCAAACAAGTGTAAACAAACACAATTTAATCTACAATACTGAACTTGCTCCACTTCATTCTAAGATCATTTGTTGCTGTGATAAGAACAGCAGAGATGAAATTTTGCTTATGGTTGAGATCACACTGACATTGTTTCATCGCTCTTGTTTGGAGTTACGAGATACTACTTTCATGAACTACACAATGTTGCTATACTACAAGCTCAAAAGTTTTGTATATCATCAGACATTTCTTGGGTTTTTTTCTGGCATCAAATTATCTTAAATTTTCAGATCTTTAAATAATATAAGCATTCAGCATTAAGTAGAAGATTGAGCAGGAACTGGAAGTGCAGTAAAACATAATATGTAAAATGATTGGCTTTAGGGAGGTGGAAAAACAACCTTATTGTTAAGGGATTTTAATGCTGGCACATACTTAGCATGCACATTGTTAATTTGTCTGCTCCACGTTATTAAATCTTTCCTATTAAACAGACCCTGGCAGGTTTCTGAAAGCTCTTCCTTCCAAGGACATTGTTGTTAGATGGATATTCTTGAAAAGGTTCCAGCAGCACCTCGGCTACATTGGCATTTCCAGAATATTTATGAACACGTAACAACTCAGTGCTGGACACAGTTCAAGATGCAATTAACATCCTCAGAACAGAAATCAAAATTGCGTAAGGCATAACCGTATTGCTCGAGTGAAACAATGACATGTACTTCCACTTCTGAGAAATCCCTTTTTCCTTCAGAAACTCCTCTCCATGGAAGAACTTCAGCGACCAGGAACCAGGGTGACTTTATATAACAGCATCATCGTATTTCAGAGTAATTGTCCCACATATCACAGAGGCAATGTCATATTTAGGTTCCAGAATTGCTGTACTAGTGCTGATGTTATTAGGGACACTGTTCTAACTCCACTGTAGATTAACGGCTTTTCTTCCTGTGGAAAGACATTAAGAAGTAGAGGGGGGGGTGCATGCACAGGCTGTAAGAAGAAAAGGCCCGCGGGTATGTTTGTATTTGCAGAATCAGTACAATGTCAAACTGTCCTTGATATAAGTGTGTCAAAAACAAATGCAAAAGAGACGGATCTATGTCATCGTTTGCTATAAAAATCATTGCATATAAGTCTCTAGCCTATATATATGCCATACATACAGCTATAGGATTACAGAATCACAGAATCAACCAGGTTGGAAGAGCCCTCTGGGATCATCAAGTCCAACCACTGCCCTGACACCACCATGGCAACTAGACCAGGGCACTAAGTGCCATGGCCAGGCTTTTCTTAAACCCCTCCAGAGATGGTGACTCCACCACCTCCCTGGGCAGCCCCTTCCAATGGCTAATGACCCTTGCTGAGAAGAAATGCTTCCTAATGTCCAACCTGAACCTCCCCTGGCCAAGCTTGAGGCTGTGTCCTCTTGTCCTATTGCTAGTTGCCTGGGAGAAGAGGCCGACTCCCACTTCACTACAACCTCCCTTCAGGTAGTTGTAGAAAAATCTATTCTAATCAGAAAGTTTCGTATGGTTAATGCTTTTGCTTACTATTGCAGCTGATTTATGACTATTTATTCAAGACTGTGAGAAGCTTTACGAAATCACCTTTATTTTTGTGTAAAAACAGTGTTATCATGCAAAACCTCACATTTTTATACAAAGCATCTCCAAAGCATTTTTCCTTAGTTTCTCACAGCCCACTGTTTCCTGCATGATTCATGACAGCAATGTAATAGGGTGGTTTTTCCCAAGAGACATGCTTTTTTTCTATCCTACTATCAAAAGACTATTGGCTTTAAAACATATCTTTTGTGGGATCAAACAAATGTGATATCCAGTATATTTTCATATCATTCTTAAGTGTTATGAATCTGAGTAAGACCTATATAGGAAGTACTAAGCAATCTTTCACGGGAAATGACAATAAAATACTAATCAAGCAAAAAAGGCAAAAGCTGTGATGGACAAGGCGTACCATGAGCAGTTGCTTACTAGGCTATATTATGTCCATTTGTCGTCTTATACACACCAAAGACTTATGGAAGGAGAAGTAGTTTTGCCCAACTGCCAATAATAAAAGTACTTTTCCAAAATTAATGGCATTTTGAAAGGAAAAAAAAATAAAAATAAATATTCTGACTGCATTCGTTGCTAGCCCCAGGTATGAATCAAGGAGGACATTTCAAGACCATATTACCTTACAGCCAAAGCCTCTGTCAGTAAGGTTCAGAGCACCCCTGGAAGGACATGGAGGAAGGTCAATGTCATCTACAATAAACTGGCAACCAGTAGGGTAGAAAAATGCTATCTGAAGTGAAGTTGTTATTCTGGTTTTCAGCAACCCGCTGACTCCTGAAGCGATGGTCACCACTCAGAGCATGTGTGCAACCAGCTGTGAAAATTTAGAGATAAGTAAGACCTTTATTCCTGGCCTTTAATTCCTTCTACCTTTGAATACTAATTTAAAAGGATAAAGTTATCACCAGATTAAAACACGAATAACGGCAAGCTGATGAAGACTTTTATAACGTGTTTGGTAAGGCACAGGTTAACTTCCATTTTCAGTCAAATTTCAGACACTTTGCCACTGACAACACATGGAAATGGAATTTCCCCTCCCCAAAAAAGAAGGCAACTGTTTTTCCAAGGAAAGGCCTGGACTAAAAAAATTCATAGATACATTTTTACTTTTTTTCTGATTAGAAAACCCAGAAATAATGATCAATTTTCTCTCAAGCTGTTTCTTATTGACTCAGGTTGCTCAGGCAAGAAACCGAGTATAAATCCACCACAATTTTACATCTACTCTACAAACTTAAATGTATAGCTCCGTACTCCTACAGCTTACAAGGGAAAAGACTAACAATAACACTTCTTGCTATGTATAGAAGTAGAAAATAATGGGGGGGGGGGGAACACATAGAGGGTAACTGTGGAAAAAATGGACATTTCAGAATTAAACATGTAAAGGGGAAGTTTTACATCTAATGTCACCCACACAGATCCCAAAAATACTGCCCTTACCCTGATATTTCACCAATATAACTTCAAATATGACAGCTGACGCCCAATTCTCCATGCATACACTTGTTATCCAAATTAATATTTGCGGATTAACCATGACACAGATGCAAATGCTTGAATCGGTTTCTTGCAGCTCAGCCAAGATCCCTCAAAGCTTATTTGCTTAAGCACACTGGCACCTGAACTAATAACATAAACCAGAGGCACTTAGCCACTAATACCAGGAGAAATGGGAGCACCTCTCCTATGAAGACAGGCTGAGAGAGTTGGGGCTGTTCAGCCTGGAGAAGAGAAGGCTCCGGGGAGACCTTCTAGCACCTTCCAGTACCTGAAGGGGCTACAGGAAAGCTGGAGAGGGACTTTTTACAGGGGTATGGAGTGACAGGACGAGGGGGAATGGTTTTAAACTGAAAGAGGGAAGATTTAGATGAGATATTAGGAAGAAATTCTTCCCTGTGAGGGTGGTGAGACCCTGGCCCAGGTTGCCCAGAGAAGCTGTGGCTGCCCCCTCCCTGGCAGTGTTCAAGGCCAGGTTGGATGGGGCTTGGAGCAACCTGGTCTGGTGGAAGGTGTCCCTGCTTGTGGCAGGGGGGTTGGAACTAGATGGGCTTTAAGGTCCCTTCCAACCCAAACCATTCTGTGATTCCATGATTCATAAATGGTATTGGGTACTGGACAGTTAAAGAATCATAACAACTAAACAAAGAACCTCTTCTGACAAAGATGACTTAAATTCTGTAGGCAAAGCGGCAGCAGCTTCCTTTGGAGAGGTAACGGGGAAAAAAAGAAACACACAGCAATTAAACTGTCATTTCCCTGGAAGAAGATCAATGGGCCGTACAAATGCAGAAAAACCACAGTGCTGCAACTGTGAGCAGTTTGCCCCAAGTGTTAGGAGAGATTCACTTTCCCTCCTTGATTTTTTTTTCTTCTTCTGCTAAATAATTCCTTGAGTTTCAGCTCTGCCATCCTCACCAAGGGGGGTGATTTCTGTAGGGTCGTCTATGCGGACTGCTCGGGTGTGTGATGGCGTTGAATCATGCTCCTGTACACTAATGACTTAGTAGGTAAGTGAAGGAGAAGCGTTACCCACAAACATGTAGGTAATAACTAGTTTTTCATGGAGAATCTCATACAACCGGTCATATGCTCCAGTTTGAGGACTGTGCCCAATATCAGACTAGCAAATGCATTCTTCTGTCCATATATCCCAACATTAATAAAATCAAGATTATTTTATTTTTAAATGAAAGATGATTAATGCCACAGTTGATTATATATTTGCGTAACATCTTTCATGCAAGGAATACATTTAACATATGGAAAACTAATCCAATCCAAAGCTTCATTTCCCTATAATTAACTAGATTCAGTATATTAAGAAAAACCCTGAGACCCCACAATAAATGCAATACAATCCGTGCTTTTCTTTCAGTGCTTTCTTTTCCTTTCTCAGTTGTTTTTTTCTTTTAAGGATTCTGTGTCTCAGGACAAGAGCTTGTCACAAGAGAGAATTTCCATTCCATGAAAAAAATCTGTCATTTCCAGATTTGGTTTGGCTCACCCTGGAACACAATCTTGACATTTTTAGGGAGCACTAAATTTAAAACAGCAGCTCAATCAGCAGGAAATGTTTTGCTTGTTTGCAATAAGGATGCTTTATTTCATGACTTTTGAAGCACGTTACACTATTGGTGGGTAAAAGTTATAATTAATATTTCATGATTATATAGAGAAGCACAAAGAAAAGAGCAGTGGGTCAGGGCTTGCAATTTTGATGGAGTGAGGGCTGCTTTCTTTTTGAGGACTGAAGGTTCCCAAGGATTTTCAGCTGTTTCCCTTGTACAAGGTTTGGTTTATCCCTCCTAGGGCAGCTTTTTAAAGGACACAAGCTAATTAGAAACACAAGAGACCTCTTGAAATTGCCTTTCAACTTCAGTAAATGAGGAGCTATTATTTACAGGCTTTTCTTTCCCTTTTGAGGGAAACCAAGAACTTTGCTTTAAAGTCACTAGTCCTCCATCTAACAACAAAGCTGCTGGAACAGAGTTTCAGGATGGAAAATAAAGAAAATAAAAGTTACAAATATGGTGCTTATTGACAAGCGTGGAAAAAGAAATGAAGAGTAGCAGCATGGCTTATAACTCTGTATTTGTACCTATAAAATGTTTTCTTGCTGTTTTTTTCTGAAGGACTGACAGGTCCCTGTCTGGAGGAGGAGCTGGCACCAATTCTGCCATAACGGAGAGCCGTTGTGGGCAGCAATACTGGTTTATAATTAGATTGCGTGAAGAGTCATGGTGCAATCATAAGGCAGCACTACAAACATAGACAAAAAGCATGAAGACAACATATCCTGAACTTGAGCGGAATAACCCACCCCTGTGCTAACGGCGGCCTTTTGCTTTGCTGATTTTACAGAGAAGCAACATTAACAGTGCCATTCATCTGCCTATTTTATCATGTTTTTTCATGAATTCACTGTCTAATATATTTGCAGGAGTTACTAGAATTCACGACTTTTTTTAAGCATCACACTTACAGAGATGTTTTGCAATCTCAGGACCTGTGTTAGTGTTGTAAAAGAGTGGGAACAACAGAGCTTCAAGCACTCTTACTGCTGAAATTTGCTGTATTTTCTTCTTTTTAGCTCAAGCAGCAGAGTCTGCAATATCCCATTCCCTTTGCCTTACATGTGCAGACACAGAGCCTTAAGACAGCTATCATCGGCCCTTCGGGAGATAGCTCCCCTGAAGGGAAAAGCTCAAGGCCGAGGACTGAATCTCTCTTTAAAAACACAAAACAAGAGAGAAACACATTCATTTCCTCTGGGTAGTGCCAGGCTGCAGAGTTTCTCTTTGTTCATATTTACAAACACATGCATGTAAATAACGACGTTCAACCCTGCATTCACTTTTCAAGAGGTGAGCTAAATACGACCTCAGAAGCCTTAATTTGGGTACTAAAATAAGAATTTCAGCACATCTCTTTTATGACATTTTCACTGTCCAGACCCAAGGTGTTACCTGGTTCCCCTTTGGTCCTTGCCCAGGCTTTGAGATCCCCCTTTGGAAGCAACACATCACATGTGCTCACCCCTGGGGACAGGCCAGACCTGTTTTAACCTTCATGCTGGCAAGGAAAATGTTTGGAAATTTAAGTTTATGAGAACTGAAAACTGGAAAGAAAACTCCTCATTCCTAGGAGACCAAGCTTAGATATATGGTGGCACAATGTAACTCTAGATTTAGAATTGCCTAGAGAGACTCTAAGTTGGAAAGGACACTAATTTTTCAGTTTTATGGGGAAAAAACAAAAAAACAAAAACCAAACCAAAAGCGTAGGCAAAGGAAGAAACGGTACATAAACCACTTCAAACAAAGCCACAAACCTACAATGTCCAATGCTTGACTGCCACAGGGAATTCACTTAGAACATTTACCATGTCAAGTTCTATCCATGTGATTTCTTCAGATATGGGAATTAATTATCAGTTGTCAAATTATCCTCCATGCCCACCAGTAAATCTTTCCTCCATAGTTAACGGATCAAAGTCAAAGAGTGCACATGCTCAACCAGAGACTCTTCAGAGAGGCTGACTTCCTACTGGATTATTGCTCCAGTAATCATCTTCACCTATGCTTCCATTCCACTGGTACTCTTCTCCCAGTGCACAGTGCTATTAAAAATAATGATTTAGAGCATCAATAATATATTAAAGACAACCTCCTCAACATGGCTGTGTCGGCAGCATAATAAAATCCATCATTCTTTGAACATTTACAGCCATACATCTTCTAGTTAACGATGTGGCGCAACTCCATCATCAAGGAATGAGGGAAACAGTCAGAAGTTGAAAGCAAGAAGCCATAAAAGCTTGAAACTGAGGCCAGGAAAACTGCAAAGAATTCTAAAGCATAAGGCTGCTTAACTGGAAACCCAAGCAGGCCGTAGGCTGCTCAACTAGATCTGCAAGTTTGTCAAGAGAGATGTTGTAACACTGACGTAAGGAGTTGACACAGTCCTCACTTTAAAATCTGTTTGGTAGCTTAAAAGTGTATAAGGATCTGCGTCGTGGAGACATCAGGACTCACCTCCCCTAACTTTCCTGGTTCCAAAAATGAACCAGTTAGACCGAGCCACATATTTTGGATTTCTCAATTGTCAATGGAGAGAAGCCTCCAGAAAGTCACCTATCTTTGACAGGTAATTTGATTCCACCTTTGATTCCACCTGTGTAGGTGGAATTACCCACTGGAAATATCTCTCTCAGATTCAAAGAGATTTGCCAACGTCACCAGAGAATTATGTATTATTTTATGAATAATAAACAACCACTTCCCATCTATGCACACTGATTGAAAACTTCCATGGTTTGAAGTGCATCGTTCATTACCTTGCACACAAAATGGAAATCTTTTCAGATCTGTTCATTAAGTTATGATTACGCACAGTAAACAGTTATTCCCATTAAATCTACATGATACCTTTTCACTTTCTCCTCTAGCAGTATTGTCTGTCATTTTTATTAAGCTAATCGACGGAGTATCGCTGCCTTTTCACCGTGCTTTCCTTAAGCTCTGTTGCATTCCAGCCACCCCTCCCAAATGCAGCTCCGAGGAGGATGCCTGAAAACACTGGGTAAAATGTCTTCTCCTGGTAGCCAGTGTGTTCATTAGCAATACAACAGACCCGATCAGCTTACACAAACTCACTGCAAGGCAGGAATTCGGGTATGAAAACAGGCAGTGGGAAACACTTACTTCAAGACAAGGGAAAATCCTTTTCTTCTGAACAGAGCCAAGAACAAAAAGGATTGAAGAAGTAGCCCAAAAGGAGGCCTAATTCAACACCAGTTCTCACAAGGTTCAGTGAGGCATGTAGTTTGTGGTTTAATTTGCTATTCTGATTCCAAAGTTTCCATTCAGAAGTACCAATAAACAAAACTTATAAGACCTACTTATTTTCAACAGAGAACAAAACCTGTTCTTAATGAACTCCTACAGCCTGACTATAGTCAGGTGCCTCTAACTTTGGCATCACAACAGCAAGTATCTTAGAAAGCTACCGAGTTCCCTCTGTTGAAAAAATCCACATTAAGAAAACCCTACCTTTAGGTCACCTAATGTTCTAAAAAGTTCTTTTTCTCTTTTCATCATAAAAGGAGCTGCACACAAAAATATACTAGCTGGAGCTAGTAGCAATCATTAATAGTAAGGCTGGATTAAAATATTGGAAAGACCTTTTTAGAATGACTAAACATTGTTAATGATTCACATTTATATATCTGAAACTTTTTGTCTCCGATATCGGTGGGGATTTGACTGACACTAGATTCACACACACTCAAGAATGAGAAAACCTCAAATATTCCTACCATGAAAAGATTAGTGAATTAAAAAACTACGTCTAAACAGTACTTCACTGCTATTAAAAGGAAATCTAAGCCTGGTCAACCTATAATCCTTAGGTTAAACAGAGATTTCACTGTTCCAAAGAGATCAACTCTGCTTTCTTCCAGGCTGTAACAACGCTGTAAATTCATTGCACCTTACACATGACTCTCTTTAATTGTTATGTTTCTTCTATACATCAGTATTCGAAAAGCAATATAGAAACTTCCGTGCATATATTTGGGTTTGCACCATAGTAAGGATATGATGGCACTGTTTAATGCGTGACTTCACGTTAACTCTAACTCATTGAACAGGTTGTCTTTAAGCCCAAGAAATCATCTTGGACAGACCGTATGACAACAATTAGCACTGCAGCATCTCAGAGAGCATTTCCTTCAGAAGAAGACATAAGCAAGAGAGAAACAGCAGTTTGAAACATTAAAAAAGAATAGGTGTGGTACAAGAGTTTTCAACTCACTAGCTTGCTTAGGTTCAAAGAACAAGATATGAGATTGTTCTTTATTTCTTCAATTTATAAGAACAGATCTGTGAGCCATGTGGTCTTATCCAAGCACTTAATGTTCAGCTGTGTGTGACTTACAGTGATAAGAAGAGCCATTAGCTTCAAATAGAGTTTCAGCTGAAAACTACTCCAGTGTAAGAAATAACTGTGTGTTGGTGAGTTGGTAGCTCCAAAACATCATTTCTATGGTAGAATATCAAACGACACATCAAAATTCAAGTGTGGATTCACACCCGTCCTCATTTCAAGACAGATCTCATGAAATTTTGTCAGCATAAGGGCACAGAGAAGACCTAGCTTAGCCACTTTTTCCTAGACAAAAAACACAACTATTTACTTTTTCTTTTTGTTGTCCATACCTGTGGGAGTTGTGCTACAAAGCAGAAAAATGCAACCCTGTCTCTGTACTCTTGAAAGAGCTGGAACTGCTGAGCCAACCCCGTGCACAGCCAGTGCGATAAGAGCTCCCCAGTGACACTAAATACACACGCCGTCAGTAAATCCAGGTGAATTCCAGTAATTCCAGTGGAAGCACAGGCTGCTTCCACCTCCAGCTTCGTCAGCAGGGCTACGGAGGGAAGGGAGAAGAGGGGAGCTACGGAGTCGCTGCCAAAGGCAGACAGAAGTGCAATGGTAAAGTCAAAGGGTGGGCAGGGAGCATAACAGGGAGAAAACATGGTGTGTGGGCATATCCTCTCCCTCCGAGCTCACTGACTAGTTTTAGTAGGTAAGCACACGAGGAAGCTTGCCAAGAGAGAAATACTGGAAGAACAGTCAATAAAACCAATAGCAAAACTAGTTTGCAAACATGACTGGTCCAATTGACTGGGAAAAAAAAATCATTACAGGACCTGCTCCTTCTTAGATAAAGCAATTAACTTGGGATGCAGGTAGGTCACTGTTTACCAATTCGGATATTGATTTTGGCTGTAGGTGTTGTTTATGCAAATGTTGATAAAACATGTTAGAACTTAAGAGCATGCTGTGCAGCCACAAGGTCCTTTCCCTCCAATAACATCCTAACTTGCAGAGTTACCTGGGGTATCCTAAGGAGCCAGAATAATTATAAATAGACACATTTCCTGAAATAAGTATTATTACATCTGTACTGCTAGAAGAGTTTCATGGAGATCAATCAATCAAGCTGTAAATCAGAAGGTTGGTTGTTTGGCTGGGCTAGATGTTCACTGAATCTGTTTCAAAATACCTCACTCTGTTTTTAGGTCTGCAAAATGTATTCAAATCCTCATAGGAACAGGATTTTTTTTGAAAGATTCCTATTGCTCTGGAGGGACCAGAAATTAGGGAAGAATATCTCTCTTTTGGAGTTTGTTTACTGGTCTCAGGATGGCATGAGATTATGAATAACAACAGGAGGAAGTGAGAAATAAATGTGATATTTCAAACTTTCAGAGGCAGGTTTTATTTGAATTTTCTGTATGGATTTACACCAGTAATGTTCTTGAGTCGAATCTCGTTTGACTTACTAACATGAGGTATTCCCTCATCATTATCAAATTACAAATGATTCATTCCATTACTTCCATGTCTACTTACAACTGTATTCAAAGCATCTGTGGTGTCCTACATCAAAACAGAGCCAAAATTGTATCTAACACGCAACCGAGCAGTTCACGAAAAAAAAAGGCAGAATCTAAGATCCCAAGGCAATGGGCAGAACCAGTGCTACCATTGGAGCATTAAGGCCTAATTTTGAAGTATTTCATCTTCTAAATTTTGCTACACTGCGAAGAAACCAATTCAATTTGCCTTCTGCTCTAGAAGAATGACTTAATCACTAATTAATGACTTACAAATGTCTATTGATTTGCTGAGAAACTCATGATACTCTCCATAAAAGTCTACTCATAATAGTCTTCTATTCTGTCTTTCCTCGAGATCCACATCTATACACATCTTACTGCTTTTTCCCTAGGCTGATATTTTGTTTAGGCACATCTCCCTCCAGAACATTTTTACTTTCTGTCCATGTTGTAACTCCTTTTTCCTATCAATAAAGGTGCTGAAAGGAAGAAGCAGGAAGATGTGGGAAAAGACATGTCCCTGTTAAAACAAGGAAGTTTTAGAGAGCTGAAGAACAAGACCAATAAAATAAACACCTATGAAATAAATTTGCTGGGAGCACTTATATTTTCTGAACATTACACACACAAATCCCCAGCCATCATGAATTAACATTAATCCTATGATTTCTGAGATCACCTGAGCATCCAATCTGTTCCCACAGTCTTTCTCTCCTTGCACAGCTCTCCAGTTGGCTGCAAGGCCACCTTGGGTGAAGCCGTGTGTTTACCTCCACAAAAAGTGGAAAGCTATAAGAACAGGAAAATATCTAGCAAGGACAAAGTCAGGAGAAGGAAAGAGAGGTAATGATTGTGTGCTCCTCAGGCCACATCTCCGCAGCTTCTGTACCAGGCACGCCTCCAGTTTTCCTCTTCCCAAGGCAACTGCGCACGCGTACACAAACACGAATTTCAGTAAGGAAAGAAATCCCACCTGCTTTAAGGGTCTCAAGTGATCACCACACATTTTTCAGTAAACAGAAAGAAAAATCTCTGCCAGTCATCACTGGCAGTGACTTTCAACCTGCCCTGGTTTGATCCTACGCCCTTAGGAGAGAAGCTGCAGAAGCCCAGCACTGCCTGTTGACGCTGCCACGTGTATCGATAGTGAAACCACGTTTTTCAGCAGATGGAATTTAAAGTGGATATGAGAGGAGAAGGAGAAAAGCCCCAAGTTTTTTGTTAGAAGTTGAGAAGATGTCTGTCTTCAAGAATTTTGATCATTTTGAAAGAAACAAATATTTTACTTACAGGACTATTTTTACGATGTCTAAGGGAAAAATGCACTAGTAGCATCTGGTGATAGGGTTCAGCTCTGCTAGGCACAAAGAAGTCATCCCATCTTACTTCGGGCAAAGGAATCTTAAGCAGAAGGTGATGGGATTACTCCAGCTCATCACTTCGTGACCACACTGAGGGGTGCCCATTTGTTTCAGGAATTTAGTAGTTTTAGGACATCACGGTTCTTCTAAAACTGTAGCTCTTTTTACCACATTTATTGCAAGCCTGACACATTCCTCAGCCCCTGTTTGTTAGGTCACTTCTGCTCATGCAGTCTTCTCGTTTACAAAGCTAATGCTATGATTTCTGGGGACATTAAATACGCCAATCAAACAGAAAAGCTGGATGAAAAAGTGTCAGTGAGTTTTAAAATGGGATTCCTTCCCTTTGCTTGAATAGTATTTTCTGAAGAACCTTTTCCTCGAGAACACCTAAGAGCAGCACATCATCGCTCCTGAGCAATAATTATACCACAAAAACTGCAAGTGGTGAACACAGAACTAAAGTGCTTGAAATAGTAAAATGAGGTTGGAAGGAGATAAATCCAGAACTACCTCAGGATGGGGTGTAGAGCATCTCCCCACTCTTGCAGCGCTGCGTGCAAGCCCAGAGGAGGCCTGCGTGGCCACTCTCACTGCCTCTACTCACTAAAAAGGAGATCTCAGAGGCAAGGGGCAGCAGCCTGGTTCTGCTTGTTTATTTTAAACAGTAACCAATTATTATTTATTTTTTTTTTAGAAAGAGAAGTTTTAAAAACAAACCATCTATACAGATGGCTACAGTCAGCCATTAAAAACATACATATTCCCTATTGCCTAGATGCACTGAATGTCTCCCAGCACTCCACTGGCTCATTCCATCTCATCCTCTTTCCAAAAACACTATTTTATTTCTCTTGGTAGCAGGCTCCGTTACTCCACATTTGAGTTTTTTGGGGCTTTCTACTCAAAACTTGTCCTTCAGGCTCAAAGAGACAACGCACCCAAAATCACTCTCCCACTGGTAAAGTTTCTGCTGACTGGGAGCTTGCTATGAACCCCTCTTTTCCATCTGGGCTATTTTCTTCACTTTCTCATGGTGAAATAAGCCAGTAAGTAATTTAATAACTAGGCCAACGTGAAAGCTGCAAATTATCACAAGTATCACAAAGGTCTAAATCCCACTTATGTTTCTCATTACCCACCTAACCTGAAAAATTCAGACTCAAGGATCAGAGTTAACAATGGGATAACAGAAGTAACTTCCACCTGATCCACAGCGTGAAAGTCAGCGTGTCTTACTGCCTCCACATTTAAAGATTGTTTCAAATCCATTGTGAAGGTATTTTCAGTAGGAAACAGAATGACTTGGTGCTTGAGAAGGCAAGAATTTGCCTGGAGAGAATTTGTAGCCATTTGTCTCTTTCTGTGTTACCATATGATCCTCACTGATTTGCCTTCCCATACAGCCTTCCGTGTGCAGCATGCAGAACCTCAAGCACTTTAAAATCCTGAAAATTATTTCAGAGTATTGTATGTTGTGAAATAATTCAACTGAAATCACACGCAAGGTCTGTAGTAAAAGTTATCTTCTTTCAAATATAGCCTGTGCTTGCCCAAATAAACATGCTACAGTCACATAACTGCTTTTTTAAGTTTGAAATTATTGAATTTTCATCACGTTAACACAAAGGTATATCACACCTAGTTTGTGTGCTTCAAAAGTAATAATGTCATTATTTTATCCGTCCCATGTTACCTACTTTGCTGCTTCCCTCCAAATACTCACTTCTCCACTATTTGCAAAGTTTCTGTGTCCTTGTAAACTGGTATTTACACAAAGGTAGTAAAGGAGAGTTTCAAAAAAACCCATCACAGTGACTGTTTTAGCCAGCACTAGGAATGAGGTAATGATGTTTTCCCTAAAGAAGCAAAAAAATTATCACTTTCTTAAAATGTGATTTCATATTTTTTGTGAAAGATTTTTTTTTGTGTGAGAGGAGCCAAGAATTTGATTGTGCTGCAGAGCCTTTTGTTATTATTTTATAAGAGGTTGTTTGGATTTCCAAGCATCATCTTAGTTTGTTAATAGCTGTTGGGTATAGGCTTGTATTGATTTATACAGTCACAGCCATTTTTCCTGTCTCTGATGGCTACAACAGCTATCTAGAAAACAATGCTGGCTTTGCAAAACCAGCAGGAGCTTAGAGCAGCTGAGGCTAAGGTATGATTTTGTGGAAGGGACAAGGGAAAAGAAGGAAAACTGTTCCAGAGGCAAAACAACAGCACAGGGTTAGGGAACACATGAGGATGTTTCAGTCAATATTTATCTCTCAGATCAATAAAACTTGATGTTCACCTCAGTGAAATCAATAGCTGCTTAATTTAAGTATCGCTGCTCCTTGGCTCAGTCTACTTCTGCCTGTTTCCAGGATCTAAGTTCATCACCCAGCCTGCTCAGTGCGTGTCCAGAATTTTTACCGTGGGCTCAAACGAAGGGGGGGGGGGGAAAGAAAAAAAGTTCTTCCCTTCACTGAGCACTATTTCCCTTTGTGCTGGAGACAGACAGACACTGTCTGCTGAAGGATGTCTGCCTGCCTGCTATCTGCCAGGCCGCCAGCACCACGCTTCAACCGTAGCGGCACACAGAATAAGCCAGTCATAAAGGCTTCACTGCTGATGCTTCTGTTTTAGTCATCACAAGAGTGCTGCGAGCTATCTAGTCATTATCCACTGAGGAAATGAAAGCGAGAAAGTCTTGCTGTTGCAGCACTAAACGCTTGTATGTTAGCAGGACACCATGGGAAACTGGATTTTCCATAAATCTACATCTTTCTCTAAGCCAAGGTAAAAGTAAGGGGCCCTGAGGAAGCTGTAGTACAGCCAAAAGCAGGGGCAAAAGGATTAACAGAGATGTTGGCGTCCTTACTAGAGCCTCACAGGTGCTGAAAAAAAGTGTTTTGTCTGTTCATGTCCTTGTTAATACCTGGCTTCTTGTATGGGGATGGTCCTTAGGAGACTGTTTTTATAAGCTGGCAGAGCGTTATCAGTGATAACTGCACCCAGTCTGAACCCTAAAGATCCTGAGCTTTATCACACCCATTAACGATAAAGCATCGAACACTGGAAACTCTGGCTGCTTCTTCGTGTCAAGATCTCTATACTGCCCTGCAAGGAAATCTCAGCTGAATCCTCCAAAGGGCTCTGTACCAGCACAGCACTTTGCAAGCACATGCAGATTACCCTTCCTGCTGCAATCTGAGCATCAATTACCAATATATTCCTCTTTCTCCCTCCGCTCCGCAGCTGGACCTGGGTGTTTTGCTAGCCCCTCTCGTACCAGGAAGCTCATTTTATCCTTTAACCTTCATCTCTCCCTCTTCTTTTGCACAAAATTGCAGGAAACTAGTTTCAGGTTTGCTAAACCAAAGGATGTTTTGGCTGCCAAACTGCATCAAGAGGAAAGAAAGAATGGGCTTTCATTTGGTCTTATCACAGAACTGATAGCAACATTATTATACATGCAAAGAACTCCGTGCTTATCTGCAACAGCAGAATGACACATGCAAATATACATACGAAAGGCCCCAATATCTCGAGCCGACAATAGTTCAATCAAGAATATTATATCCTCAAAATACAAACCCCATTATTTACTTAAAGCGTACTAACACCTTCCTGGTACTTTTCAGTTTTCCTTTACCAAGCCCTGCCAGGTTCACTCTTTGTTTTTCAGGAAAACGATCTGAGGAAAGCCTCACTTTCTAAACCCTTTGCAGCCTTGATAATGAGAAGCCTGGTACAGACTAGGATTATTTATCATTTGCTGTGCTACAAGTCTTTACACAATTAAATTTTAAACATCATTCAAACTCTAAAACATTTTATCATCATATCCACTGCCAAAGTAAAAAGTTTGAACAAACTTAACTGGTATTTAAATGGATATATCTTCAAATCATGGCCCAGTAGAATTGTTTCCTACAGGGTATCTCAGAAAATTCACTGTCCTGTAACCAAAGGCTTGGTTTGTTTGCCTTTCAAGTTCCTGATTTTATTCATATTAATTTTTTCCCTTTTTTTTTCCCCTTTACATTTGGCAATTCCTTCCACTCCCAGGAACTTTTCTCTGTGGTACCAACACTAAGCTTTTAGAGTATTCTGGTAATAGACACCATTTTAGGACTCAGTCCTATAGCAGATCAAGTAACTGTTCACAAGGCAGAATAAATACACAACCTCAAATACTGTTGAGAACTCAACTGCATCTGAATTTCTCATGTAGGTATTTCACCTCTCCATTTACATTCTCATTACCTCTTCTACTCAGAGCCATCTGGGGATGGATTTGGATAAAATATACTCAGATAATTAGGAGATCCCTGGAGCAGTGAGGCTAACCTAAAATAATCATCACCAAAAAAGTACGTTTGCAATTTCAAATTGCATTGAAGAAAAACTTATAATCCAAGTTTTAATCTTTTGCTGACCAAAACCATGATCCGTTCAGATGTGCCCCAAACTCCAGGCCACTTGTGTCTGCCAAGGACACCACTGGCCCCCGATGGAGGGCAACTTGCTGTGCTGGGGCTATGCACCCACACGCTCCCTGCTCTACCCAGCAGGACACAGCAGGCCCCTGGGCAACCTCTCTTTTGGGGACACTTTGGGGAAGGGAGGGGGTGTCCCAAAACAGAGAAGACCAACACTGTCAAAAAAGCCCTTGCCGACAGAATGGAGAAGCACCATCACTACCCCTGCTAGCACACACGAAAAAAAATACAGCAAGGGGAGGCAATTCATTTCATAGAATCACAGAATCGTTTTGGTTGGAAAGGACCTTTAAGATCATCGAGTCCAACCGTTAACCCAGCACTGCCAAGGCCACCACTAACCCATGGCCCTCAGCACCACATCTACACGGCTTTTAAATACCTCCAGGGATGGGGACTCCACCTCTGCCCTTTTGGGGAAGAAATTGTTCCTGATCTCCAATCTAAACCTCCCCTGGTGCAACTTGAGGCCGTTTCCTCTTGTCCTATCGCTTGTTACTTGGGAGAAGAGACCAACACCCTCCTTGCTACAACCTCCTTTCAGGTAGTTGTAGAGAGTGATAAGGTCTCCCCTCAATTTCATGAGGCTGCAACTGTCTAAAACCCGTCCATCAGAGGAGTGACGCAGGTGCTCACCCAGACTAAGCAGAACTGCTGAGGGCTGGGGTTTATGCCCTACGGTTGCTGAAACACCCACATAGGGCTGGAATCCATGACACAGGCACCCCAGAACACCCACCACACACAGTGCTTACCCATCATCGCTCCCCCAGGTATGACTTATCCGACTACATTCAGGCCTCTGTGGAAGGACCACTTGCATTCGCCGAGAGATGCTCGAGTTTCTGAACAACCCTGCGCCCCAGGGCAGACCCCCCAGTCCTTCCCTGCGGACAGTGGAAGGCACTGCAGCCTTCGTCAGGGCTTACAGATGAAGATGTGCGGCGTGCCTGGCACAGTACCTCTCTCCAAGCAAAATCCCTACTTCAGGGAAGGTGTTGGACATGGTGGTGGCGTGTCCAGGCCCCAGGGCCTGAGCCCAGTTAACGATGAACCAAAGCTGCATACAGGACTGCGTTAAATCAGAGAAGCCTGATTACAAGGGTAGTGGCCCAGCCTCCTCCTGCACTCGCCTGGGACACTCTGGTACCTCCAGACAGTGACAAACCACATCTCCAGCCAGGCTGCATAAATCACCGCCTGGGTGTGCCTGCCCCTTTTTTCCACCTCTGAAGGGAGCCAAGAGGACAACCTTGGCCCTAGAGGCCTGACTTTCAGTTAGCTGCTGTGAGGTGAGCCGGATCTGGGGCAGACTGTCAAAATGGCAAGCGATTCATTATTCATGCACCGCGAAGGTGATGCCAGGGTTGCAAAGCATGAAGCCTGTACAGCACAGACCTGGACTGCCTCCAGGATGTTATTTTATCTTATTTTCCTCTGGCTCCCAGTGTTATTCTTCTGTCTTTCATCCATGCCCTTCCTAGTACAACCATTTAATTGGGTGATTGGCAGGGTATGGCTCCACGGGACATGATGAGATGATGTATCAGCTCTACTGTCAAAAGGCTGCCCCCTCCTTCCCCATGACCCTCCTTCTGCCTGATGGCTGCTGCTGCTGCCTTCTGCTGGCTCTGGCTCGTAGCAAAGCCCTGCCTGAATGCACTAACATAATGGAAAACAGCAATCAGGCAAAAGGAATTAAAAAAAGAGGCAGATAGTTTTCTGGTATTTCACTGGACTGGCTCATGGCAGGGTGCAGCAGGGGGCCTGGGCCAGCACAAGACAGAGGAAAATAGTCAGGGGGAGAGGATGGGAGGGCTGCTCCTAATTAGTAGCCTGACTGATCACTGTTTAGGTGATAGGTCTGGCAGGGGAAGAAAGTAGAGAGCAGCAATGTACAGACTCTACCAGCCCAGAGAGCCCTGGCACTTGGGGAGGCCAAGGCTCACGGCCCCGCTCACCAACATGCTATATCCACCGGGCAAGAGGTCTTGGGTCTTGGGTCAGAGGGCTAAACCAGCGTTGGAGAAACTCATACCTTGAGCAAGACTGAAAACGGAGAGTCACCAGCTCCTCGCAGCTCGGAGAAGGACCACAGCTACTCTGGCTGAGCTCTCTCCTCTTGCCCACAGTGTCCATCCTGAACCCTCAAACAAGCCTTACCATAGGTTTAATTCAAATGGGTACATTCCCATTAGGAGTTTGGGTTCTGGTGATAGAGCAAGTTCTTAACAAAAACATACACCCAAAAAATTCCCGGCCAGCCCTCACCATTGATTGGCTAATAGCTCTTTCTGCAAGGTGATTTGTCATTAAACACTGAGACAAGAGGGATTCAAGGCTTTGCCCAAGGTCACTCAGGAAAATTTTGAGAGGTCAGAAACTGAGTTCAGCGCCTTTGGGTACTACGCCAGCAGCTTAATGAAAAACCCACCTTTTCAGATGCGTGTTGGGATCAGCTCTATGTTCACGTTTCTCTCAGTGTGGGATCGGGCTTTCTTCAGCAAACATGAACACATCTGGGACCAGCCTGAAGCAATCCAAACCTATTTCTGCAGATTTCTCATGTAATTATTTTCCTTTCCTTAACTTTCTCTTCTTTCCTTCCCCCGCTGCGTTTGTGAACACTTTTGTTTTCCTCAATTAACGAGCCCCTTTTACTTTCTGTGCTGTACTTTTTATTTCTCCCTGCTGTACATAAGGAGGCTTGTATCCGTATACGACAACATTATTTGTTAACGACGAGCCATCCCTCACCAATTACTTTGCTAGGATTTTACTACCCTGTCATTATTTTATCTCCAACAATCTGCTGCAACTTTTGGCTGGAAAGAGAAGAAACCAACCTTGCTGCATGGCTATTTCCAACCAACACACTGTCGTTTCTTCCCACAGCATATTACTTCCAGTCACCATTACACCTGGAAAAGACCTGAGAAGATCACTGGGAGAGCATTAACAGTTGAATTTGCAGCCCCAAAGATCGAGATAAGCCATTTTAGGTTGCATTATTTTGAGTAACGCTTGCCAAAGACACTGAAATGCAGATCAACTTAATTATGAAAGATGGGTAATTGATATGACTTGTAAGAAATCACTGCAGCAAGTACAGCATTCAGAGTAGCAGTATTTATCACTGCACAAAATTATACCGTTATTTAGCATGATGACAACATGACTTTTGGAAGGCCATCAAGAACAGCCCTTCCTGGTGTTTCCATCACTCACTGGCTAAATCATTCACAGAATCACAGAATGTCAGGGATTGGAAGGGACCTCGAAAGATCATCTAGTCCAATCCCCCTGCCGGGGCAGGATTGCCTAGACCATATCACACAGGAACGTGTCCAGGCGGGTTTTGAATGTCTCCAGAGAAGGAGACTCCACAACCTCTCTGGGCAGCCTGTGCCAGTGTTCGGTCACCCTCACCGTAAAGAAGTTTTTCCTCATATTTGTGTGGAACCTCCTGTGTTCCAGCTTGCACCCGTTGCCCCTTGTCCTGTCAAGGGATGTCACTGAGAAGAGCCTGGCTCCATCCTCATGACACTTGCCCTTTACATATTTATAAACATTAATGAGGTCACCCCTCAGTCTCCTCCTGCCGTTCCCCCCTCTATCTCCTACAAGGGTACCCAGTTTTGTGCCACATCACCTCTTGAACACCACCATCCATTTTGCAGAACAGAGTCCTTCAGCCTCATGTGCTATGGACACGCTAATCTATGTGCTTAGCATCATCTCTTCTGAAGGCTTCAAACATGTGAAGGAACCTTACCAGCACCCACAGCATAGTTTTGGGATGATATTCCTGAAGCTCTCTGTTGTTCTGTGTCGTAATTCAAGGACACCAGCCCATCTGCTGAGGGCCTGAGGCTCAAGCCCCTTCAAAGCCTACTCATTGCTCCAAGAAACCTCCTAACTCCTCAGCTGTATTCTCCTTTCTCTCCTTACACCCAGTTTCCCCTCTAGCACCTCCATCCAACTCCAGATACCTTCATCAAGCCCCCTCTTAAAGAGGTCCATCAACAGTAACAAGAAGCATAAAGACACGATTTTCAATAGCAGATCTCCTAGAAATAGGTTAAATATTGTGAATCTTTCTCAGTGAAAGGAAAAAATGAAAACACCCCCAAATTCTCTGTTTTACTGTCAGTAACAATCTCTGCTCTACCTGCTCAGATCCTGTGCGGGGCAGCCACCTTTCAGTATGCTTCAGTACTGGCATTGCCTAAGGAACCCCCTTCCCTGCTCACTGAACTGCTGAAGGCTGCTGGCTCCATCTAGTAAAAATGGCTTAATTCAACTTGGAGAGAAGCACCCTGCCTCATCCTCAGCTCAAAACGCTTCTCCAAATTCTTCCAACAATGAGGTTGTAACACTTCACTCAACTGAGGAATTCCCTTTGAGTTTATAAACTAAATGGCAATTTCCTTGTTTAAAGGGAAAACGTTGGATGTAGAATAAAACACATTTTTTCATGCATAGAGGGAAGGGACAGAGGAAGATGCCCCAGGTGTCTCCTGCAAGGAAGCCAAGTCCTAGATTGCTGGGCTGCCTTTCGTGTATTAAATACAATATCTGCTCCCATGTTTTGTCTGTATGAAGCCAGGTTGCAATAGGTGTGGCTCCATCCACCAGACAGCTTAAAAAGATGCATTGATTAGAACAACCACCGAGTGGATGAGAGTGGGCAGGGAGGAGAAAGGAGCACTGTCATCTCCTCATTTAGATGCAGATGGTGTGGCAAAAGCTTCCAGTGAAAGCCCAGAATAACTGAGTAAAATGGCTTTTTTTGCCCCTAGTGTATATTCTACCTGTTGATTCTTTTAAACCCCTTAACAACTGTAAATCAAATCAGTTAAGGTAAATCTAATATATTTAGATTAGTTATTTAGTGGTGTAAAATTAATCAAGGCTTAGACTAATTACAGAACAATACATAAGCACCAAAGAAATTGCCAAGTGGTCTGAATGCCAAGTCTAGTTGATTTACACCCATTATTCAGGTAGTCTACAACTACCTGAAGGGAGGTTGTAGTGAAGTGGGAGTCGGCCTCTTCTCCCAGGCAACTAGCGGTTGGAAAAGAGGACACAGCCTCAAGCTTCGCCAGGGGAGGTTCAGGTTGGACATTAGGAAGCATTTCTTCTCAGCAAGGGCCATTAGCCATTGGAAGGGGCTGCCCAGGGAGGTGGTGGAGTCACCATCAATGGAGGTGTTTAAGAAAAGCCTGGACATGGCACTTAGTGCCCTGGTCTAGTTGACAGAGTGGTGTCAGGGCAATGGTTGGACTTGATGATCCCTGAGGTCTCTTCCAACCTGGTTGATTCTGTGATTCTGTGATTCTGGGGGGAAAAGGTCAATTGCTCACAGTGCAACACTGAAACCCTGTTGCATTTTACTGGGAGGTTTCCTGGGGGAGAGTGAGAACAGATTTCAGAGAAGCTGGTTCTGGTGAGGATGAAGCAAAGGCATGGTTTCTTATTCTCCTCTAGCTCAACGAGGTCTTTGGGTAACAGAGTAAAGTTGAAATTTATATACTACAGCTTCTTCCAGATTCAGGGTAATCAAAAGCACTTCACAATCCTTTTCCTCGCCACGCACCAACTGTGCAGGCATGTGCAGCAGCTGTTCTGCACGCAGTAACAGTTAACACAGCCTGGCACAGCTACATCCATTGTACCCAAACAGGCAACGCTGGCTTAGAGAGGACGTGGGCATTACCTGAGATGTTTAATGAAATACCAAGGGCTCCAGTGAGTAAAGGAGGACAGAGGAATCTATTCAGGACAGAAGATGCTGGGATAAGTTTCCACCATTGTATTCCCCTCAGTGTTGAATATCAGAACTTTTTAATTTCATGAACTTTTCCCCCCCAAAAAACAGGCAATGCTACAGGCATGGAAACACCCTAAGTTGTAACCTTGTTTGCTGCCTGAGATAATTCACGTCTGTGCAGCAAACCCAAACCAGGCCCCGTGGCTGCAGCTAGACACGACTACTGGTGCGAGATCTGTGACGGACGGAGCAGACAGGAGCCTGGCCAAGCTTCCCAGGCTCCCTTGGCAGTATTCGCAGGTTTTCCGTCCTGCTGCCTGTGACCCCCTGTTACAGACGTAGCAGAAGCTGTAGTGCGAGCCGGTAGCCAAACCCAGGGACACCCAGGAGTACAATTCTCTAAGGGTATCTTACGCTGCTGCTGTTTCTCCAATGATGAGCTAGACAAGAGACATCTTGCTTTGAGCTCTGCCTGGCACCAGACTCCAGACTCCAGAGGAAGTTATGTGGGTGCTTCTGCCGGGATGTGCTTAGAGATAAGACAGTACAGATGGATTGAGAGCTTGTCACGGTGCTCATGCTTCTGTTTTTGTTCTGCCTCTCCCACCACCTTCTCTTTAACCTGATCTTGATGATCCTTACCTCCTTCCAGCCTTACTTTGCCTTTTTATTTTTCCCCCCCCAAGCTTTTTTCCAAAGCAGTTTTTAAAACTATTCAAAAGAGCAACAACTACCTACACTAGCACGCTGTGGGCAAGGTACTCCAGTGGTATAAATCACCACGCACCATTTTATACCAGCTGAATACCTGGCCTGTCTTTTTAATGGATAAAAACAAAACAGAAGCCTGCCAAGGTTTCATTAGGATAATTAAAATAGAAATACAGTACGCCTGAAAAAGCAAATCTGCTCAAGATATTAAACTCTGTATTACTCCGCATCAAAACACAACTTATGAAGTTTAAGGATTTTCCTCACATTTTTTTCCTGCTTTTGCAAAAATGCAATATTCAGCTATGAAACACTTGACATAAGTTGAATCGGCCCAAATTTAAAAGCAATTTCTCCCTAAGTGCTTTCAAAACAGCCTGCTATTTTTGGTGTAGCCCTGAGATGCGGGCGAGCAGAAGCCAGGCGCAGCACAAGGCGAGCGACACACGAACACCGTGCAATAAATCTCTGCTCAAAAAAAAAAAAGCAGCAGGTTTTTGCCTGCATTTCAGGTAGGGTACATGAATCTGCAGCCTGATAACGTGGCATCTACTCTGCCTCCTTTCACACAGGTTTTACTCTTACACTGCTCAAATGAAGCTGCTGCTGCTTCTGAATCAAGAGAGGAAACAAAACTCTTCAGTGAAGATTTTCTGTTTTCAAATGCCTGCATTAAGGCAAACAAATCTTTTCTACAGTATTTGAGATACTAAAGTTTCTCAGATAAACTGAAGTTACTCAGATGAACCTGTCCTATCTTGGGCAGGAATAATTCAAGAAACCAGTTCTGCTGAAACCTATGGGGTTACTTGGGTGTTACAGCTGTCCTAGAGTCCCTAAGCCACTGATGCAAAAGCCCAGACTTGCAAGCCTCCTCAGAGCGAGGTTTGCTTTTGTGAAAGTGTTTAATATTGAAATAAATAATCACATGCTTATTTGGAATCAAATTATTGAAAGCTCAAGCTCCTTCTGAAGGGTGGAGGCTTCCATTGACAGTGATAACCATGTGTTTTCCTACGCTTTTGATGTTGAAAGCCACTCCAGAAAAATTCCAGGCAAAACTGAAATTGCAGCAGTGTGAAATTACCCTCAAAGAAGCGTTTATACAGCTGTATATTTATTCTGACCATTTTGCTCCCTGAAATTCACACTTGTTCCCTGTCATATGAGATTTTCAAAACATTCACTGCAGATTTCACCAGTCTGGAAATCTCACTTGCCTGCCAGTAGTTTAGAAGATCGAGAGGCAGCACTGCAGGAATGCCCATAGTGGTGTCTTGCTTAATTGAATTCTGCAGTTGCCCCTAAATTAAATAAAGCAAAGAGGCAAAAGCAGATGTGAACGAGTGACCAAAGAGGTCTACGAGATCTGCAGGATTTGGAAAACTCCTTTTAGGTTTTTCAAGTGCCAAACTGGAGTTACAGCTCTTTGTGTCACTTAGCAAGTAGGCTTCAAAACATTTTTAAGCATCACTGAAGAAACCAGGGGCTGGACTACTCAGCACTGCCAAGAGCTGAGTCCAGCCCTGGGAGTCTCCTCAAACCTGCCACAGTTCTGCACAGGGCAACTGAGCTCCTCCAGCAACGCTGGAGCTCGAGGTGCCCGAAGCAGGGCTCTTTCTCTATAGATGGAATCCATACCACCATTGCTGTATCTACCTACACCTCCTTTGGCAGCCATGAGCTTGGGTTCGAGCCAGCGCATTGCCACAACAGCTCATGACCTCCAAGGCCAGGCAGGACTTGGATAGGAGCCGAGTTACCCAACCTGGAGAGAAAGCTGGCTCCTTCCCCCGCCGCGCGAGGACGTGGGCTGACACAGAGGTAACACAGACAGCCAGAGTTGGGTTTACGCTCGAAGGTAGCACCAGGCTACCTCAGCAGGATGGTCTCATAACCCTCCTGAGCAACGAGCTCCTAAGCGTGCTGCGTGTGAAATGCAACGGAAGGTGGAGGACTCATACGCGCGTTCCCAGCTGTTGCAAGCCCCCTCCACAGGCCAAATGTTGGCTGCTCAAATTATGATACCTGGTTGATGCACTAATAGCAAAGCAGACAGGGAGCAAAAGAGGTGCTACAAGAGCAAAAGAGGCCACATCACTCCCTGGAAGAACTAATTTAAATTTATTTTCTCTCCAAACTGAAGCAGGAACCTGAAATAATGTTACCAGTCCCACAGCTTCAGATAGCTGGGTCTGGGTGTCTCCTTACAGTGTCTCTTCCAGAACTCAAAAAATGCTGAAGAGCTCAGAAAGACGCCTCATCTACAGCCCAACGTCTCCAGTTTACCCCAGCGAAAAAGGGGCACATTTAAACAAAGTGGAAATGTTCAAACTTCTTTGGCAGATGATTTTTTTCTTATCTGCAGTCATTCTATATGTGCAAAAACAATCTTCAGCATGTGGATCCACCACAGTCTGGCTCAGGACCTGCATGCAAACAGTGTAATATGCGTGATTGCTTTTTCAAACCACCCACCATAAAAATAACTGCTCTGTGCTTGTCTGCTTCCCTTTGTTCCCTGGATAGGTTGATAGCTCTCACGGAGTGTTAACACCAGTAATGTTGATAATGAGCTTGTCTATATATATGATAATAGCTTTAGAAGTGCTAGCAGGGCCATCAGCAGCAATTCAGTGTTTGCAAGAAAATTTAAGGCAACTGTGGCATGTCCCTGCTCGGAACAAATGACAATCAGCAGTTTTCATGTGTATCATTGTAGAAAATCCACGTAGAAATGTGCTCTCATGCTGCTTTTCTTTGCTGGCTCAAACGAAACTATTTCCTTTAAGCTAAAATTCAGCTGTGGGAGGAACATAAATTCTTTTCAAATGTAGGATTTTTGCTTTGATTTCTTAAATAGTAATTTTAATTCATTTCCACCTTGGCCACCAGGAATCTTGAATATAGATTCTTATATTGGCACAAGCTCCAGTCAAAAATGAGACATTACCGTGCTCCATGAGAATCAAAAGGAACAGTCCTTGGCTCTCAGGAGTTTGTGAAGCAACTGCATTCAGACACTTTTATTCAGAAATATCAGAACAACTACCTGGTCGCTGCCTATCGGGTCCCAGAGCCAACTACAGGTGGCTCAGCACTGGTTTTAGCTCAACCAGCAGATTGACAGCAGAGAAGTGGGTTTCACACACAGAGGAAACAAGTTTACATGAAACTCAGTCTCCAGCCATGGAGCTGGCATCTTGCTCCTGATCAAGACTTTGGGAAGGGTTAATAATTGGTTTTCTACCTTGAAAAGTCCTTTCATTTAAAGCCTAATGAGCAGAGACGATGAAAAATAAAATTTATGTCCTGCAGGAAATTAAGATTATGAAAGTTTGCTTTGTCTTAGAAAAAAAAGAAAAATTGTGATTTTCATTAAATGAAATAATAAAGTAATTTGCAGGTGGTGATTTTGACAACAGTCACAGCTGAAGCAGAAGGCAAAATTAATTCTTCCAGTCTCAAAATGCCACGGTAAACCTCAGTGTGGAAAGCGTTTCTATGCAATGCTTCCATTCAACTGAATTGCTTTTTTAGATGAAGGGAGGTTTTTGATCAATTTATTTCTCACAGCACCAAAGCTTACAACTATAGTTGCATCAAATGCTGATATGCAAAATGTTGGAGCCCAGTTTACAGCCTGGAACAATTAAGGATTTCCATAAAAATTACGTGCAAGGTAGCATTCTAGTTAAATGACATGACTTACATTGGGATTAAGAGAGAAATAACAGAAATTGCAGACAAAAGGATGCTTGGAGGTTTTTCATCTACAATTCCCTCCTTTCCATTAATCAGGGCAACTTTTGAATAGTTTTAATTACAAAACAGTCCTTTTAAACTGAATTCCTGAATGAAAGCACAAGATGAATTTTGGGAGCATAAAGCTGTGCAAGCCAGCTGGAAAAAAAGAGGGAGGGGATCTCTTGCAAGATGCAGTCCACAGCACCCCTTCACAAGTGCAAATGAGGGTATATTATGGGGGTGCATATATACTCTTAACCCCAACGTTATTAGACTTTTAACACAATCAATTACGTGCTCTCTTCAGGTTTTTTATGGCACACTCATTTCAGGCTGGAATTTTGTCTCTGCAAGGACACGGAGCAGCGTACACACATCGGTACCTTGTGTTCACATGCACAAGGCAGGCCACCTCCAGTGATATTAAGGAAACGTTAATAAAGGGTTAATTAATTCTGTGAGTACAGAATTAGCAGTACAGCTAGGTAGGAAGTGTATCTCATGAAAGCTTTTCTTTTCTGCTTTCCTTCACTTTTTCTAAGAAGCACCAATGACAAGTTCTAAAGTCAGCATATTTGGACTTCTCCACACGTTCAGTGCCACACTACCCAGCACTTGTGGTTTAGTGCTAAGCTCATCATTTTTTTTTTTCTACCTGACTGAAGATTTACTTTTTACTGAGCATCTAAGGAAGGAATAATTAGTCTTGTACAGAAGAGCTAGATTTTAAAGAAAAGCCAATTTCTGCTCCAACTGTGAAGAGGTAAGGACAACCCTACACAGAGAAAAAATAAAAACACCGCATTTCTCTCTGATAAATAAAATGTGGGGAAAGGAGCCACTTGCTGACTCTATTTTGGGGAGGAAGGCTCTTTGGTGTTCCTGAGAAGTGCAAAACATCCAGAATTTCTGGCCAATATTTCTGCCTTGAAAACAGATTAAACATCAAGAAGCTCTCTGAGATTTTTCCCAGCCAAGCTTCCTCTATTTAAACTACTGCTGGCGAGCCCTTGCTGCTGTCCTGCAGACCTGCTCCATGGGTCTTACTGCTTCATGTGAGACCCTCAGAATGGCAGTAGGCAGCTGTGTGAAAGTGGGCTTTTTATTGCTGAGCAGTAGTTACAAAACAACTTTCCATATTTATGATTTTCTCAAAAGATGGTTACAAGGTACAGCTCAGTGCAGGCACTTCCAAAAACCATTTCTGAGCATGACAATCTGCATCGTTCCGAGAAACAGAGAGATGTTTATGTAAAGTACACGGGGGTATTGCCAGCCAGTTTGTTGAAAGCTCTGTGTGGCCAAACAACCAACAGCTTGGATCTTTACTGCAAAAGAAAGTAAAATAAAATTCTAATTAAAGTAAAAATCTGATTAAAATGGTGAAATGGGATTTGTACAGGCACACAGATGATATTTTATACACACGCCCACCTGCACAGGCACGTCTCTCTGCACGCACACACTCCACGAACACACTTCATTCCCCTGCAGTAACTGTGTCTCCAGATTTTTTCTTGCAGCTTAGATCTTCTCTTTCTTTCTGACAATGACAGCTGGACACAATGATGTGTCACAAATTTGTTTCCCAGTTATGGGAATGAAGCCACAAAATACCATACTTTCAAGACGTGACTGAAACCTTATTTTTTTTCAAGATCTGATCCGCAACCCAGAGTTTGCAAACACAAACCCACAGAGACATCCAGCTGCTGGGACATCCCCAACATGAGGGATAGCGAACGGCTTCTGCGCACATCTGTGCTTTCCCAAACAACCTTTCAAGATTATCTTTTTCCCTCTTTCAATCCTTGCTTCACCGTTATTTTTTCCAGCTCCAGGCCTGCCAGTTCCTGCAGCTTTCCCACAGACTGCAGTTCCTTCCTGCCCCAGGAGTCCCATGATGACTAATTTTTCCTCATTAACTCTGCCCAAGTGTAAGTAAATGTAATTCCCACCGGGAACCACACATAATCTACACAGTTATGACTTAGTTCTGTTTTCACTTACACTTCTGACTATTACAGACGTCCCTCAGGTTCATTTGCAAGAGCAGAACAAAGCCTACGAACGTTTGCCCCAAGACACTCGTTTTGTAGGATTTTGCAGGATTGCTAACTCCCAGCTCTGCTTGGCGGTCTCACGAACAAAAAGCTATTCCCAATTATTCTGTATCAAAACACGGCGCTGGCGAATCACGAGAACCAGGCAGACAGCCCCTCTTTTGGGTTTCCACACCAACCGCTGGCATGGGTCAACAGAAGAAGCTACAAACCCCTGTCCCAGCCCCAAGAGGCTCGTTAGGCACAATTCTCACATATTGTGCCCAACACTCTGAGAGCACTTCTGAAACATCACTTTTCTCCTACCTGCGTAACCACCCTGCACCCTCGCTGTCTTCCGGAGGCACCTGGGTATGCCCAGGTGGGGTAGATGGCTACAAAAAAAGTTTTAATATTTGAAAGATTTTCATTTAGCCTTATACTGAGATTAAGGTTTTGAAGGGCTTCCTACTCACGTCAGAACACTGGTGGATTTGAGGGCTGGAGGGTGGTTTTGTATGGAATTGTCTGTTAACCTGGGAATCCTCAGAGCTTTCTGGGAAAGGAATCACAGCTCAAGCCCATCGACACAGAGAGATTCCTTTGGATCCCACTCCCTGCGTTACAGAACTTACACATGACTAGAATTAGCAACAGGAACGTGTCTTGCCTTCCCAAGCAATGGAAACCAGTTACAATACTGGATTTACTAATTCCAAACACAGCATTTCTAATCTCGTTCAATTTTACCTCACCATGGCTAACTGCAGAATTGAAATAAATTAGTGTAAGAACAACAATGCACTAATATTCCCACAAAATAAATTTCACTGTGTTAAAACCAAGTAATCAACTTTATAAACAATTTCATTTCTGATTAATAGAGGTCTTCTCTAATGTGACACGCTTTGATTAAGCATTCACCCTCTCTCTAGGGATAACCCGATGCCAGTTTGCAGATAGCAGTATTTTTAATAATACGACAAATTGTCTATGCAGAAATACTGATTAGATGGCAAGGATTAATTTATTTTGCATTCACTTTGCAAGTGCTGGAATAAATGACAATTAATTAATATAATAATAGCTGGTTGTTTCTGTTAGCATTTTGACTTTCTCACTGCGTTGCTGATACCCAGACTCTCGTTCTCCAATTTCCTGGGATGTTGATTAGTAAATGAAAAAGTAAAGCCATTCCCACCGTTGTCATCTTAGAAAGATTCCTCTGTTCGACTGAGTTGCAATACTGGAAGACATCAAGGAAGCTAGAGACAATGCTATTCAAATCCCACCAGTTACACAAAAATAATGGCAGAGAAAAGACTAATAAAAAAAATCTGTAAGTCAAGATTTTTAAAAAAAAGAGGCCAAAAGGTATTGCTCACAGACCTAATTTTCGAGATGTTGTGCAACTGTTGTCCACAAAAGGAGTAAAACCAGGGCCTCAGCACTTGAAAAAAGATCTAGTCACATATTTTAGTGCCTATGTGTGGATTTGAAGCTTCAAGTGCTCTACAAATCTTTGTTGTGCAGCCCAGGAGTGCACAGCACAATGCAGGACCGTGCCAACTCCTGTGCTAGCTCAGCTGAAGGCAGCAGCACAGCCTGTGATTTCACGCCCTGGCTTGTAGGACGTATCTTCTGGGCACGTCCAGGCAGCAGGATAATGCATGTAGAAGAGATTCATTTACACATGAGACCCGTGCCTGAGACCCAAACATTTTCAAACGTGAAAAACGCGTCCCAAGCCCTGAAATGGCAAGAAGAAAAGTTGAGACTTCGATGCTCTCACAGCCAGAGGAGATACCAGAACCAGAAGTGTCGCTAAACCAGAGGTCTCTGGATTATCAAAGGCCTTGTCCTGATTTGCTTTGATCAGGACCTCGGAAGGAAGGGAACAAAGGCAAAGATGTGCTGAAGTCTCTCCTGAACAGTGATCCTTTCTTGAGCAAAACCAGTCAAGTTTCCTGCTGTTCTGGTGCAAAACTGCCTGTGGGTTGGTCTCAGTTGTCCATCACCTTACTGTATCTCATCCTGTATTTCTCATTAGACACGCAGCCCTTGCTGGCCTCTAGATCAGGGAGCTGGACAAGTCACCAGAGCCAAAGAAATCTGTGTCGCTCAGTTGATGGCCACTGCTCAGCAATAACTGCACAGCTGAAGCCTGGAGATGGCATGTGTTTCAGACCAACTGGTGTCAGCTGGCTCTCTCAGTGGGTTCTCCAGCCATTAAAACTGACAGAGGGGTGTGAGATGGGACATCCTGGCACTCGAAGGTGGAGACAAGCCACTGACAAGTCATTTGTGGAGCGTGGAGCGGTGATCTGATGGGTGGTGGGTGTAACACTGGCCTACAGACAGGACTGAGCCAGCCTTGAAAGTCACAGAGATGTAGTGTGAGGCATCACATCATGTGGCCCAGAAGGAAGTGACAGCATGGCTACTGGCCGTGACAACATATGCTTCACTGAACTGCTCACCTGTGCAGGGGGAAGAAAACCTTTGTTGCAGAAGAATTTCCGATCCCCTCTCTCCTCCCAATAAAACAACAGATTGAGTGGGGGTCAGGTAAGAATACTCATCACAAGGCCTAGCTCAAAGAGACAGTGTCAACTGGAGAGACAAGAAGATGCTGTCCTGTGGCAACCCCTTTGGTAGGCAGTCACAATAAGAAAACAGGGACAGATCTCTGCAGAGAAAGGTCTCAGACGGTCTTCAGCTCTCCAGATCCTGGCTGGCCAAGTGGAATTACTCAAATTGATAAGGCTACCAGTGAACACTGAATCAGAGAAAATCATGACAGTTGCGATCACAGTGTAACTGTGTCACGCAGGTTCAGAGACACAATTCATACTCATTCCCAAACTAGAATACTAGGTCAGGACAGTGGCAATCTGACCCTAAATCTTTAAATGTGTTAGTGCAGTCTCCATAAATCCAGGATGAAGCACCATAAAACCTTCAGAAATGTCCGAAGTGTCTTGCCCTCAGCTTAGCTAACTGGATTAAAACCAAAGAAGCTTTTGCCAGGAGCAAGCCCCATTCACTGAGCAAGATTCTGCTGTAGCTGAACAAATCCAAGCAGTTTTGTGCTTGGCTTAATAGTCTGAGGACAGAAGAGGGAGGAAAAAACACAAACGAAAAAAAGCCCTGTTGGCTACACCAGTAAGTTGGCCGGATCAGCTCTCTCCAAGCCAGTTAGAAGCTGGCTCGGAGCTGTCAGGGCTGCTCTGCCTGGTGCTACGGCGCTGGACTGGGCACTGGACTGGGCCAGCCCACAACGCAGCAGGCTGCTAGCTGCACAGCCTGCCCAGGCAAACCTGTAGCATGAGGGCATCAATCACTGGCAAAGCCAACATTTCTTGTGTGCGTGGTTCTCTCCAAAGCAATATAAGCACCAGGAACAGCAGTCCAAAGATTAAATATGACCATTGCAAGCAGCAGATGTTTGAGAAGTTGGTTTAGTTAAGGAACTATAGCATGGGAATACTGCAGCACTCCAGCACAAAGAACAATTAGGGACTGGTGCCTGAACAGTAGCAAGTGTGCTGTGCTGCTTGCTGCATCCTGACCGGGAGGAGGAGAGGAGACACCACCTTCAACAGACATTGCAGGAAGACACTCTCCTGTCCCACGTAGGTGTGAGTTCCCACTGCCAAAATCCATCTGTAGAGTCACGCCGAGAAGTTCAGTGAAGTTAGATGTCAACGCTAAGGAAAGGGATTTTATTTCCTGGCAGCTTTAATATATGAAAGGCTCACAGGAGCACTGTTTCTGTCTGGATTATTTGTAGCCCAGAGTAGAGACTTGGCTGTCCTCCATCTAATACAAAGTTTCTGAATAATTTGTTGTAAGACAAAGTAATTTCATAGCCTGCAGTGCTGCGTTAAAGACTTGGCAAATTTGAATCAGCAGTTGAGGAAAACCTGTTATCAGAAGAGAGGCAGCACATACCTACTTATCAGCAAATGCTTAATATAAGGACATTTTCTCCTGTATGACAGATTTCAAAATAAGAAATGTCTTTTTTTTTAATTTATATGAGCAGCAGTTAATATTTTTCATTACCAGCACAATTTTCAATGCTAATAAAGTCAGATTCATTCAAAGGTGGTTTCATAAATAATCACCATCAATAGTTTGAATAATTTCACTAAATAAAAACCTCACCCTTCATAAATTTCTAGTATTTAATTACAACGCGACTGGTGGCAAAAGCCTGAAGTCCACTGAAAGCGGAAAGTGTGAATGCTTCTGGAGCAGGGCAAAGCCATGGCCCTGCCACAGCCATTTCTAACAAACTGCAATGCATGAGCAAATTATTATAGAATAATTAAAAATATGTAACTTCTACCTGGCAGGAGGTAGGAGAACAGACTCCCAGTGCCACTGGGGAATTTCTTGCCCAGAGAAAGGAATCTGGTCATGCAAACGGATGGTAAACTGGAAGGCAAAGAACAGCAGCTTTCCCAGTCGGTTTGCTGACGTTATGTTTTTGCCGAGTAAATTAAACTAAAGGATTTCTCCTGGAGAGAACATTTGTCTTCTTTAACATGTCACTTGTGGCAATCCCAGAAATAAAGGAAATCAAACTTTCATATGCAGATAATTAGAAGAAAGAGCATAAAAGCAAAAGCAAGAGGACTTTTATCAATGCAATTGTTTAAAAGTGGCAGGAACCCGGGTTTCCAGGTACAAAATACAAAGTTGCATATTTTTAAATGTTCATTTTCTACAGCAATTTTCACTCTTAACATAACCTAGTGATAGAAGGAAAAGCCAGGAATGCATGTATTGATCAGGTTTCTGGGGACTTTTAATCATAAACCTCCCAGGAAGGGAATCCTGTTCACTTCTGCTACAGGGCACCACCACCAAACTTCTATGTAAGCACAGACTGTGCAATTGCCACTAAAAAAGTTACTCGAGAATGTCTTTGCAAACAGAAGAAACCAAACTGCTGTGCTTTGAACTCACCTTCACTTCTTAATTGCATAAACAGTGCCTATCTGCCCATAAATAATGAAAGGTGAGAACACTGTAAACGCTCCTGTGAATAAACTTTTGGGGATGTTCTCAGAGGGAGTTACACTGAAAACCCTTTTTAACATTTGCATCGTAAATTAAAAGAAAATATGAAGTTACTGGTAAGCCTCCGTCCTGCACAGGCTTATAAAAAACAGCTATTTCCTTAGCCACTACTTAGCATTTAAAACAATTAAAGAAAAGCTATTAAAATAAGATCACCCAATTTGATATATTTTACTCTCTGTGCCTAACAACAAATGAAAACTGTCTCAGAGAAAATATAACAACACTTAAATATAAACTTACTCATCTTATGAGCTCTTTGGGCATCAAGCCACATTAAGGAATCAAGATAAAAATGTTTTTTAGTTAAATGCCTGTCAACCTCATCGCAGTGATTTCCTGTCACTGCCAGTTGGCTACTGTCTACTGAGAACCCACCGAAGCTCCTTACAGCACCCTACTAAGGAATCAACGCCATGGCATTGAGTAGCACCCTCTTGTATGGAGAAACTATTTCAGTGCACAAGTGTACGGTAAAATACATTTAAAATAAAGGTGAGACTGTCTGTATCAAGGGTAAGGCCTACAATCTTTGCTTGCTTATACTGAAAATAAATGATCTGTCGAGTGTGTTATTAAATATAAAGGATATTCTGAGTGTAGGTGATGACCGGGTTTATAATTCATGAGGGTCCTGTAGTTTTAAGAGCCTTCCAACCACATCAGTTAATCTAGTTATTAACTTCATTGACGTAAGTCATGCTAAGAGTAAACAGGATTTCTTAAAAAGCCAAAGAGATGAGAAATGACAAGACAAAAGACTTTCCCTTGCTAAGGCTGACTAAAATTAGCAGCGCTACAAAAACAACACGTATAAATTAAGGCAGCTTGACCTTAGTGACAAAAGGGTAAGATAAAGGGACTGCTGAGCAGCAATGCACTTGTACAGAACTCCTGTTCATGCTTAAATCCCCGTCTGCAGATGCAGGAACGTTTTTGGGGGAGGTAAGACTGAACACAGATAAATGCTGTCCATGGCAGAGGCCAGCACTATTGATTTGTAGGAAACAGAAACAGACCTCCTAAAGATTTAATGATTCTATGATTCTTTTCATTAATATTTACAACCAATAGAATCACAAGTCGGGTATCGTTTATCAGGTTGTCCTCCTTATGCATTTCTTATGGCAACGTTGCTAATTTACTTAGCTGGTGAAGGGTCTGGAGGGTCTGACCTCTGAGGAATGGCTGAGGGAGCTGGGGGTGTTTAGCCTGGAGAAGAGGAGGCTCAGAGGTGACCTTAGTGCAGTCTCCAACTACCTGAAGGGAGGTTGTAGTGCAGTGGGAGTCGGCCTCTTCTCCCAGGCAACTAGCGATAGGACAAGAGGACACAGCCTCAAGCTTCGCCAGGGGAGGTTCAGGTTGGACATTAGGAAGCATTTCTTCTCAGCAAGGGTCATTAGCCATTGGAAGGGGCTGCCCAGGGAGGTGGTGGAGTCACCATCTCTGGAGGTGTTTAAGAAAAGACTGGACATGGCACTTAGTGCCATGGTCTAGTTGCCATGGTGGTGTCAGGGCAATGGTTGGACTTGATGAGCCCAGAGGGCTCTTCCAACCTGGTTGTTTCTGTATTACCTAGATAACATTATAACCAAAGATCTTTCAAACACATTACATGGAAGCACCAATTTTTTTTTCCTGGACGCGGTTTCTTGAATCTCCCTTGCCCCTGACAGTCAGGGTCCTGAGTGAGATGCAGAGGAAACTCATACTTGATATGTCAAAGAGAACGTTTTAATTGGCTCTACCTTCATGCTGCTGCATTTGTTAGTTTAACATCTCCAGCCTACTCTTCTGATAAATGGGTCCCATTTAAAGGCAGAACAGGCCTCGCTCACAAGGTTGAGCAGCCAGCGGGTAAGTAGGATGTTTTGGAAATGTGTGATGACACCCAGAGAAATAGGGATGTTTTATCAGACAGTGCCTATCTAATCCACGGACAGAGATCAATATCAGCCTACCGTCTCCTCATCCATCTTCTGACTAAGCTGCTCTACCACCATGCTCCCCCTTTCTCTCTCCCAGAAAGATTTAAACTTTTTTAGTCCTTACACAACAAAGACAACATTTTGCACTAAAAGAAGCAAATTTATCAGTTTATTAATAATGAAATAATTGCATTTTCAAACTTTTTTTGTTTACTGATTACATTGTAGGAAGAAAACACCCTTCCGTGTATGGCAGTCCTGGCAGCAAAGTATCTCTGACCCTTCAAATCCTTTCTGCAAATGGGACACAAGTGAGGTGCCTCAAGCAAAACAGCTGTGCTGTGCTTTAATAACTCTGACTATTCGGAGGAATTTATTCTGGACAAGCAACTCCAGTCAATCCCATTCTGCAGCTGCTTGTTCAGGGTGGTATCCTCAAACCCCCAAACTGGTAAGGGTAGATTTAGATGAGATATTAGGAAGAAATTCTTCCCAGTGAGGGTGGTAAAACCCTGGCCCAGGTTGCCCAGAGAAGCCGTGGCTGCCCCCTCCCTGGCAGTGTTCAAGGCCAGGTTGGATGGGGCTCAGAGCAACCTGGTCTGGTGGAAGGTGTCCCTGCCCATGCAGGGGGGTTGGAACTAGATGGTCTTTAAGGTTCCTTCCAACCCAAACCTTTCTATGGTTCTATGACTTCCACAAGCTGCCAATGAAAAGTGACATGTTTCTATCTCATCCTAGGCTCACATCTCTCTGCATTCTGCACTACTGCAGAGAGTCTTTTGTTGAGATTTGTCTCTTGCCTCAACAAGCAGATTCGGTGGCTTCTCCATTCTAACCTAACCTCTACAACATTTCACTAAAAGCCTTTTTCTGTCCCTTATCCTCACTGAAGGGTTGGGTTGGAACAGTTCCTTTCCACTCAGTAAATATATGAGGAGAAGGTAACCTCCTTTCTGGAGGTAGCTGGGCCAATACAAAACCACCTGAGAGCACAAGCGATAAGGATAAAGGAGTTAATTCCCTTGGATTTGGTTTGATGCATTTTGGTTGGGGCTTATGCACAACAATAAGCAGAAGCATGGAGAAAAAGAAAAAAAAAAATCTGGATTAAAAGAGAAGAAAGGGAAGCAAGAGATCCTAGTGCTGGTGCAAAGAGGCTGAAAATTCTGAACAAAATAGCCAATTTCTAAATTATTATGGCTGTTCTGTTCAGGGAGCACTCTTGGGAAATCCACTGCATCAAAGAGATGTAGGACTCCATTATTGATTTCCTTTCCCAATAAACACCAACAACCTGAAACATTAACTTTTTACTCCTATCAAAGAATATACTCTCTCTTTCTTTTAATATATATAGAAAAAAATAAAACACACACATTATAGACATACACACAGACATTATATAGTGGACTTGCAAACGCAGGGCTACAAAATGTAGGAACTTAAGCACCTATAGGAGACTTCCATGGGATTTCATTTTACATCTGCCCAGCTCACCATGCTTCCAGAGGGACCTCGCGCACCCACTCCGCAGGAGACTGAGCCCCTCTTTACCCTGCAATCCCCTACAAACTGCCACATCAATATACAACGGCTACACACACTCCCTGAGTCACTCCATCTGGCTCCTGCAGTCTGCTGCTGTGGTTGCCCATAAATGCTATTTTCTCTTGCCTGTTTCCTACAGTCAGACTTCTACTATTTTGCTGTAATTCTTCTGCATATGAGGAAGGGAAAACATACACTTCCAACCTTCAGCATTATGGTCCAGCTATTCCTGTTTTAGTCTGAGTTATATACAGCTTATACAGATCCAAATATATCTTAATCATTATATCAATTTTGTCTTAGCTGATTACATCTTAATTAATCTCCATCAGTTCTCTCCCACGACAGAACTTCAAGGTATTGGGTCCTTCTATTCTCTGCTTACAATAAAACACAGTTTATTCTGAACAATACAATACAATAATGAAATGTGTTTAAGGCAAAAATATCTCAATTCCACGCAGCAGCCATCAGCACAGCTCATTCAACCACACAATTTAGCTTTCAGATCATCTATGATCTATGTATTGGTAATGCCTTCAAAAACCCTCTTCCTTTTTATTTAAATACAAGTAGAAATTAAATTGAAGAAATTTAAATTGAAGAAAATTTAATCCTAATTCCTACTATCGCCGCTTCCTTCTCTCCACACACTGGAAACCTCCTTTTCCCAGCACTTCCTTATTCTTCACCCAAGTTGTAAGAAAGAAGAAAGAGTTTGCACAGAAGAATGTGCTTCCCCAAATCCCCCCACCCTGTGAAATACAGGACAGGAGAGGGGAGCCTTGGCTCAGCCCTCCCACTCCCATCAGAACTGCACCTGCAGCTGAAATGGTCCTGAATACGTCGTTTAAAACTCCTCTAAAGCTTGTAAAAGTTCTTACACATATTAGTAATGATAATTTATTCTATGGTTTCCACCATTATACTTCAAACCACTTTCACATTGCTATTTCTTCTGGAGAAAGGCAGGTGAGTTGTTACATTAACTGAAAATTCTCTCTCATGCTTAGCCTGGAAGTCAAAGTTATTTATTGAACATTTAGCTCAATTAATTGAGTGCAAAAAAGCGCTTTACAGTACCTTATTGCCACATGTAAAAGATAATAGCGAAACTCCCGTTGCTTTCAAGTAGAATTAACCACTATTCAAATAATTTACCTCAAAGGATACCATTTGTAAAATACAGTAAAACATAAAATAATAAATACACAAAGTTAGTTGGCAGTCTACAGATCAAAAAAAATGCTGCTAACTTAAATCCAGCCGCTGCAGAAACCGAAAAGGAATTTCACAAAAATCTTGCCCATGAAAGAGTATTTTGGAATTTGTTGCCTTATTGCCAAGAAATTACTATCAGAAGTGGGGAAGTACCTAGGGGTTAAAGGGAGGTTCTTTCAGCTCCCAAAGTATAAGACTTAAGGATCTGGTTCATAAATGAACATGGTGAAGAATGGAGAAAGGAGGGGAAAAAACACAGAAGAACCAGATGACAGCAGGCACAGATGGCAGCTATATCGGACTTCCTCAGAGCAAGGAAAAAGCCACAAGTTCTTCAAGTATGGGAAATATTCCCAAATGTCCAGGACTGAGGCACTGGAGGATGGAAGCAAGCAGCAAGCGTAATTGTGTAGAAGGTCCAAAACACTTCTCATTCTTTGCATGTTTTTGTAATATACTGAGAGCAAGCACATTATCTGCTTTGTCCTGTTCATACATACTTTTTCCTGCCTTATGAAAACTTTGAGATTTTTACTTTTTACCCCATAGGATGGAAATATAGGATAGAAAACATGCCCTCATTAGGGCACCTGCCATTTTATCCGGTGGTCTGATCATTCTAACGGGGTCCAAGTCTGACGTCCCAGTCTCTCATTTTTATTTCTCTTAGTCTCTCCATGGTCTAATTTTCCCAGTGCAACTTACTATTCTCACTGACTCTTGTTAACGGAGAAGTTAGATGGTACTAATGATAAAAGTGTGTCTAATTCCCTTTTCATCTTGTTGGGAAAATGATATTTTCTTTCCTTGAGGCTTGCACTTTTCCTTCTCTCACGCTCACACATGCAGACACAGATTTATCGGTCTGTGATAAAAAAGTCTGGTCTCTGTTCTGCAAATGAACTATAAATCCACAGCTCAAACCCACACAGAGCAACTTGCTCAATCCCACAATTCTTAATTGGGCCACGCTCCCAGCTATTGAAGCCAACAGGAGTTTTCCCAAACGAAGCCAGATCTTTGCCCAAGTACTCATTGTTAATTCAGGGAAGCTGTCAGCTTCTTGAAACGCCCGGCGCTCTGTTGTGACAGTGGGTTTGGAAGCTGTGGGGCAGGGGATGAAGGTCCATGTGAAATAGTTACACTATCTGGCTGTCATGCTGACTTCCTCGGTGGTAAATTCAGCGCTATCATCTGTTTCCTGGAATCATTTGCAGACACCAGCTGTCAATGGGAGTTTTACATTTGGCCATAAGAAACAAATGCATCTGGACACCAGATTTCTTACAGCCTTCTCTGGCATCCATCATAACACTTTTTGGGGAAAAAAAAATATCCAATTAGCCCCTTGCTATGCAATTCTTTCAAAGATTTTATCTTGCAGGAATTTCCATCTTCCACCACGTCTCCACCCCCATTTTCTTTCATGCAATCAGAGAGATCCTCTACACTTACAACCCCATTTACCGGTATTTCACCTTAGGCTGACAGTTTTCAAATAAAATTCTCAAGGCAAAGACTGACACCAGACCCAAGCGACACACAGTTATCACAGTGCTGGTCACAGCTTTCCAAAACATCCAATTACCTTTGCTGTGGAACAGTCCATGGAGGTTTATTTTGATGTTCACTATAGCTGCCAGGAAACAATTGCTCAGGAGCCATTGATGTCTTTGGGTCTGCACCATCTCATACAGGCACATGGGACTTCTGAGACCTTGAGTCCACAGGCATCTAAATAAGTGTCCTGTTTTCAAGCATTAAAGAGACTGCAAGAGAACTTCATGTTTCACTGACATGCCCCCAGGTGTTCTCAAAGTCAAGCTACTCCTACCGCCGAGGTGCCAGTATAGCTTTAAGGCCTTGATCTTGAACACACTGCTCTAGCAAATGCACCCCTCTTGGACTGTAATAACCTGTCATCACCTACATATCATAATACAGACTCTACCAGAGCTCAGCAATGCTAAAGCAGCCCAGAGCTGAGCCAGTGCTCATCAACCTGTTGGTGGAACCTATTCCAACCCGAGATGCAAGATTTCATATGGATCAGACATCAGAGAATTATATAAAACCAAACAGTACCTGCTACTGCCATTCTTGTGCATCCACATTTTCTGTGGGGTGAGAAGTAGACTTCACAGCACTCAGATGAAGCCGTTATCAGGGACAGGGCTTCATCCTTCCAACTGCATTTCCCAGTAATCCAATACATCCCAGTGCAATTACAGCACTGGTGACCTAACAGTACCTGCGTGTACCCAAAGAGCGCTCTGGCTTCTAATACAGCCTGCAAACCAGTCAAAGCTATTAACTCCTCTCGCTCTGACTGTGTTACAAGATGTCTGACAATCCTGGGCCAATGCCCAAAACTCTAAGATTCCTCTCAGACACACATCTACAAACACACTGCCCGTTGTTAGAAATGTCCCTGGGAGAGCTCAGATGCTGCAATGCTTAGTGCTGATGTCCTAGGCTTGACCTGTCCATCCATGCCCAGGGAAGTGGTGGAGTCACCATCCCAGGAGGTTTTTAAAAGACTAGCAGATGCAGTGCTGAGGGACATGGGTTAGTGGTGGGCTTGGCAGTGCTGGGTTAATGGTTGGACTCGATGATCTTAAAGGTCTTTTCCAACCAAAACTATTCTATGCCTGTCACTCAGACTTGTTCTCCGAAACAAAAATGAAGCAATGACCTTACCAATACAACATTAATTTTAGGTTTTTTGGGTTTGATTTTTTGGTTTATTTGGGTTTTTGTTTGTTTGTTTGTTTTTAAAGTTAAGTGTTAAGCAGTCTAGCACTGCCCCCTCACCAACCCCTATTTAGCATTTAGAGCACGTACAAACAAACACAAAATATATTTGCATCTGACTCCCATTCTCTTCATCTCCTGGCAGAGAGGCTTTGGCTCTACAGCTCTACGCTGCATATTTTTCCGTGTTGGTTATGATGGCCAGAAACTATTTAAATTGCAGTAGCACTCCAATGATACAGAGAACTGACACAGAGGAAGGCACAGCCTCTTCCCTCGGTGCCACAAAGACTTACCCTGCAATGCCATTCTGAGAGGGCATCCACATAATGTCCACGCAGAGTCCCTCAAGACTCTGTAGGTGCCAATGATAAAATTATTACAACCCATAGTATGCACGTAAGGTGAGGCATACGCCAACTGACACGCGTTTTGATAACCCTGCTTGTTTCTTAAGGGCCTGCATGCTTTTTGTTGTTTCAAGCAGGCTACAGTGCTGAAGCAAATCATGAAGATATTTTTGAACTAAGAAGGAGGAATATCTGAGATCTGGAAAATTGTGATCTGAAAAGAGAAGTTGAAGGAACTGAGTTGTTTAGACTGGAGAAAAGACCACAGAGGCAAGATATCATATAGAAAATGTAGCTATTGAACAGGAAAGAATAAACTCTACTGTACGTAGGACAAGGAGTAATAGTTTTGAGGTAGGACAAGGGAAATTTTGTTCAGGTGTTAGGAAAATAAAACAAACTCACAATATGGCTAGTGAAGCACTGGCAAAGATTGGTTAGAGAGGCTGCAATATCTCCAAGAAGAGACAAGACAAGCACCCGTTGGGGATGAGCGATGGACGGGCGATGCAGCCCATCTGCCCGCTCAGCTTCCTCCCTCCCCCCAGCTCAGCCTTTATGACAGCCCCAGTTCTGTTATGAAAGAAGAGACAGATGAGAGAAGTCAAATAAAAAGGTCGTTAGAGCACACACAATGCAACCTGACACCAAAACTATGGGGGTTTTGATGTACAGATGCAAACATGCTGCACAACTGTTGTAACACTGTTCACTTTTCTGTATTATAATTTGGCTGGAAATAACAGTTTGGTATCATATGCATGAGCACAGTTCTTCTGCTCCTCCTCTGGGAGCATGTTATCAGTTGTATTATTATCTTTGCCTTCTGGTTAAGCTGTGGAGCGAGTTAATGTTGGTAACTGAAAAATGAAACTACCAATAAAAGAAAAATCCAAATATAAACATGTTTTTAGTGTCTAACCCACTCTTTTCATTATCTCATCTCTCAGTCTTCTTGACAGTTAGCATTCTGCCCTCCTGGGGTACTTCAGACAGACAGGGATCTGCTTTGTTCTGCACTTATTGTTCACTGATAAATTAATGAGTTCATAACAGGCTCACTATAAAGATAAAACAAACCGGGCAACAAAGCAGAATGCTCACAAGCTCACACTTCAAGTACAAGATACTTTTCCAAGGTATTCAGATGTTTACAAATGCAAACAGCTGCCCTTGTCCACTAGGCACCCGAGCAGACTATATATCCAAGTCGCATCCTTCTCTGTATCTTTGAAGCTTAAATATCTTCTTTTAAATTATATCCTACATGTTTAATTTTATTCCTATCCAAATATATCTATTTAAGCATATGTTATGATTTAATTCCACTGACATAAGTTCCCCTGAGCTCCACAGTGATGAATGAATCTCAGGACTTGTCTTTTCTGTTGATCGTTCAAGGTTAACATCATTCTTGGAGCACATTCACCCCCAGATCCTACGTATTGCAGTAACAGATCCTAGCACTCCAGTGACTGTCAGAAATGCAATCCCAAACTAACTGAAACATGGATTATTCCCTGTGCTTGCCCTGAACACCCATTAAGGGAAAAGGCATTGAATTGTAGGGATAGAGCATATTTTCCTCATCCCTACGTTTAACTTCAAGTCATGCTACTTTTCATTATTTCCTCCTGAGGCAAGAATAAAACATTGATCACTACTGCTCAGTTGCACAAAAGGATGATGGGCACAGAAACATCCCAGAGCTGTGCCCTTCAAGCCAACGTTTAGTGATGCTGCCAGCAAGAACTTCTCCAAAGAGTCATGGCCGCGTCCATCCGTCACAAGGACCCAAGCGCTAAGCCCTTACACCCCATGTGTTTCTAGAGCCACAGGAATTGCTCTGAAGGCTCTCCAACTTGTAACCACTTGTATAGATCGAGTCTCTGGAGACCGTGAGATCATTCTTTACTGCGAGAACTAAGAACAATTTAGTACTTACTGTGTAAGGATTTTTTAATAAAATACAACAGAAGGCATTAACAATATAACTCTTCCTTCAAAAAAGCATGCCAGCAACGTATGTCCTTCACTGTCCATTTCTTAATTTTAAGAAGCTATTTTTACAAGAGTGTTCTTCATTTTTCATGAGAGAAGACCACAGAATACTTTGATCATCAGCACTGTACACCAGGGAGACAAGTAGCAAAGTGAGACCGAGTACCTGCATTTTTGTCTCATAATCAAAGTTAACATTTCCAATTTGAAAAAAATCTGGGGCTCGCTACATGCCTATGGCCATGGTTATGTATGGACTTATTTGTAATTACGTGGAATTCTGAGTCCAAAACCTATCATTCCAATGTGTCCTTAGCAGGAAAACAGGGATTCAGTCAGTATTAGAGGAAAAACCTTGGGAGTAAGGGAGGGAGGGAGGGACAGAAGAAGGAAACATCTGTTTCTTGTCAGCTACCAGCACTGGCACTCAAACCACAGTGAGTGATTTCAAACAGAACATTTCTGTGGAAAGGTGACATTTTACTTCAAGCTTTTTTAAAGGCCAGATGCCCTCACCAGTTTCTGATGAAGAAGGACTTTCAACCTTGGCAGAGGCAAAACAAATTCAGATTTCTTGCTGCTTTTTAATGGAAAATACTTTCCCTCGTGCATTCCCTGAAGTCATTTAGAGTCTCATATGGTTTTGTCCATTCTGTTAAAACTTGAGCAGTCCTAAAAGATTCTGAATTCTTACCAATGCAGAGTTCTGGGTCAATGAAGTCCAGGACCCATCTGGAAATAAGCAATCTAAACCCAGAATGATGTCCCCCTCCTACAAAACTCCAAAATAACAAGTTTTCTAATTATCTTAGGGTTAATTTCAGACAGCTGTGGCAAAAGTACAGAAAGGAAAGAGAAGAACTAGCATGTCTAATTAAAAAAAAAAATTAAAAAAGGAAAAAAGGAGGGGAGAGATGGGGGGCTTAAGATTGGAAGGTAAAGAAGAAAACTGATAAGAAAAAGGAAAGAGACACCATCCCAACTCTGCCCGGTGCTGGCAGCTTGAGGAGCCTCCTGGCCCTGTTTCTCAGCTGCAATCCAGTCCTTGTTGCTGACCTTAGAAATGAACTGAATGAAATATGAGGCACTCTGTTCCAACAGGACTAGCTAAAGGCACCGATGCAGGTTTAGGTTTGGCTTTATGGAGATTTAAAGGACTCAAATAAAAGATTAAAAATAAAAGAGATTGATTTTAAAATATATCTAGTATTATGAAAGAGCTTTGGTACCTCAATGATCTTTTACTGCCTTCTATCAGAGAACACACGCGGGGCATTTTCAATTACTTTAATTACGTGTCAGGGTTATTGATGCACTGAACCCTGCCAGACATTCCACAACATTATCTTTAATCGCTAGTATTTTCTTATCTCTGTTCCAAGTAAAACTACTTTCAGTTATTTTATTGGATAAAAAGAGAATGAAATACTGCTTTTAGATTGAATTTTTAAAGATAAAAAGCTCAATTTTCTCACTCATCATCATAAAAGAATTATCACACTGGCATTATTTACCTTTGTAAAACTTAAAAAAAAAATAATCTTTCTGGCATAACACCAGGACTAAAGTTCCTGCAGTTTCTTTAATACTTTGCTAGAGACCTTGAATTCCAGAAATTCAAGCGTCAAAGAAAACAACAGTAACGCTACCCCTCCTACCAATCCAGCCTATCTTTGGCTGTGATGGAGACAAAAAATTGAACTGGCTACAGGAATTTCCTTAGATTCTTTCCCTCTGTGAACCATTAGAAGAAAAAAAAAGAAAACAAAAAGGGGTCCTGAAATGAGGCCATCAGTGCAGATCTGCATAGGTCCAGTGAAGTTGCATTTTGGTCATTGAAATTCATATATATTTCACCAGAGGGTGAAATGCTGCTCTCAGAAAGATTTCTGAGTGCTGCTGTAATGGCACCCAAAGTATATGTGCCTAACGTGCCTAACAGCACCCGCATATTGTGAAGTCAGACGGCAACAAAACGACTTCATCTGCAAGTAACCGCAGAGACTACACAGGAGTCCTGGACTGAAATAGTCCTGCAAAGTACAAAGTGAGCACAAGAGAACTGGGGGAATTGCACGTTTTGATACAGGGATCAATACACTCTTGCTAGTGAGCAACAGGAGTCCAAACGGCATCTACTGCAATAGCAGAGGGAGGGCAGGGGGTGTTTGCGCTGCGCTTCTGCCTGGAAAACTCCCTCAGGAGATGGCAATGCCCCTTCTACAGCAGATGACCTGTAGGACTGTCCTCTCCTCCATCAAGGCATGTTGTTTAGGATAGACAAGGAAAGTAAGACAGAAAGCAGGAGGTATTTTGGTAGCAGTTAATAATGCAGTATCTTCTTGTCTCCTTTTTGATAAGTGGGAGGATGACAGGAATTGCGTATTTTACTACAGAATCAGACTTAAGCCTATTATTACGGAGGACAGGCAGTGTATGACCACCCTATAGTCGCTATATCCAACAAGCCCTTGGCCAGTAAGATGGTTTACAGTTCTTATTGTACAATGCCACAGGTAAAGCCTATTTAGGGCTTCACGTAGAGGTCTATATAGGATCTCTGTCAAGAACTCAAACTACTTCTACATCCTTCTAAGTCCAGGCTCCTTCCAGGACCTGACCAGGAGGCAACAACCCCTTGCGGGAAGCGGAGCATTCCCTGAGCATAGACAACTTCTCCAGTTACCGCTCTTCTCATCAGCTGGGAACTCTGCTCTCTCTAAAACCTAAATAAAATATTTACGTTTTACTGAGGAAACACCAAGCAGGCAAATAATACAGCACTCTGACACACCTCTGTACAAAAATCCCCAAATAGCGAGGTCTACTCCTCCAATAGCCAAGATCCAAATTCTACCACATTACATCTTCCTAAAGCACTCTGCAGTATTTGTACTATAATGGCTACAAACCATATTTCTGCTCCAAAATAGATGTTCTCTTCTGTTATGCTCAATGCCACCACTAGAGCTATTCCAGTTTACAAGGAATTTCCAAAACAAGCAAAATACCTATGGTTCCTGCATGGATCAGCTACAGGTCCCTGGCTTTCATCAGCCTGTGTGGTGGGGCAGACCCCCGCCCCGGGCTGCTTTACAACCTCAGGACCAGCCAACGTTAATCCCAGGTGCAGTGAGTGGTCTGAGGCCACCAGGCGCTCTCTGGTCCTGCCGGCTAGTGCAGTGAGTCCTAGGCACAAGTCCAGGGAGTTAGTACGACTGGGCAGCCCCCAACCACACCTGAAACTCCTGCTGCCTGGGAAACGTACCCAGAACTCCTCAAGGCTGGATCAGAGCCTGCTCTAGAAGGTGCCAAGACTGCCTGACAAGAGCAATGGCCATCATAAAAAAGTACTGACCAAAGTCAATCACCTTGCAATCCTATAAATACTGATCCTAAGTGAGGCCCTTTGAGCTCTCCGGGATCGCAGCAGGCTGTGACCCAGCATCTCCCCAAGCTGGGACATCTCTCAGGGTAGATTTCGCACCATTCAAGGTAGATTTTGCGAGGTAATTCAGATGCCAACGAAGGAAAAGAGTAATTCACTATAACTAGATTTTGTGACGTTTAAAAATCGAAAGAGTAGTTCACTATATTTCGATTTCATGAGGTTTTCAAAGATCATTTGGTACCAAAATTTACTATAATCTGCAGAGAAAGAAACATCTTAATTATAGGTTAACCTCTGTATCTGTGTGTATGTGTGTTTGTGTACGTGCAATTTGACTTAAGAAACTTTGTTGAATCTTTAGGTCGCTTTAGGTTGATTATAATAGATTGTTGATTATTGATTAAGTATTGCCGGAAAATCATACAATCTAATCTTGTGTTTTATCATAGTAGTGTTAAATCTTAAATTGCTGCTATTCCAGAGTTGCACAAAACACATAATAGCATGTTGAATCAATACCACTGAAACCCCTCTCTCCAATTCCCTTAGGCATAAACCATTGAGCAAGGCTGGGGCTAGGACTGGATCCAGCCGCACGTAGCCTCCTCTCTGAGAAGGCGTTTAGAAAGCAAGGGGGTCCTTTCTGAACCTCATAACTCAACAGAAGGGTCTCCCTTACCCTTTTCTCCCTTATTCTTTTTATCCCCAATCTCTGTGTAAATCATTCGAGCCCAACCCCAACTCAGTTTTCCTTTGGCCTGTTTTTCCCACATAGTAAGTAACAGAGTGAACCTTGCCATTTGAACTTCTTAAGTTGCACTTTTACAAATTCATATTAAAATCCCTTTTGCTAATGTCTTTGATGATGATTCTTTACACGACCTACACTTCAATCCCTCTCCTCCACGGCAGCCTGTCAGCATCAGCAATCCTCAGCACACCACAAAACCCCTGCAGTTGCCAGATACAATTTTTATGCTCACTTACGTCCCGCAGTATGCTGCATTCCTTGGCCTGCATATGTGGGATTTCCCCCTTTTCCCAGCTGTTTATCTTGTTCCCAGTCCAATGAATACCCTTGCCCAGCCAGGGGGGAGAAGCTGGGAAAACATCACAGTCCTGATGACGGGAGAGCTATCCTGTACCCAGCGAGAAATGCTGCAGCCAACTAGCCAAAGGGGTCCGCAAGCAAGGGTTCCTGTCTCCAGACTCCCTTCAGTCACATTTTCCCACCTGTAGCTATGCTAAAAAATAGAAACAGAATCACAGAATCAATCACAGAATCAACCAGGTTGGAAGAGCCCTCTGGGATCATCAAGTCCAACTCTTGTCCTGACACCACCATGTCAACTAGACCATGGTACTAAGTGCCATGTCCAGGCTTTTCTTAAACCCCTCCAGAGATGGTGACTCCACCACCTCCCTGGGCAGCCCCTTCCTATGGCTAATGACCCTTGCTGAGAAGAAATGCTTCCTGATGTCCAACCTGAACCTCCCCTGGTAAAGCTTGAGGCTGTGTCCTCTTGTCCTGTCGCTGGTTGCCTGGGAGAAGAGGCCGACTCCCACTGTGCTACAACCTCCCTTCAGGTAGTTGTAGACTGCACTAAGGTCACCTCTGAGCCTCCTCTTCTCCAGGCTAAACAACCCCAGCTCCCTCAGCCGTTCCTCATAGGTCAGACCCTATGAGGAACAAAAACAAAACCACAAAAAAAAACCAAACCCCACCAAACAAACTACACCTCCAAGCTCTGCAGCACAGCTTTGCCCAGTTTCTGAGTTCAGCTGAAGTAATGGGAACGGCATTTTAATATGCTGCATCATTTCTCAGTTGCTGAGTAAGACAACAGAAGAAAGTAAGAAGAAAGCAAATAAACAGAACAAGAACAAAACATTGCTGTTGACCCTCTCAGTGCTCTGGATCTGAATGACCTCTCACACTCACATCACATCACCTCTGCTTCACTAAATAAATCAATCAATCCAAGAACAAATTGCCAAGCCTAAGGAGTGCTGCAAACACTATCAGTGGGTATTTTTCTCATCACACTTCTTTTTGTTAACAAGCTTTTATTTCTTCTAATGACTTTTAAGAACAATCACTAAGGACATTACCACCCCCTTGAAGTCATTCCAGGTACACAGCTTGCTGGTGATTTTACAGGACTTTATAGGTACCTCATGTATCCTTAAACAGAATAAGCTTTTGAACACAAAATCTTGGATGAAGCTCTGCTTTCTGCTGCCAATATTAACTTGCACAGTTCTGAATAACAGCACTAATACAGGCAATTCGACACCCACAATTAAAGAAAAAGGTTATTACAAACAGTTTGGTCATCAGCTTGATACAGATATGTCTGTGTCCAAGGTGGCCAGCAGAAATAGATATGCCACTACCACACTCAGAGATGGGTACACAGGTTTTCCCCTTCCTTCTCCATTTCACCTACTGGGAAAGCCACGTACTGCTCTTCCCCAGACATACCTCTGTTGTCTGAAAACAGAAGAATGAGATAAGAGTATATTTTTATACAGGAAAGGAATATAGTTCAGGAAAAGAAACCAGGGAGCTGCCGAAATTTGCAGAGCCGTTTAGGACTGGAATTCCAGCTTCCCACGTGTTTTTCCTAGAATGGCTACAAAATCACAGCTGTGCAAACTCCTTTACGTACCAGGGAAGCGTAAGAGAGGAAACGAAGAGAAAAATCTGTCAAGAAGAGGCACCCCGTAGGGGAGGACACGGCAGAGTTCAACCTGTTAACTCTACCAGACACGTTACTCAAGCAGCTCATTGCTACTCTCCAGGCAACTCTGCTCTCTCTGAAGCAGAGCACGCTGCAGGGAAAGAAGAGACCTCCTCATCTTCAACAATCCTCATCAATGTTCTCCTTTCAACAGCAAATTATTATAATTTCCAGTTCCCCCTGCAGCAGCATCCTCACTTCATTTATAGAACAGTAATTCCCACTCATACATAATTAATTGCCAAAATATCAAAGGACTGTACGATGCAGCTGCAAACAAGGTGGAAGAGGAGCAGAAATAAGGAGTCAGTGCCATGAAGAGAAATCAAGTCCAGCGTGATTTAGCATGTGGCCACAAGAAGCAGCCAGTGCTAGCCATCTAGCTAATACTCTGCAGACTGCATTTGGATTTTGGACTGTCATACACAGACTGCATTTGCCAAGACATCTTGTAGATAGGTTAAATCCAGTAACTTTTAGAAAAAAGATAAGAGAAAGTGTGCTGTACAGAAGGGAATTCAAGCCTAACTCGGCAGAAACAGAGTTCCATATCACTTAGTTTGCATGAAAACTAAACACCTAAGTGGAAAAATATATAGAGTTGTGTGTATTTCTCTACATGTTTTTCTTTCCTCACAAAACCACCTAAGCCAGTGTGTTTATAGTAACATATATATATAATATAATAACAAAATAATTATTTTTAAAAGACTTGGGGCTTTAGAAGCTTTTGGTCATTGTTTCCACAGTTCTCAAACATCACTATGGTAATCTGAATTCTCCTGGGAGCTATCAGCACTTCACTGCAGCTGGAGTTTGCGTTTCAGACAGTTTGAGCTGACAAGGTAAGGACCTCTTAATCACATCCATTTTCTAATTGATGAAAAATGATAAGCAGCTGTAGGAAGGGGGGAAAAAAAAACAAAAAACAAACATCAAACTCAAAAAAAACAAACCCTTCAACTAGAGAACATGTACATTCGCTTGGGAGCTGAGGAACTGCATTAGGAAAGAAAGCAACACCAAAGACTGGGTAATGGAGAATTAGCAAGGGAAATAATTATGTCAATAAATAAGTACTGAACAACTGATTGACACCACAGGGAAGATCCACCAGAGAGACGCAACGTAAGAAACTTGCCTCCAAAGCAAACAAACATCAGCACTGTGTGATATAAAGTGTGCGTAAAATCATTCACAAGAGACTATTAATCATGTAAAAAAATGCAAGCTGGTTTGCAAAATGAAGTTTTGCACATATTTAGCTTATTTCTAATCAAGTGTAATACTTAACTACAGACTTCACAATAGTAATACACTTCAGGCTTTCCATTCCACAGATGAAAACAATTACTGAGCACAAGTCTCCCTCCCCTCTGCCTTTGCGGTTACAAAATGCTCAAGCCATACAGGAGCAACACTGAGAATTACTGTCTTCACCTTGAAATTAGAAATCACTGTGCCAGACCAGTAGTGAGTCAGGGCAAAGGCTGACGTGCTGCAGCACCCCATTTCTGACACATGCCAAGAGGGGATGCCCAGGAAAGACAGTGAGACTCTCCCAGCCACATGAAGTTTTCCAGAGTTTGGATTAACTGAAACCAGATTTTTTTTTCCACACTAGGAAACAAAACCCAAAGAGACATGGGAAGGGGACAGTTCTTATTAACTGTCCATATTCTTTCGTGTTTGCAGACAGCTGACACTAAACTCAAAGAATGGAAAAAAAACCCACCAACTTGTTTTATATTGTTTTCAGGGCATATCAAGAAGGTATGCTTATTCCTGCAGCAAACAAAAAAAAAAAGTTTCTGGGCTATAACTCCTCCTCGTGACTTTCTGGAGGACATCATTTCTCTCCCTTCTTTCTACCAGGTGGTAGAGGGTGGAAGCCAAGGCATGTCTGGCTCAAGACACCAACAAGGTAGGTACTTGCCTGGGAGAGGTGTCTGTCTGAGGCAGCAAAGACATCTCCATCCTGCTCTCTCTTTTGCCTACACGAAAGTCCTGAAAATCAGAACTGCAAGAACTGCTTGGATGAGGCCCAGACACTTCCAGCAGCAGCAAACACACACCAGCCCTCCCCTGACCCCCCAGCATGGCTGCCTTTCCCCCTCTCCTAGCCCCACCTCCTCTCCTCCTTGCAGCAGGATGCAACAAAACTCCAGCACTGCCAACACTGCACCTGTACGCTCTCAGCAGGGCTGCTGCGCATCTCGTTGTTTGCTGCAATAAACCATCTCCATCCTGCCAGTACAAAGCATTTCTCACAATGCAGCCATTCGCCTCCCCTCTCTCCTACTGAAGCGGCAGTTACCCCCCATCCCTCGTATCTCAGTCGCACGCAGCACTCCTGGTCAGGTCTCTGCCACTAGTCACCGTGGAATCGTATCTGCTGCCTTCTGCGCATGGAAACAGCGGAGGAGCAGAGATGCATTTTCTCTGCTGATGCCTGACTCCCAACCAGCCCATCTGCTGACGACAGAGGACTTACTGATGGGCTCTGGCCTCAGTATTTTTAGACACTGCATAAAAACTTTGAATCTGAACTGGAGTATCAGAGGATCAGGCCAGACTCTGAGTCACACAAGACCTGTAGAGCTAATAAATATCAGACTCATTTTTAGAGGCCAGTTGGATGAATGTGGGTAGAAAGTAACAACTTTTTCTCTTTATGAAATAATCTTAATACCACACTTTGCTCTTGGAAAACCTTGCTGAGCTTCTGAAATGGTCCCACAAAATTTAAGTTGTCTTTGTGAAAGAGTTGAGAACCATAAAACAGCTTAGCAGCTAAGCCACAGGATCAATAAAAGCAAAAGAAACCAAAGCATATCAACAACGTCTGACATAGTTTGGTTGTGAATTAGTAACAAATGTTTCCGAGTTATTATGAAGCACCAGGTCATGCAAAGAAATTTGGCATGGCCTGAAGCTGTCTTAGAGAATTTAAAAGTTGATTTGTATAAGAAAAGCTCTTGAGGCTGGGTTGTATATGGTTTGATGAGGTTATTTTAGGAAAGAACAGAACTATGATATCCTGGTCGATAACACAGTGAGAGCCTGAAAGTGATTGCTTACAGCTCTAGGTTTCAATAAATAAGAGCACAAATGTGTCTTTGTTGCATCAGCTTAATCTTTACCCTCATTACGGTTACTTTCACCCACTTGTGCAAATACAAATACTTAGTAAAGATGTCAAGCACAGGTCTAAGTGCAGTGCAGCTTGACTCACCCTTGTCAGAGAGGCCCACATGCCCTGGCTAGGAGACTGTGAGAGCTGGGGACTGGTGTGAGCCCTGGGTGCTGGCTGGTTCAGTTTTTGGCATCCCTGTCTATGCTCTCCACGCTACAGTGCTGTTTGCCCCTTTGCATTAGCACCTGATGGGATGGCATTGTCACTGGTGCGGTTTATAGCGGTAGTAATCCAGGAAACTTCAACTGAAAAAACAGAAGTCCCGTAATTTACCTTCTTCTAACACCAGCAGCAGCGACATACCCAAGTTAAGAACTCATTTAAGAAGCCTAGACCTCCAATATTGGTGTATATATTTTTTGATAAAGGATTAAAGGGATTTTTTCCTCTTTTCACTTCATCCTCAGACAGTACTCTTTGTCTCGCTATTTGAACAAGCACTAGTAATAATTACAAGTAGCTCTGGAATTTCAAATAGTCACTTTATAGGCAGACATTTCACAGAATGGTAGGACAATATTTCAGCGTAACTTTTTCTTCTTCAAATATTTTATAATAATTGCCAGACACCTTTTAAAACATTCATCTCCAGACACCAATATTTGAATTCCAACTACTCTGTACCTAATTCTAGTGTTTAAATCAGAAAACTAAGTTTTTAAACCTACTCCTCCTTATGATCATGCACAGTTTCTGCTATATCGGTTGGCACAAGGCTCTTCTACCAGATACCACATGGAGATATTCAGCCTGCTTGATTATTTCATTTTGCCTGGTTATCAGCTTCACTTTTACATCATCTGGTAACCTGGGAGCATTTGATGCAGCCGCACTTAAGTCCTTTATCATGTACTGGATATTCTCCAGTGGTCTGATGTCCTTTTTATTTCTTCTGCTTTTATTAGGTGTCTATTGCAACTGAATATTTCACCCTGAGGAGTTTCAGTTATTTACGAACATGTAATATTTGCTGGGTTTCGCAGTATATAGTTTCCATTCACCATCTAAATGGCTTCGTACACGAACAGAAGAATCTGTGCTTAATTTTCCAGGTGCGTTTGTAGATATGTTTAGAGTTCCCAGTTCACCTAATTTCCTTCCTCAATCATCAACTTTAATTGAGTTTTATGTCTTTTATGAAAGAAATTGAACTAAGTAAGGCGGCTTGAATTCTAACCTCCTCCTAAGTCCTCGCTTTACTAAATCGAGCTCCCTCATTAAAAGAAATAAGTAAATCTTAGATTTAAAAACAAATGGTGCTACTCTCTAGTGACTTCTAACACACCTGTAGTCTCTTCTCTGCTAAGCCAACAGCTTGTAGGTTCCTCAGCTGTGTTGTGGATGTGATGTGTTCATCAGAACTGAGAAGCTATTTCAAAGCTAGATTTCAAACTACATGCTTTCACTGACACGCAGCTCTTCACATCAATGCTGAAAATGATTTTAGCAGGACCATTCTCAAGAGTGGCTGTTCATAAATTTAAGAAAACAGTTCATAATAACTTGTGATCCACTGATCTTTCTCTTGAAATCCTGCCAAAATTTCACTAACATGAATGATGATCTGCAATTACAGCCTCTGCTTCAATATAGGTAAGTAAAACGGTTCCCAGAATCAGTATTTATTTTAGACTATTTTGCACTGGCTGAATGAATTAAAACAAGGAACATAACTTTTTCCTCTACCTGAGCAACAGAATTTGCATACGGTTATGAAGCAGAAAATAAAGGTGGTATTGCCCAAATTAGAAGTAGCTCAATTCCATTTATATGCATTTATTCTTAGCATCACTACTGATGTCAATACAAATTCAACAGTTTAAACTGTACCTTCTCCAGTGACAGGCAGCTCTTGTTTTCCAGCCTCCTGAGTTGCACCCCAGCAAGTCCTTCTCCTCCTGGTTTTCAGTAATTCTAGAACAATTAACACCTGTGCAACAGGATCATCACTAGAGCACAGCCAGCTGCGGAGGAAGGTGGTGACCATGCACAGCTGAGCAGCCAATCCACAGCCAGCCAGAAATATATACATACAGGGTACAAAAGCCAGCACACTTTTGCATACAAGCAACTGCTACTCACACACCAAATCTGGCAGATGCTAAACCCAAGCCCGCTAAGTCACACTGACGATGTCTGTCCTTAGTCTAACACCCTCAGCAATCCACAAATGTCTGAAGGAACGATGAGTTTTCTATTATTCAGACAAACGAACATCCAGAGAAACATTGGTCAGTCCATTAGGCTAATGAACTGGACTGAACCTCCAGCTTCCACTGGGATTTTTGGGGATGACATCATTGGGAGCATTGCTGGGACCCTACTACATAGCACCTGGAGATCGTTTTGGACAATTTGTTCTCTTTCAGTACATGACCTGAGTTTAAAGCAGAAGTGAGATCAACAAGGACTGAAAGGGAATTTACATCCTACTTCCTTTCCCTTCAACAGCATTGTCACAAAGGTTCAACTCATTCTGAAACCTAAGTACCTAACACCAAACCTAATTGCCAGCTTTTACCTGAGCACAAACAAAACCTAATTAAAACCCCACAGACATAAACCATGACCTCTGTTTACCAATGCCCAAAACAGCAATGTCCACTGATTCCACGTTTTCCTCTATTAATCACCACAGTTACCATAAACTGTGTGGATAGTCTCATACCCAAATCCTCTCTTACACTGCAGAAGCCTGACTTTTCAATTTCATTTCTTGTCCTTTTCTGTAGGAAATAGGAAAAATAATTACAGGTATCACTGCTATGCACATGAACAGTCATGATCAGATAGACTGAAAGGTGTAGTTCATCTGGGTAAGCACAGGGACTCTCGAAGGTAGATGTAATTAGAATGACAGAAAGATCTAGTGCATGTGAAACAGAAACAGGGACGCACAAAAAAAGTTACCTCAGCTTACGTTAGATTTGAGATAAACTTATTAGATATTATAAGTATTTTTCCTATTTAATAGGTAACGCTTCTTTTCATTCTCATGGTTCTACAAATCAATACTGGCTTCTGAAAAAGACAAAGTCAAACGCATAAAACCCTGATCAAGCACAGGAGACTAGCACCTAGTCTGCCTTTAAATACGAGCATTACCAAAGCCATGAGAGTGATGTTGAAAGAAATATCAAAAGTTGCCTCCTGAACACACCAAGGGGCAGTACTGCCGAGAGGGGGGAGCAGAGAAATATGAATCTGAATAGAAGCAACACACTGAAGCAGAGGAGAGTCCTTCCTGTTAAGTAGCCATGAAAATATCAGACTTGCCCAGGGACTGAACCCCTGATCATGAAGGCCAGGTAAGCACCTACAGAACATTAGCTGGACGTTTCTGCCTTTCCCAGGGTAACTCATTTGCAGTACCTATTTTTCCTTTCACAGGCTTATCTTTGTCTTCATAAACATTTATACATTTTGGATTTTGTAAATAAACTTTATTTCCTTTTAACATAACTGGGCTTAAATACAGGTGAGTTTTTTCAGACCCCTGACCTATGGCAAAGCACTGGAAATCACAAACATGACAGCTGTTTTACCCAGCGCTGTGGACCAGGTGGGATGCAGAGCCTTTCCTCAGGCACAGGCCACACCAAGAACCTGGAAGCCCAAGAGGAACTGGTGTCTTCTGGTGTCCAGCAAGAGCTGGGGAAGAGCTCCAGTACGCACCGAGACAGCAGGCGAAACACCTGCAATACCCAACAGTTTTCCTAACAAAGGCCCTCACTACTCTAATGCATTCCATAAATAGATACTGACAACAAAAGAAAACACTTCAGGGAGAAGAAGGCACATTGCCTTGCAATGTGCAGCAAGTGGTTCAAGCTGTTGTGACCTTTAACAGTCTCACCCCTTCATCATCTGTCTGCATGGCTCCCTGCACACTGGGAGAGCTCAGCACTTGGGCAGAACTGAAGATATCGGAGCAAGTGAACATCTTCTGTTCTAGTGAGCCATAAAGGGAAAAATATTCACCACGAAAAAGTCATAGATGGAATCCAATTAATGAAGTCTGTCTCCTATTATATATCATGAAATTAATCCAAAAAGACTCAGATACACTCACAGCAAAAAAATATATTTAACGTTGCTATCATTTTTGTGTATTGATGACATAAAAACAAATTCAACCTTTATTTAATTACTTGCCACTCTTGCCAAATTCTTTATAACCAATAACTATGTTTTGGAAAAAATCCTAAATTTATCACTTTGATCCTCATGCTTAGGATGTACTCAACTAATAAGCGCTTGCAAAACTGACAGACGTGTTGTTTATATAAATCTCTTTAAATTGCTTCTGTTCTCCAGACGGATGGCTTAAGTCACCACAGAACAAATCTCAAAGAGTATCACTGTGTGCAGAATCTGCTATCTTACAGATTACCCGTGAATCCCTTAAAGGCAAACTAATACTGTTGAGATGCATTTGTAAGGCACGAGCAGAATACTTGCAGGAGATGTTACTGCGTTGTCCAAACTAGTTTACAGCAGTTGTCAGGATCTCTTTAGTCAGGATGCACGGGATTAGTGGTCTGCATGTTACCAAGTAAATATTCAAAGTAACAGACTAATAATTTATACATATAAATTAATCTTTACTAAAAATTCATTACGCTAATTAAGCTTTACTTTATCCAAATAGCGGCATCGTTTGACAAAGGGGGTTAGTGGAAGTAGAAGGCAATTTAATCAAACCAGTGCTGCAGCTTTTTCTTCAATTTAAGCAGGAAAAAAAATAAACTAATGATGAAGTGTTGTTTCTGAAGGAAGCGAGGCACAAAAAACATCCCACTGTTACCCAAACTGCTCATTCTCCTGTTATCTGCCCAGCTAGCTGGATACAGAGAACACTCTAGAGAGAAAACCGCTGAGAAAACTGTCAGCTAATGCCTACGTTGAGTCCTGCGAGAGGTTAGATCCTTGACAAACACCACCTCCCTCTTCCCAGGACCCTGAAATCGTTTGGGGCCAAGGGCCCAGGGAGAGAAGCTTAGTAAGAGAGACTAAATTTTAGCTGATATGCTATTTTCTGTCAGCATTTGTCAAGTGTGCACGACTGCATTATATGTTATCAATAGACAACGAACCGGTTGTAGTCTACTGTGATATAAGCTTCAGTTAGGCATGTAATTAGACTGAGATTGCAACTGTAATCATTTGATCTGGCTCTCCTGGCACACAAGGATAAAAAAAAATCTTGAATTTCTGGGGAGATTGTACTGATCAGGCCCTAAACACCCTCTTCTTCTGTCTGTTCTTGTACAGTAGGTGAACAAACAGCAACTGGGAACTGATAAATCCTGTAATTCTTTTTTACATGTGTCCAGTTGACAAAAGAAAAAGAATCCTATGCTGAATGACTGTAGCTCCTCAAGTGCCTCCAGGACATCTGGCTTCCTTAGGCTTCTGTCAAGCCTGTCATTTTCAGTAAAACAGTGCTGTGAGCAAGTGACTCAGAAATACTATATTAAATTAACTCTTCATGCTGAAATAAAATTCCCATCTCTTATGTAGTACAAAGTTGTTAAACCGTCTGAGATCTATGACCAAAAGCAAAAACCATGTTTCTGAAATCAAAACATTTGAAGGTTACAGAAATGATGTTATTACACATGAAAAACGTGCTGCACTTGAAGGAGAGCTGTAGACTTTCCTGTCCTGAGATATCACCAGTTCAATCACCAGAAAGATCAAAAGCAGCTATTTGCTCAAAGTAATTGGCTGCTTCTACGAAATCTTCACACATCCGTGATTTTGCCATTCCTACATCTCCGCTCTTGAAAACTCATCATTTGACCTGATGATCATCAGGACAGCTGAAGAGTGGATTATTGTTTGTATATAAAATATCCAGTCACGGCCTGAAATATTCAGTGCACACATAAGTGATTTAAAAATATTTTTTTTGGTCAGCAGTAAACGTCTTGGAATAAAAATGGTGCCTACATCTTTCTGTAATCTTATAATTACAGTATTGCTTTTGCTCAGAAATGAAGTGTTGTAGTGGCAGACTAAAGGATTTGCCATTCTCCAGGTGTTTCATTTTTATGAACCTCAGGAAGGTTCCCAGCAGTCGAGCTTCTTATCAAGCGGCTGCAGAAATCTACAGCTTCATTTTCAAACTCGTGGTTGTCCTGCGCCTCAAAGTTGTAACAATCCAAGATTACTGTTCATTATAATAAGGACCAGCATTCAACTGGCCAAGAATAGCAATCTAAGAACATGGGGGTTTTAAATAATTACCTACAAAACAAAGGACAGGATTCTTTGTATAGCTGGAGATAAAACGTTTTGGTGAAGAGTGGGGGGAGACTATTAAACTCTTTGCTTCTGCGATGTGTACAGCCTTTAGGTAAAAAGACACGTCACTAAAGAAGGTGTAATAACTATTGCCCCAGGCAAAAGCAGAATGGGAACAGATGAAAAATTAAACAAGGTGTTTAATTAAGCTTGCTGCAATGCCACTGACCACTGAGGGTACACAGACTTTTAATATAATTCTCTTTTCATGCCATTTAAGAGGGGCAAAGGAAAGGGGAAAAAAGTAAGTATAATGGGGAAAAAAAAACTTGTGAAAAGTTTACTTGCAAAGGGAACAGATGCTGTTATCCAGCCACAGATGTCCAGTCCCCATACCTGCTGCCGGGCTGCTGCAACATCAGGTTAATGTTAAATGCCACTTTCAGAATTTTACACAATTTTGTAAGTCATTATCCCCAAAGGAAAACATATTTAAGAATTCAAACGTTAATTTCCCCACAACATTAAAAAGTAAGTCTCAAGCTGCACAGGTCACGTTTGAAAGCTGTTACTACTTCGTCCTGAACAGAATTATTGAGGCGCTCGGCTGCCAGCCTTTGATATATAAAACAATTCTGATTCAGTAGATTTTTCCCAGTTTAGCAGAGATTATTTTAAAAAAAAAAACAAGCACGCTCAGTCTAACATCAAAATTGCAGGTCAGGGTCATTCTTCTCTAGATTTACCAGTCTCGGGTGCCTGGGTTCTGAATTACAGACTGTCCAACTCCTTAGTATGCTGGCAGCCTCGCAGCACCGCACGGAGCTCGGCTTCCATGAAATCCAGGTGTGGGCCATTTGACACATATTAGACAGAAAGAGATAGCTCCCCTCACCTAAGTGTCTGTGTAAAAACTTGTTACTTCTCCTAATCTTCCAATTATCCTTCAGTATCTCCTCTCTTCCCCTCTCTCACAACATCACAGGATTAAACACAAGTTTAAAACCACGTCTGACAACTGTTCTGAGGCTTTTGTCATCTGTCTCGCATTGTTCAATAAGCTTTCTCCCAGTTCAATAATTATTTTCCACTTGCCAGTAGGATGCTTGACATTATTTATTCCTAAAGACTCCAGTCTTCCTTACTGCATGGAATTAGTCACTGGGGTATTGAATGCCTTTCTTTTTTTTCAGCAAAAACAAAACACTCCTCTGCTTAATTAATTCCATTAGGTCTTTGATTTATGTAAAAATAATTAACAGTAGAAGCTGATGCTGGGGAAAAAAACAAACATGCTCCATTCCAAGTCAAGGGGCATGCAAAAACTTTGACAAGGAAGTGCTCTTATGCCCAACTTCTGCTCAAGAAAAGAGATTTTCATACAGTTCTCTCTGCTGCAGACTATAATACTAAAGGCTGATGCCACAACAGTGCATGTGGAGGGACAAGGTGGAATAAAACTTCACAGCAGCCCTACAAACCGCGCTAGGTGTTAGCACTGTGGAAGAAGGTAACAAACCTTTCAGCTTTTTTTTGTCTGCCACTAGATGCTCACAGGTCTCAGAGTATCACATATTTCCCTTTAGTTTTTAGACCTTGTGGTTTTCACTCGTGCAGTTTTAGATTTCTACGTTTAACGATTTTCTGTGAGTGTCCAAAATGAACAGGGCTGACAGAAATGACGAGCTCTGCTATCAGTTGTTCACTCTTGCCTTTTTTAAGGACCCTCATGAGAATTAACTCTTCCCTAATCCCCTATAATTAGCTCAGCCTGGTTTGGATGTCAGCAAATGCAAGAGAAACATCAGAGGAGCTACAAATTCAGGACGTGGCAGCTCAGTACTGAAAATTAGTCCCCTTCCTCCAATGAGGGCAATGGAAACCACTTCAGAAAATCCTTTACTCGCTCACTTCAGGTTTTCACGTGTGCTCCTGTCTCCATACAGTACTAAGCAGGTGAAGTACAGGTCCAGTGATATGAATAACCACCTCTTTTATGGTATTTTTCAGACTGGGAAACCAGTCAGGAAACCAGTTTCACTGATCTTGACAGCCTGCCCAATACAGACTTGAAATATCCAGCTTCCTTTCCAGGCAGTTCATGATATATGATCACTCTACCACTTTTTTTCCCCCTTCAGTTTCTGCTTTCAAAAACTGCACGTTTCTTTTTGTTGTAAATTTAAGGTAGCGAAAAAACATTTTTTAGAAGACAAAAAAATGCAGAAATGCGTTGTGTAAGAGAGAGTCAACGCTTTAATACATGACAGTGAGTTGCCTGGGAAATTACAGTACGTGCAAGAGACTCATAGGGACTTATCATAGCCTCCCTCCTCTTGAAACACACTTATTGGTGTCGAAATTACATTTGTCAAGGTCAGAGAACACCTCTTCTAATTTCAGGTATAACTGCGGTAAGTGCAAGCACCTAACGGAATAATTACCTGGTCTCTTGAGGCTTGTGACCTGCAGAAAATCTGGAGAATGATGCACACTAGAGACCAAACATTTGGGGAGAAAAACAGAAATAAAGGAAGGAAATTTAATTAAGACAGAGTAACAATCCACACACCAAGGAAGATTCAAAGGTTGAAGTACAGGTGTAGCTTTGTGCAGAAAACTTCCCTGAAAAGGAGTTTAAGCTGAGGAAACAGTTAAATTCTTGAACCAGGAAAATATAATAGTTTGCAACTTGTATCACCATAAAACTGAGTTTATTAGGACTAAACATCTTCTGGCAAAGGGCGAACGCAAAACCTTTTAATTCCTCTCTAGTCTGTATGATATCGGTGCTTTTTCCTCTGAAAACTGAGACTCGATAAAAAGAAATTGCACCTGCAGGAAGCTGAGGAGTTGCACAGAGTGGATTTCAGGCAGGCAGCCGTTCTCATCATGGTGGGCTCAGCAGGGGCTGGGCTCCAGAACGGCAGCGTCAACACAAAAGGGCAATTAAATCATAATTTTCTTAATTAAGAATCTCTGTATGCTTCTTATGTGTACTGATAGCACCTTACATGTTCCAAAGAGCAAAATGTGGTTGTTTGCCTCTCATAAGAAGCAAGAGTAACCTGTGAGGAAACTAGTAAATTAACTCAAGGTAAGTGTTTGGCAAAGACGGATCATCTCTTTGGCTGGCTTCCTGCCCAGCTGCCCATTTCTTTTTCGCTTCTAATGGGAGACACCTCAATGATCTATTAATTCAATACAGGAAAGAAAAATACAGTGTAATAAACGTATAAAATTCAGAATAGTAATTTTTTCTGTTTCTGTATTGCACACTCAGAGAAAGTTGCACAATTATTTGTGTGCTCACGATAAAGACAGTCGACTTTTTTTTTTTCACTGAGTTGGCAGAGAAAACAAAAATTAACCTACATATTTCTAGGAAATACTGAGACAGTTGCTACAGTCTAAAATCTATTTCCGTAGTAAGAAATGGTAATTCAAGAAAATTTCACTAATTATGACACTGATGCCAAACACGTAAGACCCAAATGCGGGCACATGGTCCTACAGCATTTCACTTCAAAGAAACACAGAAATCCTAGATGCAAGTCTAACTTCCTTTTTAGTTTTGCTACAGAGAGCACTTAGTTTCATTTTATTTCTTTTAAATTAGAAAATAAGAAAAACAATCTCTGGAGCTTATTGTCATGGATGAGAGAATAGGTCTTACTGACCTGCCAGGCGGTAAACTAAAAGGCAAAAATATCCCAATTAACAAGGTTGTACTGTAATAAATAGCTTCCTCTGAGCACTGATTTCCTCATGAAATCTCCTATAATGAAAAAATAATAACGAGAAACATATTTTTCTTTTGACTCAGTACAAAAATAACTCTCCAAGAGACTCCTCGGTAGTTTATAATTCCATCTTTTCAGGATTCTTTCACCTTTCCACACAAAACACTGCGTATTTTTTCTCGGCTAAAAGTAAATCTCTCCATGTTTTAGCTGAACAATTGTGGATCATTGCCAAGAGCAAAGAAGAGATGGGACACTAACACTGCGACCTCACTTTGAACGGCTGTAGCTTCCTATGAGCAGAACAACCCTACAGATATTTAGGAAGGAAGTTTAGTGAAAGCTGGTCAGCTTGCTTCTACAGCTTGTGCCTACAGCCTTCCTCCCACCCTGTGTGTTCCACTGCTCACAGCACTCGGGTGACTAAAAGCAATATTACAACAGGTGTAACTGGCAGGATGCAACCTCAGCCCTCTTGGGGTGATACAGATCACACCCATAATTTGCCTCATTCTTATGATATCTGGCGAAATGTTGCCACCTCCTCACAAAAAAAAAACATGGTGATTTCTTTATAAGGCTGGAAGAGCAGAAATCAAGAGTTTCACCGCCCGACATAAGAAACCCAGAAAAAATATTTTTAATACTCAGGAATTAGAATGAAGATGGAAGGTCAAACTCCCCTGTAGAGTGGGCACAGTCTCTGCATAAGATTTGTTCCTTCTCAGCACCACTTAATCCCCAGAAATACACAATGTACATGTGAAGAAAAGGAAATAAGCACACAATTCCCTCTTTTCTCTCCTTGTCTTCCAGAAAGACACTCATTTACCTTCAGTACAAATTAGATCCTTTGTACACAAAAATGCCATATAACACATACTGCCCATTACTTATCTTTGAACTTGAGAACAGCATGTCATTAAAAATGCAGAAATGGTTTCATTAATACTAAGACAATGACTTTTCTTGCAGAAGAGACTGACAAATATTTTTTTAAAAAGAAGTAAATTCTATCACACTTCTGTGTGTCACAAGTGGAATACATTTTACAAGTGAAAATCTTCCCACTTTGTCCTGCAACGGCATCAAATTTTCATAGGCCATTAGCTGTCAAAATGAAAACTGTACAAAAAGAGAAACATATTCTTCAACAAGTGTGAGTGAGGCCATCACAATCCTTTCAGATCCAGAAAGACTTTTTGAATTTCTGGCTTTAAACATATGGGAAGCCACAAGCAGTGTCATTCTGCTGGAGGGGCTGGATGTCTCGGAGTCCCAGCTAGGAGACAGCAGGGGCACAGCTTAGGTTGTATCACTATTTGTGTTACTCAAAGATCATGGCAATGTCTTTAGTAAGCAAAAAATGAAGAAGTAGCATTTCAATGTTAGCAAAAACTCAGAGGAGAAGGGAAGAGTATATAGAATGGTTTCAGCATGTCTTCATACATCATGTCAATCTGCAAAATGACATGCACCTCTTCATACTTCACCCTTAAATCATCTCACTTAGAGCCAACGTTCAGTTTCTTTCCAAATTTATTTTCTCCCAGCCTTCATTTGTCTTGAACGTAACTGATTATGCATCTAGCAGTTCCACTCACACACCACAAATAAAAAGCTTCTTTACACGGTAACGTAAGCTTGCACATCTTCAAGTCCTGCTTGACTTGGAAAACCTTGCACAAGATGTCTCTCTTGTTCAGAAATGTTAACACAAACTTGGAATGTGCTTGTGTGTGTTTTCACACATCACTGAAAGATTTCGTTATCCACAGAGGGTGTATCTACAACCTCATCGATTCAGCTAAGGGAGAGCCCAGCGTTCCCGCCTCTCCATCTCTAGCAATAGCGAGAAAACTCCGAGCACAAAATCTGAAGAAAATTTTTACATGGAGAACTCTGACATTCTTGTGGTGTATTTCAGCAATATTTAACATTTTCCTTCTAGAATGCAAATTAGTCGTCCGTGCTGGCTAACTACCTACTTGATTTTTCTCACACAGATAGAAAATAACTGCTCTCTTTATTTCCTTTAACACAGAAACTCTCAGCACTATAGTAAACAGAAAACATTGCAAGACTGACCTGTATATTTTTATCTCTCCGAGTCCCTTGCCCTTCTTGCATTTCATTTATTCTTTGAGGTATGAGCACAACAGTTCCCAACTTTGAGGCCAAAAAGCCACTGCCAGCTCCAAAATTTTGTCCTAGAACATGGAGGTGACCACCTGGGACCAGCACGCTCCTACACGCTGCCCTGCGCGATGGCTCTGCAGACCCTCTGCCATGGCCTCAGGAGCAGACAAATGCCTGGCTTGGAAAACGGCCAAATCCCATTTTCTGCTGAGCCACCCCTGAAACTCCTTTGAGTACAGCACGTGTAGCAACTGTGTTTATGATTTTATACCAGCCAGGCAGTCTGAGCAGCAAGGTGTCAGATAAAGACAACACAAAACAGTTCTCTCCCTATTTTCTGTCCCACAAGTCCTCCCAAGGGCTGCAGGATACCAGCTGCCCCATGCCAGAAAGGGATTATCCTGAACAGGCTCTCGGAGCACATGAAATATTCCCAGCACTGTCACCTACCCAGACAATTTCATTAGGATGCTCTGAGGCCTGCCAGATATCCCTCAAGGCACTTTAACCTCCTAGTCACAAGAGGAACCAATATAGAGTGTCTTAAAACCATACTGACACCAATCAAGTGCCTAAATGCCAAAATTCAATTCATTTGGGTAGTAAGCAGAAGGTATTAAAAAAAAAAAAGCCCGCTAACTATGTCAAACTCAGTTATATTGATTCTAGCTTGTTTTCACTTCCTTGCAGTTCATAATCTACCCTGTCAGCTCTCGTTTTCATTCATTTCAAAGCCCTAGCAGGGTATTTTAACACCGATGAAGCTGCTTGCTGCCTCTTGCAGGACAGGAAGCCCGCTCTGTAGCTGCCGTACCTTAACCTCGCAGGCACTGGGGAGCCGGGGAGCATCCAGAGCCACAGACCAGAGCTTGCTTTGAAGGTTTTTAACAATGAGAATTACCATCAAAGCTGGATGCAAGTTTTGCGCAGCTGAAGAATGCTGTGAGAAAAGAAGATTATGTGTGTAGCTATCCAGGAGAGCCCCAAAAGGTACTGACTATGTACAGCCTGTGGAAAAGAAAGATCTTAGTTTTCCTCATGAACATGACGTGGGACTTGAACAGCCAGGCATTTGTCACTTTGATATGTGCCTGGTGTCCAGAGCTGTCGAGCTGACAAAACCACATCCATTAAAATACATTCTAAATAAAAAGAGACACAACAGTACATTACTCTTAAGACTGCTTGCTGGGTGTCAGACAGATTTACAACAGAAATGTAATCCAGTCCCAGGTGTAGCTGTGACTCACCGTTAGCAACTCAGAACAATGGAGATCATGCTACTATGTAATAAGAATTCAGCAATATATTGTATCATTTTTCATTCTCCTGCATGTATGGTATTATCAGAATTTCTCCTGAAGAATATAATTTGAGTTCCCATTATAGATAATTGGAATGTGTTTTATCTCAATGTAATGCCCAGTCAAATGAAACACAGAAGGACACGAAAAAGAAATAAATCAAAGCACCTGATAGGTTTTTCTTTCACTGATCCACTATTTTCTACTTTATATATGCAATTTGAAAATCACTCAGGCAATGCTTACTCATAATTTTTATTGGGTTCAGTATGCCCTAGAGTGACAGAAGTAACAACAAAGGCAACTCATTAATAAAAATTACCAAAAATAATACGAATAACAATGTCACCACACCATACTATGCCTCTCCAAAGAAACATGTCTCCCAGAAAAGAAGTAAGCACAGCTCAAATGTTAAAATAATTCAAGCCACTGCAGTGAGATTTCATCTGGCTTTACTTATCACAAAGCAAATCTCTTCCTTCCCCGCAAGCCTCTTCCCTGCAAGATCTCATTTTACTCTTCTATCTAAAAAAATGCTTCAAGGATAAAGACATGCAATTCCTCACCTCCACAGACACAGGCCAAGGAACTAATCCTCTTACTTCAACTTTGAGTCCACATATGGTTCAGCACAAGGTATCTTTACCTAAGTTGTTAAATCAAACCAGTTCTGGAACATTCGCAGTATCAGAGACTATCTTCCAGTCCTGTCTTTTACTGAAAAGTCACTGAGGAATATTAGAAACACATTCAGGCGTGCAGCGTATGCTAAACTGGTGGCCCAGTCTTTCTTTAACGTGAGAAGAGGTGATGCTGCCTACTTTAAAAAGTAAAGGAAAACATGAGAAACAAAGCACATGCTGCCAACCACTCCTTCTGTTTTTATGTTTAAATATAAGACATTTCTCATGAATAATACTGTTTTGGGGTTAACTGTGGTCCATACAGAGACTCAACACCAAGCACAGCATATCATTCACTGAACCAAGAGACTTCTCTGGGAGAACTAGATAAAGCAGATCAAAGGACACAGGGCACACCTGGAGTTTCAGGTAATGTAAGAGAAAGGCAACAAGGTAAGACGTTACCCCCCCAATACTAGCTACTACACATGTGGCCGAGCACTATATTTTAAGAACACCCTGCTCTTCTTTGCAGCTATAGCCCTGGTGCTTACCTCCAGCATGCAAGGAAGACGAGGACCAGACAAAGGGCAGTGTGCCCAGGTATCTTCTTCTCCTTGAACATTACATGAGCTCTACAGCCTCTCAGTCCTCCTATATTTATTATTTTCAGAGCATTCCCTCATTGCCTTAAGAGCAATTTTCCTTTCTACACACTCATTAAATACTATTAAACACAATAATAGCACAATCACTAAGAAATGATAGCCAGGCTCTTGTCATGAGTTCTGTACAAATCTTGACGGTATTGATCCAATGAAACTTGGAACCAATCAGTCAAAAGCATTAAGACAGTATCTTTTTTTGGGTTTTTTCCATATGACTCATGGAGCCCTTGAGTTAGCTTTCTTAATAGCTTGGATTGCTACAACACTTCTGCTTCAGAGCACAAATGACACTGTCCAACCACCACCTGCTTCAACACACCTAAGACTCCTTATTCTATAAAGAAGTTAAATCAAAGCATTATTTTTTACTGGGCATGAGGTTATTATCAACACCTGAAAATGGATCGACTTACAGTACACTACCACTTCTCATCATGTTCTGCAATTGCTGATGACTTCCTTCAGAAGAAAAAAGGCACTGTCATTGGGATTGAGGAGGATATTTGGTAATGCTGAAACCTTCTTCCTGTGATTGACTTGAGATTAGGTATGTAAAAGGAGAACCACAGACATTCAAATTCTAGAAAAAATTTAAGTGGCAATTTGCATTAAGAAGTGACGTCCATCATCACCCTAATTAGGCTACAAATAATGTAAAATATAAAAAACTATAGCTGCACAAGATCTCAAGCGAGCTTCTGCACAACTGCTCTTTCCAGAAACACTGGTAAAGCAAGATTTTCTTCTCAATAGCACTCATAGTAACTTTCCTACAACACAACAAAACATGGGCAATTGCCAAAATTACTACTAACGCTTCCACGAGGTAGCAGGGAAATACATAATGCTGATGTCAATAGAAAGTGAAGAGAAAAAAACATGGTGCTAAAGAATTACTTTTACAAAATGTACAACTGAGGAAATGTTGACATTTATAGTCCACAGTTATTTAGTGTTTTCCATAACAAAGCACTCAATAAACCACTGTGTAGTATCAACACTGCATCCAAAACTAGAACCAAGTCAAAGTGAGGTCTCAGATGTTTTGGCCAGGCCCAGGGGTAGAGAAGAGAGTGAGTAACAACATCCCCTCCAAACAAGGAGAACTATTAAAAGAAGGATTTTGTACAAGCTACTGTGATTAAAATCCCTGTTGTGGCTACAGGGTGTTTATAAAGCTACTAGAAACCAGACAGAGATGAAAAGCCAAGTTAAAGCCAGTAAACTGGGTTCTTTCAGGCTCTCACTACATCACCATTAGTTGCCACAGAATCTCTCTAGTTTGAAATCCTCTGGATCAACTAATGACGAAACCTGCAACAGAAGCTTATCTTTTCTGAACCAGACTACAAACGCCTCTTTTTACCCACTCCCCCACCCAAAGCTTTGATATTTTACTGCAGTCACGATGGCTTACAGACACGGGCAAGATAAGGTCTGTAGGTAAAGAGCATTGTCTATATTAGAGCAAGTGATATAACTTAAAGGACAATATAGGCTTTTGGGCACAGAAGACCTTTGTAAACCAGGGATGGGAACACTTCTCTTGTACTTTCTTCACGCTTTCTCTAACTTTGTAAAATATCTGCACTTCTGGAGAGTTCATAGAAGTCCAGTCTATGTCCCAAGCCTTGCATTCTGACTCTTAAGATCTGTACTCCCTTGCCATTATCAGTATGGCCCAGCTGCCATTTCCAAATGTTCTGCACCATAAATTTCTTGTCTTTAAACCTATCAAGCCTAGGAAGAATTTTCTCTGGGCCCAGGATCACTGCCATAAAGCCCAAGTGGTACATGACATCTGACGCTAAATTCTGTAGATTTGTGTTCAGGAGTACTGGAAGAAAACTGACAATCCACCTCCTACTTGCAGTGGCAGTCTGCATCCTGCTCAGAAGAAATGCACGTCCTTCCACTTTCCAGTTAGGAAAATCAGAAATTTGTGGCCCAAGCAGAAAAATTTAGCTGAGAAATACCTAACTGCGAGCTACTATTTAAAAAGAGTAACTCTGTAAGTCAGTAGCACTGTAAGTCAGAGAGGTGTGGGAAATGACATGGGGAGATTAACCAGAGAGACCCCTCTTTCACAGAGCCTTTCTTACCTCTGGCTGTTGTCTTCTGCCTTTTAAATGAGAACACAATTTTTTCTGTTACGAGATTATGGCAAATACAGAGAAAAATTTACACTAGATACTCAAAGGTTAGAATAAAAGGAGCCAGAAAATAGTTGGTACATAAAGAGTTTAAAAACACAGCTTTCATGGACACCTTCTGCACATTTTTAAACCCTGCTCGGCTGAGAACAACTCAGTAGGACATAGGGAGATTTTTTTATTGTGTATGTTAAATGTCTTGAACAAGATCTTGAGTCTTGGCCTCTACAACTAGTAATTACTATAAGAATCTGTTATTAATAAGCATTAGGTAGACTCACATTTTTAAATCTCCACGATGCAATACGGGTTAGGGGTGAAGTTGGCCCATAAAGAAAAGAAATACTGAACAAGTTTGATAAGAGAACTCTTACATACCTTTTAGTTCATTTATTACACTGGAAGACTGGGGTAAAAATGGGTTAACTTAGATGTCTGTACTGCTTATCCCAATATCAGCATGCTCGTCGGATTTCTTAGGCAAGCTGCTGAAAATAGTTTGGTAAAAAGAAGCAGGTGACCTAAGTGTGCATTTTGTTGTTTTAACAATAGCAGGTATTTATATTTTATACTATTTATCACTGTCATTGTGAAATAAGACTTTGAAACAAGGTGAAATTGAACCAGCATTTCTGAGGAATGATAAATTGCAGATGAAACCTACAGTGTTAAACGGAGAAGGGAGCATTCAATATATTCTTGATGATAGCTGGAAATATCACAGAAGAAAAGAAAAAAATGGTCAAAGCATATATACCTACACCTTTGCATATGGTATCTTTTTACTCTTATGATGAATCACACTGAATTTTTTTTATACTGAATCAAGCTTCTGCGTGCAGTCTAGTTGGACAGCGTGCCCTCCAGCAGTGGAGTGATGTAGGTTACATAAACAGAACTCAAAGACTAATCAGATAAAAATTAATGTCCTCAAATAATCCTGCGTGACTTTAAAGGGGGGGGGTGTGTATAAACATATATGGATTTGTTTTCTTTTTTAGGAAAAAAATGGGCAAATATTGGGTGAGCAAATTTGTACTCTGACTTGTAAATGAGTATCAATGCCCCAGATTCTAAAAAATATTTAATGGTGTCTACAGTACATCTGTATATATGTGTATTTATGTAAAGGGATAAAATTCTCACAGTTTTTTCCTATGTCAAATTCTGATAGAAAATTCACATTTCATTTCAAGATGTGGGGTTTTTAGAAGTTTATGGTTTGAAAAATTTGGTTATATGCAAATATACTCCAAAACATCAGGACAAGAGGCAGCATTAACCCAGTACAGAACTAACAGATACATTCAGTGCTGTGGATCCTATCACAGTTGTGGTGATCTACATGTAGTGTTCACTCTTATTTCTTAAACCCTTTTATAATTTCTGGAGAGAAATGGCATTGCATTACAGCTCTGTGAAGAAGATATCACTGGTGGCAATGACAGATGAATAGTTTTTGTTGCCTGCTATAGGCATACTAAACATAATCAATTAAATATTCCAGGGCTGCCATTTATTTACAAACAAATAGGGAGAACATTTTAAAATAACAGACAGTAAGCTATTGTTTTCTAATCTAAAAATTGTTATGAAAAGGGAAGGAGAAAAAGTGAAGGTCATGTTTTGTATTGCAACTAACAAGAAAGAATCAGTGTTTTTATTACAAATGGAAAGGACTTAAAAACAAGTATTACAAGCAGTATAAAATACCATTCTCTAACAAATAGCAAAACTAATTCTGTCTGTTCCTACCAAATCTTTCGGCTGTTATAAATACACAAGGTTCCTGATGACTTTGAGAGAGTGATGAATATCAGGCACAGCAGACAAACTTATTTTCTTCTCTCCGAAAATGAAGGAAATTTTCAAGGTACAGAGGCCATCGTTCTACCACTGAATACTTAATAACAATGTACCTATCTATCAGAAAAACATCGTCATAAACCTGCTCTGGTACTCTATTTATTATGCAAAACACATGGGAATAACGGAAGGACCATCTCTAACTACACAAAGTCATTTGATTCACATATAGGAGAATGTCAGGTTTTGCACAAGGCCATACCAAGGTCGTGTTGCAAGAATGCATTTGTTTTGTCTTGGAGTCATGAAAGAGAATGTATTTTTAGCTGAAGCAACTTGGCTTGAACTTTCTTCCCCCTCAGTCAGCTCAATTCCATGCAGAGCTATTCATGCTCAAAAATAACTGTTCCATATTCTGGGGAGCTATTTTCAAGATGTATTGTTTTGCTGTTCGGCCATACTGATGAGATGTAGGAAGTTTAGCAGAGAAAATGGGAAACTGAGGCTGGATGGAAGGTGGAAGAGGGATGTTAGTATTTCAGACTAAATCTACCCTGATTCTCCACACCCATACTCCTGGCATACAGTAGTGTGGAGTCCACACTTTCTCTTCACCACATGAAATACTGTTGCCTCTGCCACTGCTTACCATACCCTTTCAGACCTTCTACTATAACTGTTCATGTAAATGCTCCTGAGCCTGGATTTTACCCAAGTGATAGAGGATAAGAAATCTGCCCACGAGAACTGTTTATGCATACCCAGGTCAGGCTCGGGATGCAACAACCATGCAGAGCTGAGGGAGGACTAACCTCTTGATGAGTAGAGGCGGCCGAGCAGCTGTGACCAGCAGTGGTGTCCTCACTCTGCTGCAGTCACGCTATCCCCCCTGGCCTCAGCCTTTTCCTGGCACCGCTTCCAAACCAGCGCTTGGCAGAAGGATGCAGTAAGGATCAATCATGTCATCACTCGTACAAGCAGGACAATGCCAATGTCACATTCACATGGATACAGGGTTTCTCTCTGTTTTCAAAAGCCAAGATATCTAGAAACTTAAGCCTGTTAATTGGGATAAGTAAGGATATTTTTGTTCACTGGCCCAGTACTGACATTAATGGAGTTATGATCCTCTCTGTCATTGTAGGGGACTCAGCTCATCCTTACTGACTCTTCCTTCTGAAGCCTTTTGCCAGGCACTTTGAGAAGGGATTAGTTTAGTTTTCCCCACGAGCAGTTTCAAAATATTATTGGAATGTGTTCCTGGAAGACCAAAGGATGAGTTACTGGTGATTTCTCATCAGTCTCTGCCTTCTGGAAGTCCAGTTCAAGTTGCTGTTTTGAATATACATGTCAAAGACAGGGCATTATTTTTGCCTCTCATTATCCCTAGAAACAAGAATTAAGCACTCTAAACCAGTGCAATATTTACAGTAATCTAAAACTTCTGAGAAATAGGCCAGGTCTCTTCAGCTTGAGGTAAATCCACAAAACCTCTCCGGGTTCCCAGGACAGCAAAATAATACCGCAGAGATTATATAAAAATGTTGATTCTGCTCTATACAAAAACATAACAACAAAATGGTTGGCATAAACCATTCAAATTAAAGGTAAAAAACATTCTGCTGAGGCAGTTAGCACTGTCATTGCAGGTATTATATTTGTGATATTTAATGATCACAAACAGCCCAGCCCTTTTTTTTACCTCCCATCCTTAATGTAAAAACAAAGCAAAAGCAAACCTCATTGCTTAGCATCATTAATGTAATTTGTTCACTACCATTCCCCTCTCCCTAAGTCACCTGTATCTAAAATGCAAGACAATCTACTTCAAAAAGCATCCTGGCCTTTTTTCTGTTGAAGTTCAGATATTGACTGAATCTAATCTAATTGTGACATCTCACAAGGTGGTAACGCAGAACATGGGGAATGCTTACCCCACAAACATCATTAAAAAGATGACAGTATTCCTAGTCATTAGCTTGGTATTTGTCTGAGCAAACAAAAAACATGCTTACGATACACAAAGACATCCTTGTCTTCCATAATTTATTCCCAGGCTGGGATTCAGCAGAGGAGAAATGCTAGGATTAAAAAGACAGCCAACATATCTCAAGATCAATTACACGAAAAAAACCCACTAACACACCAAAAGGTACGAGTAGAGGCCTTTGCTAGGGGGGAGACACCTAGTCACCAGATTTGTACAGGGATCAAAGTATAAAAACCTGACTGTTAGCTTGTCACCACTGTGATGCATCGGTCTGTCTTTTCTGTTAGCAAGGCCATGAGTACCAAGTGTTCCCTGATTCCCCGGGAGCTGCCCACAGCTCTGGCCAAAGCCAGCCCCAATTCTGCTGTTAGAGAACACCCCGCAGTACAGGGTTGTTGTGGATTTTAGTGTACTGTGGAAGAAGGGACAGTCCTCTTGGCCGTGTGTTCCTGGAGTGTTCTCATTCGAGAAGAGGCAGAACCTCTCTGTTTTCTTCTGACAAAACTACTGAAGTTTTGCTGCTGTGTCTCTTGCTACCAGCCATTCCTAACTAACATTTTTTTGTGAATGTTTTCACAGAATCACAGAATCAATCAGGTTGGAAGAGCCCTCTGGGATCATCGAGTCCAACTGTTGCCCTGACACCACCATGGCAACTAGACCATGGCACTAAGTGCCATGGCCAGTCTTTTCTTAAACCCCTCCAGAGATGGTGACTCCACCACCTCCCTGGGCAGCCCCTTCCAATGGCTAATGACCCTTGCTGAGAAGAAATGCTTCCTAATGTCCAACCTGAACCTCCCCTGGCAAAGCTTCAGGCTGTGTCCTCTTGTCCTATCGCTAGTTGCCCGGGTAGAACATTGTACTTAAATATTCACTGACATTTGCTTTGAAACTGTAGGTATTCTTTCACCTGTCTAATTAATGCAGTGTACAATACACAGGGGAAATTAAACTTCTGGGGCTTTTTTATTGCCAGCTGTAAACATATAAATTCCAATTGTACCACTCTTCTGTAAATTCTTAGTTTGTCATACCAAACTGTTAAATGAGTTGGATTACAAACTGATTTCCAGGAGAATAATTCTACTGTTTTAATAATCACAGATCCTACCGTGCAGCAAGTAAAGAAAAAGCTCTTACATTCCTGTAGTTGTTTCACTGTTTCCAGCTATTTCCTCATGCCTTGTGTCTCAGTTTGAAAGGCCAAGGAATTCCCTGTTCTCCTTCTCTGCAATGCCTGGTACAGCACAGTACTGCTGTAGTCACTGGTTAGGGAGGTCGTGTTAGATATTTAACCCACCTTTTTTAGCGAGTGCACTTTTTGCCCCAAGTATCCATCACTGCTAGGAGAATCGCTCTATGGAATGAAACAGTATTGCATACATTTTACAAAATGCTATATGCAAAGTAGCATTTGTTGTAAAAATGTGACCAAAACTACTTCAGCAAGTCATAGTCGTTCTTCTCATGCTCCTTCGCGTTCTTAGTAGTTCTGCTTTGAGCTGCCCTCATCCCCCTTTATACTTGGGGTTCACATTTTTGCAGCCATTTACCCCAAAATTACTTCTGATAACAAGTTGTTTGGGCTTACGTGTGTACCTCCCCAAATTCTCCCAGGCTCCTCAGCTTCCCCGTGTTTTACCTTCCTGCCTCAACGAACTCTCTTTTTCCTAGATCTAGGTCTGCTGGAGAAGCACAAGCAAATCTCCCCATGCTGTACTAATTCAGACGGGTATTTGCTGTGTTGATGTCTCCTCCGAGCAGGGCACTCCATGCCGTTTCCACAACAGGATTCCTGGGCCAAGCTGGGGCTGTCTGAGCTGGTGGACTGGAATTGGTGAAGTTCACAGAGATACCAACCTTTCTTCCCGATTAGGGATCAGACACGCATCTCCTTCCTGGCTCTACTGTGCATCTTTAGCTTCCAGGGGTAACACCAAACATCACACCTTCAAAAAACTGTCTCATGCACGTCTCATTTGCTGGATTTATGCTAATACGACCTCATGCACTCATTGGTCTATAAAATGAGGTTGATGTCAAGGCGTAGCGAGGCTGTGCAGATTTTTGTGGTGTCAGGAGCAAGCACTGGTATATTCTTGGCCTTAAGTGATGGCACACTTTTCTAAGACTATCTGCTCAGCAAATTTCCCTTCCTCACACAAAATCACTTTCCCTTACTACATAAAATCAACTTTAATCAACACAACGGCTTCCAGGTAGACAGTAAATATAATGCAAGAAAATATGTAACTTGTATCCTTTTTGCCAACATTTTTTCCTGTTAATGAAATAAAAAAAAATAATCTAGAAAAAGATCTGAATAAACAATCTGCCTTAGAAAAATCAAGCCGCACACTGGAAAGAAGGATCAAATCCTTGATTTACATACACTGAAAGAATATTTTTCAAAGGCATTCAGGACATTGCACCATGAAAATCAAAAGACAGAGGACATTGATGGCAAAGAAGGTGATATGCTCATGAGCTAACCCTGAACACTGGCATACTATTGATACTCAAATATCACGAAAGTCTAGGTATTCTTGTTATATGAGTCTCTGAATAATTATTGTGGAATTTTCTAGTAGAAAAGTACACACTCCTCAGGTTTGTCACAACAAGAAGAAGAATAATCCACCTATCTGTGGAGTGGTTGAACGAGATACAGGACACTAGTCCTATTAAAATGTTAACTTATCAATTATGTATACAACAGAAGAAAGGACAAATAGACGTTTTAAATTCAATTACTGTTTTATCCGCTCCGAGCAGAGCTGGCTGCAAAATCCTCGGCTATACTTCAATTTAAAAGACAATGTTTTAGAACTTAAAATAGATTTGCTATGGTAAGCTACTGGATCTTAAGTCTGAATGTAAATGTATCTATTTAAAATACGTGAAGCAGCATACAAGGTGCCTAATGCCCGAGTTTCATTAGTACTTCACTTCCAGAAGCTAAAGCTGTCACATCAGTTCAAAGCCTTCTGAGGGAAGGAGTGCCAAGTATTGTTATTTTTGTGCTGCTGCATTCATCAGCTCTTTACAAATGGGACATACTTCCAGCAACACACGTTGTGGGAAGGACTAATTCATCAACTTGTATTCAAAGCTGCTGGCCCAAGGCTATGGCTTAGCATTTAATTAAACAAGTATACAAAATCATTAATTAGCTGAGCACATCTCACTGGACAGGCTTCCTGGGACAGCCCTCTTGATGCTTTCTGTCCCAGGGCCATGAACTACTGCAATCAAAACCACAAGCAAGTTTACCAGTTCAAAGCTGTTTGGTCATTTATCCGAGTTACCTTCGGAGAGTGGGTCCCTGCTGGCCCTGTGCTGTTGGGCAAGTTTCTCTGTGCAACCATCTGTGCCACAGCCACCTCCACACCCCAAGAGGCTGCTGTGGTAGCACAGAAATCTCTCCAGTTACCAAATCACTGCCATTGGCTTTGTCTGACCTCCAGAAGGGATCCAGCCATTCCTGGATCACTCAGCTGTCTGATTTTCTCAGCAAGGGTCATTAGCCATTGGAAGGGGCTGCCCAGGGAGGTGGTGGAGTCACCATCTCTGGAGGGGTTTAAAAAAAGCCTGGACATGGCACTTAGTGCCCTGGTCTAGTTGCCAGGGTGGTGTCAGGGCAATGGTTGGACTCGATGATCCCAGAGGGCTCTTCCAATCTGATTGATTCTGTGATTTGCTAGTCTGAAGCAAAGTTGATCATTCCACACAGATAATTAGGGCAAAAATGTTATCCAAAAATGGCCTAGCCAGAGGTTAACACCAAAATCCCTCACAACTGCACCACCAATATGCAGGCATCACCATTCACCAGCACCTGATGGTCCTAAGTTGTGGTGACACACACAGAGTGGGTGGTCTAACCCCAGGTGTCAAAGGACACCTGGTCCCTTTTTTGTCTTCGGCTTTTTAACCTAGCTGCAGGGATTTGACACATTTTCTGATCCTCTAATAGTCCCAAAGTACAACCGTACCACTTTGCTTTCTTGCCAACATTGAGAGGAGCTGAAAACTCTTAAATTGCAAATGTTTAGGTAAGTTTAACTACATTTCCTATGGTCTCTCTGCTATTCTCTGTATTTCACATGCTTTTTATTCACCATAAATTCACTCAACATTAACACTAACGAAATCTAGTCTTGGTTTCATAATCTTTGACAGTCTTAGCATGATTTGCTAAAATACACCCTCTGAATCTTCACATAAAGGCCCTCTGCTAATGATGAACATCTCTCCCTTCATGTTAATGGGGACCAGCACTACTATTCTGTCAACACACTGTTGGCTTTTCCAACTTTATTTGCCACACTGGTCTTACAACCCCAAATCTCCATCCTGTAACTTGACAGTCTAAGCCTTCTTGGTCGATGTAGGTAACACCTCTTCTATTTGCTGTGTTGTTTCAGCAGAGGATAACGTACTGTTCAGAGGGATACATACATCTCCCTCAAATAAGATAAAATATGCTAGCAATTTTCTTGCACTTACATACACCGTCCATTGTTTTTCATATAACTAGTAATCTGACTAGAACATCTGGATTTACTTATTACACTCAGGCTTTTTGCTCTTTGGTGGACAGCAAAGGTTTTGCAGGACAAAGGGAAATGTAAGATCTCCACCACTCTCCTAGTCACATAGGACAGATTGTTGAGTATCATTTATAAAAAAATGCCAAGAATAAATCAACTATGGAACAATCATTTCATTCGTTGTACACACACACACACACAAAAAAGCAAATATATATAAAAAATACACAGACAAATAAGCAAATAAGTAGTGACTAGCAACATGAGCATCAGACCACCATTTCTTAAACTGGACATAAACAAGATTATTTGAAAGTCAAGAAACATATAACCAGAAGCCTAAATAACTTGAAACTTGATTTCTGCATGACATTGAGTATTCAGTGTGACATTTCAAGCACTGAAAGGAACACAGTTCTTTTCAGACTGGGTGGCTACTGTAAATTCAAATAACTATTTGATCTAGAATTTATAACAATGACTAGCCAAGTAAATTCTTCTGCCTTAGCCTCATATCTTTTAACACATTTAATGGGTTCTTGTCCTTTGAGTCTTGATGTAGCCTCCCTGCACGATGGAATGGAGTAGGAGCCCAAAGAATGGAATTTGATTTTTTTGTCTTTAATATCTAAGGCATTCCAAAGCACTTTGGAAAATGATGAATTAGATGCCAGTGCTGCAAAGAGCGTAGGTAACTACAGAGGTGATTACACGTCCAGCAGGAGCTCTCAAACACTATAACAGTAGAAACAAATAGAACAAAACATTACTTTGTATTTCTGGCATTTGGGCTAGGTGACATCTAGTCAGCACGTTGTACTTTTGACAAATCTCTCTCAATTGCGTTGTCTGGAAGGTTAGTTCAGCTATTTTTCTCTCCCTATTTGCATTGTCCAGTTATGTATATGCATTTACCCTCATGTGAGTGTTAGTCATCCTGGATGTCCCACATTAGTGTTCCCCAGGATACAAATCATCTTTATCATTCCTCTAGTTTTCATCAGATTATCTCCTTTCCCTATGATTTTTTTGAGTCTCTACAAAGTTCTATAGCTTTGTTGTACACTTCTGCATTTCAGAATTAAATAGCATGTTTAAATTTTCCCTCTGTGCAAGCCTACGTCATTCCTACCTGATAAAAGCCCGTTGGTTTTTTCACTTTTAGTCATGCTGCCCTTTAGCTATGTGCATGACTAAAACTGATCCCCAAATCACTCCCAGTACCTCAAACCTGTGTCACCATTCTTTGCAAGAAGATCCCTCAGGGCTGAAGTTAATGAAGCCCAAAGTCTGGCTGAGCAAAGGCAGCATGGAGACATACAAATCCTGACTGGCTAGCTGGCCAGAAGCTACATATAACCCTTCAGGTTGCTGATATAATTATCCAGGGTTTCTAGAGAAAGTCAGCATTTTTGAGACATCAGCCTACTGCTGCAGTTCGACAATACATTCAAAAGCTATTTAGTGCTGGCAGAAAGGGACTGATAGCCAGACATGAAAACACACGCTCACAGAGCAGTCACTGAAAAGCCATTTCCTTAAGAAACCTGGCTAAAACCTCTCTTTTGTTTCAGCTTTTTGCATGCCAAGGGTTATTGTGTTCTTCTGTGTTCCTGTTTCATAAATCTGGCAATGGAAACTTGCAGTTATCAGGATTTAAGCTGCCTGGGATCCCATGCACAGCAGCATAAGGCTGAAATTCGGTTTTAATTGATGTAGCCTGGAAGAGGACTGACCTCATAACTGATTTTTTCCAGTTTTAACCCTCATGCATAATCTCCCTTCCTCAGATTATCTTGAAGACGACGAAGTTTCATGACAATCCACCCCCATAAACGCTGGGCTATGAAGATGCCTCAGTGAAGATAACAAAGCTCCACTGCACTGAATAAGTGGTTTTTTTCACTTGGGTTTTGTTTTGTGCTTTTTTAAAACCAACTCTCTAAATTTTCGCATCATTTTTATGGTTAAGGGTTACAGGCCTCTTGCAATTCCAGAGCAAATAGCTTTAACTGATGGTTTTCTCAAGCATTTACAGTGTAACATTGTTTACCTTTTATTCAATCTTGCGCTGTTTCCTGTAGTGTTTGAACCACTCTCGTAAGGATGAAGTCTCTCTTCTTCCAGTTGTTATGCATTATTTGTTCTAATGTAATGTACACTTTGTTCTATTTTCTGTTTTATCTTGTAGTAAATCTGTTTTATCTTGCAGTAACTTTATTTACCCAAGGGAAGATCATGTCTTTGCATATGCCTCGTTTTTAATTTTGTACAAGACAATCCCAGGTTCACTCATTCTGCACTGGCAGTTCTTCACCATCCCTTCTAAATATATTCGCTGTGTTATATTCACACATCACCAGAAACCAGGGTCTGGTGCAGCCCTCCCCAGCCAGCTGTGGGAAGGGCAAGAGCGGCTTGTCACTAGGATCTAACATAATGACTCCTGGGCCATAACTAGGCAGCTGCTGGGTAATATCAGGATTTAAGAGAATAATAATTACTGTAATAACAACAGCTACCATCACTGCGCTTCTTTAATACGCTGTCTCAGGCTAAGGACTGTTAGATCGAGGCATGCCAAAAGGAAAAGACCCTCATTTCTAGTTAGTTATGTGGGGGGTTATGGCTTATCCACATAACAAAAAAAATTCACAAAACTAATCATCTTTTTGCAGAGCACCTACACACGTAATAGAAGAGCTACTAAGAGCCCAGGTGAAGCGCATTTTCATTACACTATGAGACCATTCTTGTAAAATCTCCACCTCCATAAAGAAGAGTTAAACTTTATTATTCAAGGGTAAAGTAACTGATGGTCTAACATTTGCAGCATTAGGATGCATTAGCGAGGTCTTTTACGTGTTCCCTGATTTTATTAAGTTTTATTACCAGACTGTGATAAAGCTTGCAAACAGTAATTTTAGTGATCTACAATAAGCAATGAAATGAGAAGAAAATCATGTTAAAACAACATTAAAAGGGAGAGTCATTCTTAACTGCAGAGATGGGAAGCTGCAAGCAAAACTCCCATTAACAGGATTTTTAAAAATCCCTACTGATTTGCTAAAACAGACCCAGTGAGATTTCCTTGCGTTAAGGGGGAATGTAAGAGTTCAAGTTATTGTCTCCTCCTTCTGTCCTGGACTTACCTGCTGTTGCTCACTTTTACGATTTTCATGCCATTAACAAAACCCCTATTTTAAATTTGACATGTGCCGTGTATATAAACCTGTGTACGCCATGAATTGCAGTGGAGAGTTTATTAGCTGACAGAAGAGTAATTAGGAATGCGTCCTGCGCCGAATCATTAAGATGACTGCTTTACAAAGCTGACTGGTGAGTAATTTTAGAAGTGAAGTTCCTCAGCTAAAGAACTCCTGAGGTGCACAGAACATTTGCCATTTTAAACTATATTATGTTCAGATAAAAGAAAAGTTAAGGTGACCTCTTGAAAGAATACTACTCAGGTGCTTCAGGCCATTGGCATTTTCTTTTTCCTGTGATACCTACAGTGTCATGCATATTATTTTCATTTCCAACACCATAGCTACAAGCTAAAAGGTAGAGATGACACTTTTACAAGTCCGAATGACACCAGAGTCCCTCCAGTAGGCAATACTGAAACCTCATTAACCAGGAAAAGAGCCTAATGGTCACAAAGTAAGAGGAGAGAACATCACCAGGCCTGGGAGGGGAAAAGAGGGGCAGGGAGGCGTGGGGGGGAAGAGGAAAGGTATACTGTCAGGTGTAATGGGCTGATACGGGGGCTGTTCTGCTGCTCACAGTGATTCATAGAGTCCTTAAATGAGGACAAACGCAATTCAGCATTTGTCACAGCAATTCAGACAGCAAGTCCCGAGGATGGTAATGTTGGGGTGGGCGGCATCTGGCTGTTTCATTACCAGAGAAGGGACCAGTGTGAGAGTGACCACGTCCCTCCCAGGCCATGAGGCTGGCGATCAGGGTGACCCTCGCAGAGGCAGGCTTCATTACTGAGGGCCCCATCACAGTCAGGCATAGAATTAGCAACTTGACCTGACGGATTTATTCACTTGAAGACAATGTATCCTTTTTTTTAACTCCCCGCTTTGAAATTCTCTTGGATTTGACATCCCATGAAAGAAGAAAAATTTTGGATATCTAAATCACACACACACACACAGAATCAATCAGGTTGGAAGAGCCCTCTGGGATCATCGAGTCCAACCATTGCCCTGACACCACCATGGCAACTAGACCCCACGGCACTAAGTGCCATGTCCAGGCTTTTCTTAAACACCTCCAGAGATGGTGACTCCACCACCTCCCTGGGCAGCCCCTTCCAATGGCTAATGACCCTTGCTGAGAAGAAATGCTTCCTAATGTCCAACCTGAACCTCCCCTGGCAAAGCTTGAGGCTTTGTCCTCTTGTCCTATCGCTAGTTGCCTGGGAGAAGAGGCCGACTCCCACTCCGCTACAACCTCCCTTCAGGTAGTTGTAGACTGCACTAAGGTCACCTCGGAGCCTCCTCTTCTCCAGGCTAAACACCCCCAGCTCCCTCAGCCGTTCCTTGGAGGTCAGACCCTCCAGACCCTTCACCAGCTTGGTCGCCCTCCTCTGCACTCGCTCCAACACCTCAACATCTTTCTTGACGTGCAGGGCCCAGAACCAGACACAGGATTCAAGGTGCGGCCTCACCAGTGCCGAGTACAGAGGGACGATCACTTCCCTAGACCGGCTGGCTACACTATTCCTAATAGAGGCCAGGATGCCATTGGCCTTCTTGGCCACCTGGGCACACTGCTGGCTCATGTTTAGCCGGCTGTTGATCAGCACCCCCAGGGCTCTTTCCGCCGGGCCGCTTTCTAACCACTCCTCCCCCAGCCTGTAGCGCTGCATGGGGTTGGTGTGGCCGAAGTCATTCCAATGAGTTCCCCAATTCATACTCCTCATTCACTCAGGCACTTTTGAAAAGATCTTTCAGCAGCAGACTGAAACAATGCTTTTCCAGCACGCCTCTCCTTTTCTTTGTTTTAATGTACAGCCCTGCTTAGTGCATGCATTCAGCTTCACTCTTCATAAAGAGCAAACACCACCTCTGCCAGAAGCCAGGATAACTACACTAATTAAATTCCAATTGTAAGTAAGACTGCTGAGCCTTTGGCCCCGTGCTCGCCTTCCGAAGAGCAGTGACTTTCATAAGTAAATAAATTTCCTGATAATACCCTGATCAGCAATCATTTCAGATCTGACTCCTGACAAGAATTTTCACTGACAATAGAAGATGACAAAAAAAAGTCCCCAAGCGTCACAACAAGCCATCTGTCACTGTGCGCTGGTTCAGACAATTAGCTATCATGTAACGTTCACTCTCATTTTCAGCATTTCGTTCCTACAGAATATTCTGACAGTTCTTCTTCCACTTTATTCACAGGCGAACAAGGTTAATATTTTCTGAAGACAAAAACTAACTTCCCTGTTTAATTTTCTATATATTCATTGACACATGTCTTTTAGTCTAATACCTAGGGTTTGTGTAATACTCAGAGCCAAAAATCCCTGATTAGCTGGAGCGGTCCTGAGCCTTCAGAATGAATAATGTGAGAACAAGTTTCGCTTTGTTTTCAAACTCCTTTTTAAAAATTCAAAGGATGGATTTAATTAAAATGCAAGGTCTTCTCCAAAAGTCGTCATAGTCCTTATTGCCAGCCTACCCCATGCATATCAATTCTTGAAGAACTAACCCCCCTTCCCTACCAACATTTTAGGGAAAAATAATTTGTGAATTAATTAGTAGAGGTGGCACAAATAATAGACACATTTCTGGAAACTAATTTTAATTTTTCTTATATACTGTACAAACCTAAATTCTCAGATTCTCTGAGTTTGCTAGCTTTGTCTGTAGCCATACACGAAAACAAAGCCACGGTTCTGGAAACTACCAAGGCCTGCACAAACACAGCCCAAGTTTACCTATGTTATATCTCTTATGGACAGGAAGACCAGGTACTATCTTCCACTTGCATGTTTCTCAGTTTTTAGATCAGTAGAAATCTTTTTTTATGAAGAATATTGAGAAGTTCTTGAGTAAATTCCTACCTATGAATCCAAGGATTGGGTAGTCTTTCTGCTACATAAAATGCTTTAATAAATGCAACATTCCTCATACGATCCACTCCACAATTATATCACTACAGATACGTGCTGAAATCAAAAGAACAAGGCTTGTGCCATAAGCAACCTGTAGCTTAATGATATAAAAATTACCTTTGCTTTCCAGTAAATCACACTCCTCTAGTTGCCCCCAAGTTCTCAGAGATCTCTTTGCAGTTGTAGTAATCTTCCTCAAGAAAAATCATGTATAAAAACACAACCTTGTGTAAGCAGAGCAAGACTGAGGAGTGCCCTCAGCACTGCTGCCCCAAGTAATGGAGACAAGATACTTTCCTCTCCCGACATAAAGAACAGAGCCCACGTGCCACCATGCCAGTCCTCCACCGGCGCACATACCATCTCACTCCAACGGGGAAGACTAATCTAGGCATTGCCCTTCCCCAGTTGTCCTCCAAATGTCTCTCGGACTCAAGGTTCCCCCCCACAGCACACTACCATGGTGGGGAAACCTGGCCCTTCCCTGCAGAGAGCAACTCCACAGGCTCCACACCACCTCTTCAAAACCACGAGTGCCTTCCAGCGCCTGCACCTCCACACAGCAGGCATCCGAAACACGAGTCAACCTGTCTGTGATGCTTCTCCTCACTGTCTGAAATCAAAAGAAAACTGAACAAGCTCTTTTATGTTGTGTCATGAAGACACTTGCTGCTTTGATTTTCAAAGGCTTCTCTTCTTTCACTTCATTTCTAATCTTGTAATGTGGAACTTTCATGTTTTGTGGTCACAAATTTCTTTTAAGGGTATTGGTTACTGTTCCCTTTCATCCCCAATGCAGAACAGTTGTTCACACACCCTGAAAAATTTATGCTACCTGCAATGTCTGTGAATCACTTTTTAACGTGAACATAGACACAACAGCAATCTCACCTGCTTGTTATACATTTAAAAAAGAATTCTCTGTCTCTTCTGAAAAGTTTTTGGTGCATCAAAATCAAGAGGTTCTCTGGAGAAACCTGATGCCAAAATGAATACCATTTTCTTGTTCTGGGAAAAATTACATGTACTTTCCCTATTTCAGCAAGTAAAGGTGAGGCGAGAGAATACAAATCTAGGAAACCGTACCCCTGAAAAGCATCATCTGTTTTTCTGAGCTCAGAAGAACGTTCTCAGCCCTGTTCTAACTCCTTAAAATGAGAGCTGAGATTGTAAAGGAGTGATAGATGAAAGCTGGAGAGCCTACAGAGGTCCAGAACCCAGGGGATTACAGTAATAACTCAAGATTACAGAGAGCTTTGAATCTGGGTCTCTCCAACCTGAACAGCCTTTCCGAGAGGTGATCTGGAACATCTGCCAGAGGAAGCTCTATATTTCCTCAGAGATGCCAATGAAGAAAAAGACAGCTTCAGGGAATTATGTGCAAGAATTTAGACAGACTTCAGCTCATGTTCAAGTCTGTCTGGCTAAACCTGTGGTCTTTCTGAGCAGCAAACAAGTCTCTTTCCTATCCCAAGCAAACTAAGATATCAAACAATTGCTCTTACTGCAGCAGAATGAAGTACAAGGCTTCAGGAATGATTTTTTGGTTTATTTTTTTAAGAAAAACCAGACATCTCACTCCTATGCATTTGTCTCTCTCTCAGTGGCCTGTGCTAGCTACTGCACTGCGTATCAAAAAAAAATATCCCCAATCAGGGACTCAAACACGGGCTTCCCTTTTTCCACGCTAGTGCAATAACCGTTGGCGCTTTTAAGGCAGCCTCTCTGCTAGGAAGGAATCATAATATATACTTCGTTTCAACAAATCAACTAACATTTTAACTTTCTTATTTCAAAAGGATGAAAAGGTAATAAGGAAACTGTGCTATGACACAAGCACACCCAAAACAGTAAAATATTTAGAGCCACAAGAAAAGATTGTCTCACACCATGTGAAGAAGAGGACTCTGACTTGTGGTGATTGCTCCTTCACAGTACAGAAATCAGTTCTTCCCATTTGTTGGGCTTATCAGACAAACCAGACTCAACTTGTGCTAGTTCTCAAACAGGAAAAGGCACAAATCACAAATTTATATATTTTATGACCTTGCAATCCCACATCACAAAGTCTGCTTTTGTTTGTTTGTTTGTTTTAGATTTTTGGTAAGAAGCCAAATTCAACTTAAATTAAAGTCTTAGGTCTTTTAAAAAGACATCTAGAGTCTTGATTTAGGTGCTTCCAGTACTAGAAAATCTGCAGCACCCCAATGTAACTGCTAAACAAGTTAATGAGTTTCAATTTGCACCTTTTTTCTGGTTTTAATTAGGGCCACTTCAATTTCAAGTTATATTTTTTTTTTTAACTCTTTTGTTCAGCTCAGTGGGAAACCCTTAGGCTGTTGACTATCTTCTCCTTTTCTGTTATAATCATTTGAAAGAGAATACTTAGAAAGTGAAAAAGCTAAAGGCACAATTTTACAGGCTGTATTTCATAAGTAAAGCTGTTCTGTAGCCCTGTTGAATTTTCCTACATCTCTTTTTAAAATGTGACAACCAGAACAAGGCACAAAATAAGGCTTTTCTTCATGGAAAATTCAGGAGAGTGAAGATGAATTAAAGATGTGAACATGAAGGATATTGCATCTCACTGTAACCTCGTAAATGAAGAAGGGGTTGTCATTCACTTCAAGTTAATCATAGAGCATCTTTACTACACATCTTAGTTCATCTCTACTTTGCTGACTGTTTCCCATGGAAGCAAACTCCACTGCAAGTCTCACAATGCCACCAATGTCGACCATATCCACAAAATATTTATGCCCTAAAAAAAAAGTACAATTTGTGTCTCGTTTGAATTCAGCAGCATTATTATCACCATCGTGGAAGTCTGTGGCAAAAAGAGGCACTGGGCTTGAGAGGGAGGAAGACGAGGCACATCGGCTAAGCAGTACGAAGGCAGAGCTTCAGCAGTACCCCCAGCATGCAAACGCAGTCAATCACCAAAGAACGGAGTGCGGTAGAACAGCAGCAGCACTTCAGTCTGCTGTCCCTCAGTGCCAACGTGATCAGTCAAGCGTGTTACAAGATGGGGAAACGTGGAAAAAAAGTCTGTTGAAAAGTTTCAAAACAAGTTTTAGATTAACTGGGTATAATATATACATAGCAATAAAGCAGGAAAAAAAGGATATGTCCTGATACTCTATATTAATTCAGATCACACTGTTTTGCCTATTCTCTGTTGGGTTAACCAGCAGAAAGGTTAACTAAAGGCATCACAGCACAGGTTAAAACTACTGTTTATTAACATACCATGTACATCACCTGGACTTCACAGGCTGTTTCAGTAACAGTTTTGGAATTGTTAAAGTTTGAGAGAGAGAGTCTTCCATTTTCAAAACAGAAGGTAAAAACAGCAAGGAAGGTAAATCAGCGTGAAGAAGCCAACAGAGACCACTTAGGAAGCACTTGTAAATCTTCAACGTAATCACATATTCTCCTCTTGATCAAACTCATCTCTCCCATTTTCTCCTTCCCTTCTCTGCAGTTTTTTGTGCAGACATGGTATAATTTGATAGGAGGAGTTCTCACCTTTCCAGGCTGCAAGAGAATTCCACACTTACAAGGTTTTGGGGGGGACTGAGGAGAAAAAAGGGAAAAATACTGGGAATGAAAGATCACCTTCAGGAACCAGAAAGCTGGACCTAGCATAAACAAAACCACTTTGAAATAACAGCAAGCGTGAGCTGCAGTCACTGCTGCTCCAAAGCATGAACTACAGAGAAGAGATGATGTTTCAAGAGCTACTCTCAAATGGGTTGGCCCTTGGTGAGCCACACAGCAACCAGTAGGTGCCCATCTCGTTGGGCCATGGCAAAGGGGACAAGACTTCAGGAAGTAACAGCTCTATGTAAGCTTCTTTACCGAACAAAAGTGTTTAAAAGGAGTTATGTTGAGTGCACATTTTTTGCAACGTGACCAAAATACCTTGCAACTGAAAGAATAAACAGTGGAAAGGAGGACAGCGAGTTACAAAATAAAAAGCCACGAGTTGCTATTTTTTGATAAAATTTACAAAAAGCGCTAATTTTGCTGCATCTATATATAAATTTGCAGCACAACTGTATTTATTGGACTGCCATATGCTGTAGATCTCTTAAAACTTACTGCCCTTCTTTAAAAGCCTTAAGGACTTAATTACATCCCCTTTGTGTTGCATCAAACTTAGCAGCTTATTTGTACCAATGAGTATCTACTTAGTTAGAAAATCACAGTTCTTGGAGCAATGAATATAATGTATCACTGAAGCAATGGAAGACTGAAAAAAACCACCATCCATTTCTTAATATTATTTCACTTGGAAAACTCTTCAAGCTGAATGCTACTTGTGTCATTTTAATATTCTTACCTGTGTATTTTAAAAAAAAAACCAACAAAAACCAAACACAGAGCACCCTCCCTTCATACACACTGCAAGTACTTAGGGCTTTTGTTCTTCCTGGTCTTTTAGGATGGTGCGTTCTGCATGTTTACACAAGGATTTACAAAGGGCAAATTTACAGCTAACATAACAGCAAATGAACTGGCAGATTATCTGACAGGACAAAGTAAGATCTTCCTTTGTATCCAACCACACTAACAGACATGTAGTATAAGGCAACTTTGATCTTGTTTTCCACTCCATGTATCTTGGGTAGTCTGTAATTCGTATCAGCTTCTGAAGTGTCTTTAATGAGAGAAGGAACTCAGTGCACAACAAAGGGAAACCTGCACAACACAGCTGAGACTTGAATGAAAAACGAGGAAACCTTGTCACAGCACACCAGCTGCTTTTTCACTTCAAATACTTTCAGTAAAAAAAGCTCAAGTTTTATAGTCAAGAATTTAAATAGTTTCTTACCTCTGTGCTATCTAAATAAATGCTCTTTGAGAGGTGGTTTGTGAACATGAGTATGCACAACAAGATGCTGTTGCGGGGGGTCGATTACCACAGAAGAACTGGGTTTATGCCGTGGCCACACTTTATAAGCTTTGAAATACTTAAATGAAGCACCAGTTTGGAAGCCACGAACCTGCCTGACTTGCATCATATCTAAGATGCAGGCAATTTCTCTGCACCATAGGTTTAGTTTAGCAGAATGCTACAAAGATTCAATAACTAAGCTTAAGCAAATTGAAAAATATACACATGTAAGTCCAGAGTCTTCACAGAACAGACATCGTCAATCACTCCACTGTATTAGTGTTTTGCAGACAGGATAATTTTGCAGGATTTTTTAAGGCTCTAACATGCAACAGCCTCTTTGTTTTCCCAGAAGGGCTACAAAGTTAAGTTAAGGAAACTTCAGCTGCAGCTCTGCTGCACAAGAGTTGATCTCATCTAGACCTTCAGAAAGTTTCATGAGAGTCTGCAAAAAATTTGCTTGTTATGAATTTTAAAGACGTCAGGAGTAATTTCTGTACGTGTATTTCTTTAATTTCAGGTGACTGGGATTATAGGATCATTCAGCATTTGTCATAATGAATCATTCAGCCGAGCTGTGTATTTGCATTGAAGTAGCAAACTTTATATATTTAAGAAGAGACTCAACTTTTTAAAAGTGCAAAACACTCCCACAAAAAAAAAAAAAGAGACTGTGAATGGTCCTGCACCTACCTTTCACATGAAAATTAGTAGCTGCACAGTTTTCTAACATGTTATTTAAGAATATGTTTCAGTATTTCAGTTAGAAGTATGCTCCAACATGAAATTAACTTTCGCTTTGTTTCAGAAAGAGCACTTCTGTGTCTTAATTCAATCCAAGCACCTGAGTTTTAGAGGTCATTTACTAGACCCCTGTGACTATTCAGAAAACATAGGACAAAGGAGGGCTGAGAGAATTCATCTTCACTGGTTGTCATTACAAAATAAAGGAAGAAAAAAAAACCAAAACCACCCAATGTTCAGCTCTAAGGGAAGAGTTTTTCCTTGGTAGGTAACAGCTTAATTTAACAACAATATTCAGTGCAATATTTTCCTTCCTTTGTATTTTAACATCAGCTGCCTGAAGGGAAAGACACCCAAGCCCCCCTTATTAATGCTTATGTAGTATAAATAAGACCTCCTTGCATTATCAATCACAGTATTAAATATCTGATATTCAAACCCACAGGGCTCACAATTGAGCATTTTAAATCACTGCTCTGTCTCAAAGACTCATGAGCTCTTCCACTCAGCTTTTGATGTCTTTCACAGTTGATGAAGGCTGTGGGTGATATCTCCCCCCCAAAATAAAATCCCCTCCTCCATACTTCTAACAACTTGTCAAGAGAAAATCTGCTTTCATATTCTTGCGTTGCTAGTTATGTTTATGCATCTCTAGTTACAGGGGTATCACTCATTCCTCTTTGAAATCACTTCTATTGTTTTTCCAGGAAAACTAGTTCAACTTTGGACAGGATGAGCAAAGCAGGAAGGGACCAGCTTACCTTTGCTCCCAGAAGTTTACCAGGTGTGACAATTCAACAGCATTAAGGAATTATATCTCATTTGCCATTCCTTATGGAATGTTTTATTTTATGGAAAGTTTTAGTCCAAAAGCTTTTATTTCCCTTCTTTTTACTGTATCTTGCCGAGATATATATTATAGCAATAAAAGCATCGTAAAAATAAAGGATTAGGTGAACCCACAAATATTCCAGAGAGCAATGTGTCTACAATGGTACTGAATTCCTGCACGTAAACTGTTCTGCAACCTAGGCTGAGTGAAAGCTGAAGTGGAACACAGAATTAGCCAAGGAACAACTCAGGCTAAAGACACAACCCTGCAGAACTAATTCCTACAATAAAGTTCACACTACAGGTAGAGTTTTCCAAGTCTGCAACTAACACTATGTTCTTGGACCATAAGGGGGAACCAGTCTTCCTTTCAAAGACTTTTTACCTCCACATTAATGCAGTCTTCTTGACTTCACTTTGAAGGTCCTCTGTAATATAAACTTTATCAACCCATGTGATCAGAGTTCCAGTTTACTTTACACCATAGTTTTCAGATTTCCTTTTTTTTTTTTTTTTTCCCTAATCCACTCTCCTCATTAATCATCTTCTCTTTTGGGAAAGAAAAAAAAAAAAAAATAAAAGGAAGGAAAAAATCCAGCTTCATGCTTTGCAATTATGCCAAAATGCAAATATTTCATTAAAATCCTGTATCTTTTGGACAGACACTAGAGAAAACAAAGATCGAGAAACAGTCTTAGCAGGGTTAACTTTCTGTCTGTATTTTACTTGACCTGATGTTGTAAACAGCCTGGTCAGATTTCTAAATGATGCGAATAAAAAGCTCAGGCAACATTTCTGTTGTGATTATCACAGCTCAAATGTGAATGATCGAGTCAGACCAAACGGGAAAGCTGACCATCTGTAGCTGCTTTGCTTTATCAATTCTAACTCCTCTTAGAGCTAAAACTCATCTCCTGCTCTTCCTCTTGATTTCTCTCTCTGCTTTTACATATTATTTATCCCTGTAAATATATTATTTAGCTCTGTAGTTCTATTATTCATCCTGCAACGCCCCTGGTTATATTTTTTACATGAAAGACACTATACAAAGTATTGCATCCATCCTTCAGGGAATTTCTAACGTGCACAGGTGAACTACAGTAATTGTACTGCATACCAATACAGAGAAATGGTTTGGGTGCTGCAGGGTATTAACCTGGCTGTAGAACATGGGCGTAGGAGGCTATTGAAACTGTTTTGTTCGCTACTACGGCAAACACCAAAATATTAAAGATGGCTAGATAGGAAAGAGCTAGGAAACAAAGAATGAGAGAAAGAACAGGAAACAGAGAGTACAGAGGAGTTACAATATTTGATACAGCAGGAACACTCTCCTTCAGCAACAGAAAGCTAAGGAACAAAAATAGGAGATTTGCTGAAGACTTCAGTAGTGGAGATGGAAATAGAACCCATCTTGGTCTTCAGCCCTTTCAAATAAAGGGAGGCTGGAACTACTTCCCGAGTGGTTACCTTTGATGCTTATTTTCTTCCCTTGTATGAACTCTTGGTCTCAAAGAACTGATTTAATTACAATCTAATAACATAATGCATAGCTGCACAGGAGTGCTCTCTGTGAGTCTATCAAAGAACAGAAATATGTGGAAGGCTACAAAATAGGTGATTGATGGGTGTTCATAGTATATCCCTTTTCCTCCTCTTTGTAGAGTTGCATTAAAGAGCTGACAAACGTTTCTTTCATCACTGAACATCAGAAGCACTTGCTTCACTACGTTATAGTTTTGCACGTTGTCAGCATTTTGACTGGCAGCTTCTTTGCATTTTAATGCTGTCATTGTACAAACAACACATACAGCTTGATTTTATATACAGCATCCATCTTCCCTCATTAGAGGCCACAGCTGTTCGCATATTATGGCATCATTCCCTAACTTGCAAAAATAAAATATTTAATACATTTATTCCTTTGTTTATATCATAACAATTACAGACAAAATGCCTCAATAAATTGCATTTTTGCCAACACGCAGTGACAACAAGCAAACACTGGATTTGTGTCCTGGAGCTGGCAAATGTAGAACTCCACAAAAATTTTGCTAAATACTTAGTAGAAACTGAGACAAGAATCATCCTCTCTCTTCCCTTCCACTCGGCAAGGACTACCCCTTCCAGAGCTGGTCCTAGCCACCCTCTCACCTTCGCACCTTTAAAAGGATGGGGTAGAGGGATATGTAAACGCAGGACCTAGAGAACAGCATCCCACAGGACCAGTGTCCTAGCACGGTGCTAGGTATGTGCTGCTTTCCAAGCCTGTGGTTGAAAAGGGTCTCACAGGAAAATCCCACATTTTAGGGTAAATCTGCGCCAATGAAGTACCCTGTATTTTTTCAAAACCCTACAAAAACATGTTTTATGGGGCTATCCTGGTCAAACATGCACGTGTGGTCACTGCAGAGCTTCTGCTGATTCAAGGGTTTATTTGCAGGACCCAGAAAGCAGCGGACAACCCAGGCAAGAGGTAACAGTGTACTTGAGCTGGTGGTATTGCACACTGCCTGCAATTCCAGAATGCTTAAGTATGCTGTTCTCTTGTCACTGCCACTACGATAGAGACGCAATCCTAGAAATTAAACACAATGTAACTGTCTAGTTTCAGTAACAGTACACTAACTTGCTTTCAGAAATAAGAGGGGATACAGAAATAACTCAGGTTCACATTAAAAGTAACGTACTTGAAGTCAAGACATGCAATAACTTACTGTCAACTTTGGGAATTCAAAGGAAAAAAAAAAGAAAAGAGAAAGAAAGAGCACTACGCTCAACTTGGAGAGACAAGATAATGGAACAATAAAAAAAGAAATTATTGTGTCATAACTTTGACCTCAGTAGAGTTGCCTAGCCACTTACAAGCATTAAAGGGAGACACAAAAGTAATGAGAATGTGATAGAGGGGAGCAACACTGCCCACAAAAAATTCACATTTTTTTATAAAATGCAGTGGATTTACAACCATAAAAAGTTATTATTACCGTGCAAAAGCAATGTATAGTCTTATTCAGAAGACCAGATTAGATACACTTGTTCTTGGCTACTAAGGAAGAAATGTATATATATACACTTGCTGTTGGCTGCTAAGGAAGAAGTCTCTCTGCTGTGCCAGCTCAGGAGCACATCATCTCTTTTCCCCTGCCCACCTCTGGCCTAGGTGGGAACAAAAGAAACTGTTTGAAAAAGTTCTTCTGGGGCTAAAAAACACACAACACGGCTAGTGGTAGTTACAGCTGTAAACTTGGGACGATCCTAAAGACGTCATGGGTGAAAGGTACCATGGAAGAACTGTCGTGTACAGGGGTCCAGAGGATGAGAGGAAGGCCACAGGCCACTTCACATGGTGAAGAGTGATGTTTGATCAAATCCAAACAAAGCTTTACAGCATCTTTACACCTTGCCATTTGCAAATCTCCAAAAGCTATAAAACTTAGCCCAAGGCCTTTATGAGGAGTTGGCTGATAACCACAACCCACGCAAGTCCCCACCGAAGGCACAAGCAGGACTCCCTGTAAGGGTACCTCTTTGCCTCTGGCTAGGGGAAGCACCTCCAACAACTCAGCTCCTAATCTGGTTGCCTCAGGAAACATCTAAGTTCAGATGGCATTAATAGTGTCTTACAAGAATTTAGCTAAAATTCCAGCTGCAGAGCAAAACATGCTGGTTTATGCTTTAAAGGCTCAAACTTTAGAAAAAGCAGGCACAGAAGGATTTGGACACAGATGGCTTAGGCGAGGAGAAGAGTACAGCACGCACACTATTTTTTATAAATCAAGAATTAAATATATTTTGAATACTATTTTTCTTACTGTTACTACAGGAAGCAGACCCATTAAAAAGAAAGTCAATAGAAATGCCTCAAATTAGAAAGAGTTCACACATTTAGAAAAACAAAAAATTAAACACTTGATTTTTTTTCTTTGAAAATATTTTTTTCCTATAAACTTTTGAGAAGAGTCATCCAAATTCAGTGTATTAGCAAATTCTTTTATTCATTCAGCACTACAGTCAATCTTACCTGGTATATTCAATAATATTTATGCTAAAGGAAAGCTGTATAAATAACGTGACAGTTATGTTTTCTATGTTTAATTGTTAATTTTTATTAGTTTGGTAATAGAAGTACTGCTAATAGTCTGTTTTCCATTTTTGGTTTGTCCCTATTGCTTCATTATGTGATTTTATGGTTCCCATTAATGAATCAAAATAAAATTTAAGCAATATTATAAATGTAGCGAGCAACCATCTGCTTTGCCTTAATCACCAAAAAACCTTAATGCGCCTCTGCGTGCCTCTTTTGAATACCAATATTCTCATTTCTCCGTGAAAGCTAACTGCTATGAAAAAAAACAGAGCAGAAAAGGCAATTCTGTTCAACAATAAAAGGCATGGATCTAGTCCAATTGTCCTTTTTTTCACGCTAAAAGGTCCAATAAAACAAGAAACTGTACTATAGATAGGGATTAGTGCTTCAAGGAAACCATGAAAGCAAGTTTTACATACTGTCATCTTCAAATTAATTTCACTGTATCTTCTCAAATTACAAGCTGCAGATTGGTGACTATATTTGCAACCCAGTCAGCTCAGTACAAATCCTTTTGCTCACTGAAGACATCTATGTCCCAATACTCTGCAAACACTGAATTTTCTTTCTAGATGTCTGTCATTATTGTGATCATTCACAGGTATTTAGCTGCATTGCCATAGAATGATTTCCCAACTAGTAATGAGGCCAACAAAAGTAAGTGAGATAAAAGGATATTTTAAATATTTAACTATTTATTAAGCAAACCAACCAAAGCAGAAATGTTCAGCATACTAACCTCAGATTTTAAAAAGCAATTTTGACAAAGGAGAAAGGTCTCTGCAAAAACATTCAAAGTAAACAGGGAGAAATACGACTGTAGCTGTGCATTTCACACGTTCAGGAATTATTTTCAGGCCTTTCGGAACAGAGATCATACATATTCAGGCATCATTGACTGCAGCAGAAAAGCCTATTTAAACAACACATTTGAGGCCAGCATTCAATCAATACCTTTAAGACACCACCACAATTTGTGTTAACACTCCAAGCGAATGAATAAGCTTTGAACAATGAAAGGCATGAAAATAAAGTAACAGACAGGAGAAGACTGCACAACAGAGAATGTTAGAGAAGAAGGAAGGATGGCAATGCAGGAAAAAAAAAAAGAACATGTGAAATGTTCGCCAGGGGAGGTTCAGGTTGGACATTAGGAAGCATTTCTTCTCAGCAAGGGTCATTAGCCATTGGAAGGGGCTGCCCAGGGAGGTGGTGGAGTCACCATCTCTGGAGGGGTTTAAGAAAAGACTGGACATGGCACTTAGTGCCCTGGTCTAGTTGACATGGTGGTGTCAGGGCAACGGTTGGACTCGATGATCCCAGAGGGCTCTTCCAACCTGGTTGATTCTGTGATTCTGAAAATGTCTAGATTGTCTCTACTCCTTGAGTATGGACGTGAGAGCCACCACTGTTATATCCGTATCTACGTGTCAAAATAGGCGTCAGAAGCCAACCTAAGCAAAACGTATACCTTCATCATGCCAAAACCCCACAACAGTTATAACATACAAAAGTATACACCCATATGTCGACCATATCCTTTACATAGGATTCTTCCCATAATTATCAACTGAATAACAGTCTACATAGAATGACCAAACAAAATGTATGAAAAGCCCTGAACTGCAAACACACTGGAAGGGCAACAAAGGGGAAAAAAACCCCAGAGAAATGTTGAAGGAAAGAACTAACCAGTGGGCAGGGGATACAGTAAAATGTTTCTGCCATATTTGTCTTTGCTAGTTTAGGACTAAGTTATGAAAGACTTTCAAACAGAGACAAGAGAGGTTAGATGGCAATTTGAAAGGAAGCCAACAGTGACAGAATCTCAGCTCTTCTGTTCAAATAGTATTTTGGCATCTCCTTTCCAGATGAATGGAAGACAGCAAGTTTGGAACGGTTTACACCAGAAACAGTGAGAGAGTCAAAACAAGACATAAGTCAGCAAGATTTAAAAATAGCTAGAGCATGCTAAATAATCACCCAATGTTATCCATGGAATAAAGAAGGGGAAGAGGAGGAGGCTCTGCCTCGATTTTAACCACATGTAATTCAGTGTAATAACTGCACATCCATAGTGAAATGTTAAGAAGGTCCAAGGTACCTTCTCAAACAGAAGACAGTTGATGACACAAAGTAGTTTATGCAGATAAAATTACCTAGGAATACGATGAAGCAGCAGGTGGCCAGAACACCAACTTGAAGAACACTGACAGAAAAGGGAAGAGTAGAATTATATAATTTATCAAGATTAATTCTTTAAAAGTATTTAAGTGATACAATGGGATCCTGCAGGTCATGTCCAACTTTCAATTAAACAGCAAGGGGAAATGCAAAAGTCAACAATAATTGCATGGCTTCCATAAAGAAAGAGGGTGATGGTCAGGCCCCAGATTGTAAACCTTCCTAAAATCTTGGTGTGTCACACTCCAAAAATGTATAGCTTACTGAGACTTTACTCAGCTGAACTGTTTAGCCAGTCAATAATTAAAGGTAGTAAAATATACCCGTTATTATGAGCTTTTTAGAATGCAAAAATTCTGCCCGTATTTTTCCATTCCACCTCCCTTTGGTAAGGTCTTTTAACCTTTTACTTAAATATTAATTTTATTAAAGTGGGTTTCCACGCACCCTGCATAGCACCACTAATCTTGAAGGGCAAGAAAGCCTATTTAAATGCATTGAAGTGCATTAGCATGAAAAAATAATGAGTCCTTACAGCATTCTAATTTAGGAAGGTGCACTTAAATTAGTTATAACATCTGCTGTCAAAAAATCTACCCAGACAGGAATCTCTTCAATAACAATCTGATTTTCACATTTCTGACAAAAGTGCCCTGATGGGCCTTCCTGGCGTCAGTGTCACAGGACCTAGGAAGGAGTCAGGAGCCAAAAGCCTCTGTGTTTTGCTCCTCTGTTTCACAATCCCTTCTCCTTTCTAACTAGCACAGAATTACTGTGTTCTCTCAGGCCTTCACAGCGACATGGGCTCGCTGTGAGGTTAGAAAGCTGATCCAAAAGAACAAGTACCGAGAAGCAGATGTTACCAACACATGGGGAGGACTCTCAGAGGTGCATCTGCTGAACACCTCTCCAGCCAGATGAGGTTGAGGGGCGTTAGTCCAGCATCTTGTATGAACCTCTGAAAGTAACCTGCCCTTTTTTAAGTCATCTGGAGTATCAACTCAATTAATAGAGAGAACAAACTGAGGCCTTGCTTTCAGAGGGAAGGAGTGGGAGAAAAATATACTATAACTAAAGCAGGACAGATGAAAGAAGGATCAAGTTGTATGGACACATTTTTCTCCCCAAACAGCCCCCCAGGATTCACAGCAGTTACCTTGAAGGTCCAAAGCTGTGCCATGAGGCCATCACAGTGCTGCTTTTTTTTTTTTAACTTTCTTGTGAAAAGTGTGAAACCCTTGCAGGGACCTACTCCACCAAGAAGTGGACCGTATGAAAAACTTCCATCCTAATTTTGCATAGTTCAGCCACCTTTTCAGAGCCAGAGCTTTTCAGACTTTGCAGAGCCAACCCTACACACAAGGCTGATTATTAATGTAAATTGAATGGCCTCTAAGTATTGTCAGTCAGGCAGCCAGATGGTTTAGACTTGGACAGATTGAAAGCAAGTCACAAGAACACCAGTAGAGAATATGGAGCGAAGACAGGAGCTATTTTGGCAGGCGTCTTCTAGAAGCAATTTCTTTCAGTAGATCCCTGCTGTGAGGTAAAACTAAGACCTGCCAGTGGATGATGGCAAGGCAGACCTGGATGACCAGGAGTTGTGGCAAATGACAAAGACTGCTTTGAGGGGCGGGGGGGGAGACAGAGGAAAAAAAAAAAAAAGGAGAGAAAAAAAATCTTTGCAGAAAGCAAGAAATATGAAAATAGGAAAACAAACTAGTTTGGTCTGAGATCTGCCACAGCACAGCAACAGGAGGAAAGTTTCCTTCCGGGCACACAAGCATCATTTCACTAGTAGAAAACTCACCAATCCAACCCAAACACCAACCTATTTGCTCCTGCTCTGTAGCTAACGACTAGTGATGCTGGCAGATGACCTGCTGGATTACATCCCACTGCTGAAAGTTCAATGATGCACAAAGGTTAATGCTGGATTTGCAAGGTTAATTTTCTGAATTGTACTTAGACCACTGATGGATCTCATTTCCTTACTAAAAAGGGAGAGATTTTTCCAATAGTAATATGAGTCATAATTCAGGAAGTTGATCAATACTAATTGGGCATGACCTGGCACAGTTATTGCAGTGGAAAAAAGGGAAAACAAATAAATGAAAAGGAACAACTGCTCCCAGAACTATTAAACACTATTAAGAACAAAGCCTGAAAGGTAGATGTTGAGATGAGAGGGAGTTAATGAATTCTTCTGGCTGCAAGAAGGAAAAAGACAAAGGCAGCTACAGAAACAGAACAAGCACACAGGACTCTCAGCTTCCAGAATTATAGGCTAATAGCATGACCAGACCTAGCCAGAGGGTAACATTAAAACTGGTAAGCTAACACTAAAAAGATTAGTTTTTAATCTACTCTCTAGTCTTTTAAATATCCTCTAGAAGCTTAAAAAAAAAAAAAACACCCCACATTTTTCTGAATCGTGTTTGCTTTACAGAATTCTGGCACCACAAGATGCAATACAGCCCATTCCCCACTCAGCCACGTCGTACAGCGGGATTTTGCTGTGTGCTAAGCCCTACCTGCCTAGTGTTCACCTTGGGAACCCTCATGCATACAAGCAGCATCACGTTTAATCAGGATTCCTGTCTGAAGAAGCAAAGGTGGAAGCACAGTAGTGACTATTTGTACGGAGTTGTAGCTCCTACCTGGGTCTCCAGGTAAGAGGAAAACCTGTCTAAAGAATACAAAGCTCCATGTTTTGCTGCAATAAATTCTCCAAAGAATTGCCTACACAGTTATTGTGATATTTGACCTTTATTTCAGTATCAGTAGAAACTCAGCTATTAAATTCTGGCCTCAAGTGGTAAAGGACCTTAAAACCATCTCCTACATAAACATATTTCTCAACAGAACCATTAGTGTTGACTTCAGACCTACAAATGACGGTCAACAGATTTGATATGGTGAACATATGGTGCTCTTGCTGAGACTGCACATACCCATAATGAATGCTTATGATCTAAGTCACCTCTGCCCTTCCCTTAGGAGAAGGGAAGCCACTCCATCGTGACCCACCTTGATTGCTTTTTCTGTGAAAAGATCCAGCCCTTTCACCCCTTAATATGTCTGCCTGTTTATTTAAATTCCAATCAGTCACAGAAATGAGATGGAAAATGCTTATTGAATCACAGATGGGGGACACAACAACAGACTGGAACTGTGTCCCCTATTCACAAAAAGTCTTGTTTCCCTTGTGAAAAAGAATCTATCCAGTGCTTCTCTGGAATACATTTTAGTTTAGCTTGTTATTGGTTGCCACTTTGCCACTTGCCATTTTTCTTTCTTTTGTGCTTTCCCCTTTTTTATCTCACACTGAATGGATGGGTACTGCACTGTGTTTTCTCAACATGGCCAGTGCATGCACCGAGATCACTCCAGCAGCTTCAAGAACCACTCCGAATGCATTTTACTCAGGAAAGGTCACATCGACCATCTCTGCTAAACGGTGCTCTTTGACTCACAAGGATCTAGCGTTTCATTTGGCTCCAAGAATTCTTGGCTGCCTGTTGTAACTTTTTCAAAAGCCCTAAATTACAGATTATCTGGGGAACACTGGGCATTTGTTCCTGGTTACCACAGTGCCCAGAACAAGGACACCTTCATCTCCACCCGGAAGCCTCTGGTGTTGCTGCTATGTAAATAATATTCCTCACGTCCTGGCATGCTGAGAGTTCTCCAGCAAGATTAAAAGACTGAGCAATGACCCCTCGGGAAGCCAGTACTGGCTTTGAACCAGTGGACAATCTAAAGTCAATTCAGTATTTCTTGTTACCACATCACAGGGCAAAGGCAGTTTTCCTGCATTAGATTTTGTTTTCAAAAAACACAGGAAGTTTTGTATCAGATACTGGTTTTTCCCCTCTTTTACAAAAATTCTTTAGAATCTGTAGTTTTAGCATACAATAAAATATAAGTACGGTTGTGTTCATTCCTAAGGCTACAGCAGCAGCACCTTCAGACACAGCAGTGCCTGCCACTACCCTCAGCGCCTCAGACAAGATGAGCTCCCTTTAGGCAGAGGCTGTTCCTGTTGGGACATAGCAAATGAGGCAGCCTGGATCACTGAATTACATGAAAAGACAAACAGTCCTAGAAAGGGTATAAATGGCCATTTACTCAGACTCCTCTTTACAAACAAATCCTTCTAAGACATTTAGAGCAGCTTCTACAAATTCTTCCAACAGCAATTGAGAGGTAACCTGTGCAGTGAACACGAAGTACTTCACCCATGCAGTGTACCTTCCCAAATTAAACTTTGTTCTGCACACTCTGTTTACTCTGTGCATCTGTTGTGTAGCAAGCTACAGCATGAAAAATGCAAGTACATTAATTACCAAGTCAAGGAATAAGCTTGGTTGTAAGTCCTGCACACAATTTATACTTCATAACAAATTTCTCTATTTCTCCTTTGCCTTCTGGTACACAACTTCTAACTGTAGCCTCAGATCTCATTAATTAGGTACCTTAACCTTGCATAAAGACTTTGATGGGAGTCCAATATACTAAAATTAGTTGTTACAAAACCAGAACTATCCTTCAGTAGGTGGTAATAAACCATTTCTCTGCAACCCTGGAGGCATAGGCACTTGCAGCATAATGTCAGTCTGCTCACATAAAAGGTGATGGGAAAAAAAGTGAAGTCTAGACTCAAATTACCTACAGCTCCCAGAGATCTCACAGCTCTTTTCCACTGAGCTAAGACACCTGCTCCGATTTTCTGCACGCTTTCCATCCTAATAAATATCCCTAAAAAAAGCAAAGCCATGGCTGATGGAAATACAACAAATCTGTTCCTTGAAGGATGCTGACATGCTGAAGCATGAAATCAGATCGCCACCTTTCACGAACATTCATGAAGAATAAAAAGCACGCTTATTCTGAACTAGCCATTACCTAGTACTAGACCCGAATTCAAGTGATTGCTCCAAATCACACTCACGAACTGTGGTCTCCCACATCCCAGGCACACGCGATGCCAAGTTTTTTGACAAACACTTTCCTGACCAGTTCTACCCAGCAGGCTACTAAGGACAGGATACAAATCTCTGTGCATGCAAACTCTTTTGCTTTCCATTTGGAAGACAGCATTACCAGGACACACGTTGAGAAGGAAAGACTGTTGCACAGACACATCTTCTATAGAAAGGCAGAAAAAATAAAGTAGGAGGAGAGCTTTCAGGCATGACTGGAAGGGATGAATTAGCAGGGCAAAGAATAAGTTTTCAAATTATATAGTCTCCCTGGAGCTTTATCTTCGAATTGAAGCCAGACACAAACCAATCTTTCATCTTAAAAGTGGAGAAACTGCATCTCCTGCCGTTTGCCAATGTGGAATTTCCACCAAGACCATAAACAGAAAAGACAAGGGGTTCGTGCACAAGTGAAGTGACATTTTCCCCATCCCATAAGATCACTCTAAGTCAGAGTGTCAGGGCTGTGAAGGGAAGCCTGCCTTGTTACTATCCATGGCACTAGACAAGAAAAGCATTTGTCACTAGTAACACTCACCTGCTACCCTCTAGAGTTACCATGGAATTCACTGAAAATAGAGCCAAGAACAGTAAATTCTGCTGTGCTCCAGCTTCATTATTCTGTACACTACTAAGCATTCTGCACCAGCCAAAGTTTCTAGCTTGATTTAAGGTACAGACACAACTAGTAATCAAGTTATGAGGGTGTAAAACATGGATAATGACAGCAATGCCTGCACTGAGAGGAAATATTTATAACCTCAAGGCCAAACTAAGGTGGAAAGTACTGTTTTAACTTCATCCACATGAACTTACCTCAAAAGCCTGTACTTCTCATCAAGGTGAAAGAATTCTTAATTTCCCATCAGTTGCCTTTTATTACATGCAAGTATTATGTTACGCTTTTTGAAAGTTATCTGGAATTCACTTCTATCACTAAGTAGCCCTAAGAGCTCTTAAATCAAGGAGAAATAAGTACTGTCATCAGGGAGCAACCAAATCCAAAATTCTACAGTAGAGAAATACACTTTCTTTATTCATGTTTCTCCTAAAACCAAAAAAAAATTACAGTTCTGTTCTCAAGTGGTGTGCATTTAAAAGGAAAACACCTGTGCACAGGCAAATCCAAACGTTTTAACTCCCTCATTTTTTATCTGCAGTCTTTCCCCCACCCCCAAAAGTATAAAACTCTTAAGACCAGCCTTTACTAGTAATGATAGACAAGAGCAAGGGATTTTATGTGATGAGCAGAAAATAAATGTTTGATTTTCCCTAGAATCCAACTGGAAGCTTTGGAACAATCGTAGAATGACCATGATTTCACTGTACTACAGAGAGGCTGAATTTCAGACTTAGAGTGGTAAAACTCAGACATCAACTCTGGATTATCAGATAAGAAAGTTTGATTTGAAACACTTTTCTGTAAAGAAATGTTCATCTGCATTTCATAATATCTTATCAAAGTACAAATATATTGTGAGAATAGTCATACATCCCAAATCTAAGTATTTAGTTGCATGAAATGAATGCTAAAATTGAGACAGCAGCTTTTCCTTACTCCCTGCCAATAAATCAACAGAGGTGGCCGAGGTACAACTGAAAGCTTTTATTCTGTATGTTACAAACCTCATTATCTAGAAGGAAACCTAAATCCTGGTGTGTTGAAGAAGTTTATCTCAGAAGGAGATTTTTTCACCTTATGTTTTTCTAACCTTTTGCATTACTGAGTTGGAGCCATAGTTGCTATATACATTTCCAAATCATACCCAATGGCAAAAGACAACTTAAGCTTTACAAAGATCCTCAGTAAAGATCAGGCTTGTAGCTGATAGCACACACAGACTGTCATCATCTCTCCTGTGATAACTTAATTCGCCTTAGTTCCAATCACGGGAACAAAGATGGAATGGAATTCCCTACTTGTTCCATTCACAAGCCTCAAGGAGCATTTCAAGGGAAGTTCTGGGAGGTGAAAGAGGACTAAGCATATTCAATCATTAGGAAACAAGTAGTGAGACAAAGGAGGAAAGGGAGGATGGCAGCAGGAAGTTTCCATCTCCAACATCAGCCTGTGGGTAGAACAATGCAAGAGCCCAACCTTTATCCTTTCTCCTGAGTTGGTAGGAAGCAGGAATGAATGAACTCACCATACTGGCTTGAAGATGCAGTGTGTCATTTAGGGTACAGAGGAGGAACGTAGACTGGAGCTTCCTCAAAGTCTCATTAGGCCTCAAATCCTTGTGGAAAGGTCTGAGTAGAGCAGTATCTCAAAAAGAGCTGCTGCTTCTTCAGGGAATCTGTCAGATGAACACAGGCAGCTTATTTAAACAGCAGCTTAAGAAGGTGGAGGGGAAAAGAAGTTCTAACATGCAAGCAGTAGCATCAACCTAAGAACATCCCTCCTGGTGTTGTGACATTGGTCTGTCAGGCATCTATGGGCAAGTGAAAACAGTAGCGAACTGAAAATATTCAAAAACAAAGTACTATTCTCAGTAGGCCTGAAAACTGTACAAATTGGCAGCATATAGCAGTGGCAGCATGCCCAGACACTGAGGGACAGGGTTATGGCCTCAGTCCCTGAGAGCTTGCCAACATCTGGCAGCAGATGCTCAGGGAACACATGCTTCCCATTACACCAGCAGTTAGAGGATACACTGGATAGCACCCTGCTCCCAGATCTATCAAGCACTAGCACGAGGCACTCATGATCAAGACTGTCAAGGCAGAGGGGGCAAAGCTCCTTTTCAGAACATCTCTCTCTAGCTGCTGCGTTTAAATGCATTACAATTGTTTAGAGACTACAGTAGCATTTGAGACATCATTTCTTCTTTTTTCTATGCATCCTACTATGTCGATTTTTTTCCTATAAGAATCAGAATCAGATAAAAGGCAGAACATTGACTTCAGAATACCAAATTAGCACATGGCTGTTCCTCTGACGTTCTTTTGTGACCGAATTTACAGCGAAATTATGATGACTTGGTAGAAACAATTCTAGGACTTCAACATAAAGAAACAAGCTCATACCAGCAGCGCGGAGGAGTCCTTTTCTTAGCCACCTCTGTCGCCAACTTCAGCAGTCAGCATTCCCATGAATACTGGGGGAAGGCAGGCTATTGTTTGGCACACATATCACCATCTTGCTCTGCATCTAAACAAAAAGAATAAAGCCAATCAGATTTACAGAGGCACAAAGATGCAGATGTCTAACCACCTGACCCCCACAGATACACAGGCTCAAATAAATATCCAAGATGACAGTCAATATTACGGCTACACGGCAGAGACGAGCTGAAGTTGACAAGCACTTGAATCCTCCTGAGACATGCAGTGATCAAAGCCTTAACTTAGTTCTACACCCTACAGTTTAGTCATATCTCCATGGTTGACTGAAAAGAATAAAGTAACTCTAAAGATGCATTTTATATCATTTTCATTTACAAGAACACTCGGTACTTGAAAAGAGTACATTTCATTAAGTTTTCAGGCATCTGACAAAAAGATACTACAGTACTGAGCACTGATATCTTTTTCATTTTCTTAATCAAAGGAAAAAGAGGCAGAACAAGTACTATTATCAAACAGTGTCTGTACGTGGAAAGCACATTAACACACACATGAACAGTACGAGACTGGTACTGCACAAAAGAGTCTCTGCTAAAATTAGAGCTGCAAAACAGCAACACAGTATTGCCGATGAGTGGTCAAACGAAGGAAAAGAAAATGACAGATCGTCTGCTCCAGCCCCTATCCCAGGATGTACCTGCACCAAGAAGACGTGGTTTGGCTAATATTTTAAAAACTGACTGAGGATAAAGGCTGCATACTCTGTCTGGCAATCCCTACTACTACTCTAGCTTGCGTAGTTGTTCTGAACACTTACCTGTACCTCCTGTGCTAAAATTTACACCTCCAACTTCACATCCACTGAGAGAATATGAACAGCAGAGTGTTTCTTTCCTACCCACAGCAGTACCACATGTCTGAAGACTGCTACAGCCCTTTAGCCAGCCACCACCACTGGTTCAAGAAAATGATGTGCCATGACTCCAGACTCATTGCCAGCTTTCATAGTACTCCGAAAAACTATCAAGTTACTCTTGCCCAGTTTCTACACTCCTCCCTAGGCTTCTGCTGTGGGCCACCATTAAAGAGAGTTCACTGGACCAAGCTGTGACCCGTTACAGTTCTTCTTACACTACACGTTCTCTTCTCTAGACTGGATAACTCAGTTCCTACTGTGAGGAAACGCTGCTCACGTTTCCTGCACTTTACACAGTTCTGCTGCTTCTCTTCTGGAAAAAATTCATCCGATTCATGTTTTTCTTAAGGTGTATCTATGACTAGATACAGTAGTTATTAGTCTTCCCAGTGCTAAGGAGACCAAAAGGATTGCTTCTGTGCTTATTACAAGAAATATTCCTGTTACAGTATATGCTAGTGCAATGGTTATCTCTTTTCTTAACCAAATGACATTACTGACCCGTGTTTACCTTGCTTCTTTTCTGCAGAACTCTGTGTTCCCCATCTTGGTTTTTTGAGAGTTATTCTTCCTGCTTTAACCTGGAACATTGTACATGTCTCTTCTGACTTCTCCTAAACGCTTTCTCAACTTTGGCAGTAACATTTTGGATTCCTGTGTGGTAAGGGTGACAAAGCCTGTAACATTCAAAAAATCTGATGATGTTCTTAGGAGTAGAGTCAGGAGGCTGAACACTTCTATTCTTCCTGGCTGGGCTACATCTTTCCTGAGACAAGAGTAACACAACTTCCCTAATTTACCCTCACCTTCTTGGGACCACACCGCATTTCAGGAAATGTAATCCTTCTAGGACTTCAGCTTACAGGAGACAGAGAGGAAGGGTGCATTTCCTACGTAGTAAAGATTTACAGGACTACATTTTAATGTTGAGGTTTTTTAACCCAATTCATATACTTCAACACATCCAAACACTTTGTGCCAATTCAATAAAGCAAAATATTCTACAGCAGTTTTTCAGATTGGGCAAAACTATTTTCGGTCAAACGAAATATGTGGCAACATTTTCCCATGAAAAAGCTTCTGCTTTGTAGCTACTTCATCTTCTGTTAGAAGTCATTGCTACCAGGCGCTAAGCAGGACTCCATGCTAGGGAAACATGATGGGAGGAGAACGTAAATGTGGAGGAGGCAGAAAAGCAGTGAAGAACAGAAGTGAAACTTGACCAGGCATTTGACATAAAGGAAGACTGAATTAGTCACCCATGCACAAACTCCCAGTTCATAATGATTTTCCCTCTTATCATTACTGTTTGGCAACTGCCAGTCATTTATGCAGTCACTGGTTTAGTAGGTGCTATTTTGGTTTTCAATAGTGTTACTTTAAAAGCCAGAATACAGTATAATAGGAAAACAACTGTTTCTTCAATAGAGCCTATTTTCCTCAAGACATCAATTTGGCATTAGTTACACCAAATTTCTTTACTCCTTTACCGCAGGTACACTATAACCATAATTTTCAACATTCTCCAGTTCCTGTCAGTTAATAGCCCCTACCTTCCTTATATTAAATTACCTGGACAGGAAAGATAACCAACAGTGTTCTACGCAGCAATGAACGCGAAGAACAGGGCTCAGGAAACTACTGGAACAGTCTGCAACCCTCAGAGCTTGCTGAAGCGTGAGCCACATCTGAAGATTCAAGCTGAAAGTAAAGCATATTTAAATCTCTTTAGCTGCCTATTCACTGACTATCTGGTCTCAGATCTCATCTGTTTACCTAGCTTAAAAAGTACACTGAAGTAAAGCTCCTCAAAGTACATATTGATCCCTTGCTTTCATGTGTCTGTTCTGAAAGCCACGCTTTCCTGGCTGTGATCTACCAGCCATTTTCAGAACTGTTACCAACTATATCATCCAGATAAGGAAGTTTCTAAAAGAGCATTGTTACTGTGCTATTGAGCACAACGGTTAATAACTATTTGCTGTCAGGCTTTTTAAGTCACTTATTTTACCAGAGCTGCTTTGCATTCCGTACCTTCCTGCATGCTAATTTGGTACATAAATTCTTTTCAGCTGTATCTCATTACCACACAAAATAAGCAGATCACTCCTCTATCACAATTACTCAAGTTCATCCTCCCCTTCTATTATCTTCAGTGACAAACTGACAGAGAACTTAAATTGCGCTGGCTTTTATTGTGCCAACAGTACAATAAGTAAACCAAGAATGGGTCTTCCAAAGGGTCCTGAGGGACTGCAAGATCCACAACCCCCTCAAGTTTTATAGAGCTGGTGCCTGTTTCTTTTAGACTCTGAAAAAATCTCATCAATGCCTTTCACAAACGTTCAATTACTTTATTTAGAGTAGTAATTCTTCAATGGATTTTAATTAACAACAGTTTGAATTATGCTTATATCATGTGTGCTTTAAATACTAGGAAAGTTACCTAAAATTATAGTTATAAAATTTTGTGTGTATTATATATAAAAAGCACAGTGATATCTGAAGACGTATTTTTCCCTAATGTTGTAGCTCAGCAAATGTACCACAGATGTTTTTATTTTTTGCAGGGTTTTTTTAGTTAAGGAATTGTTTTAGAAAACCACAGGTTTGCTTTTCTAGATCCTTGAAAGAAACAGGTTACTGATTAAAGTATTTTTTCAGAGAAAAAACAAAAAAGACATAAAGACCACATAAAGATGGATACTCTCTCCCCACCGGACACAGATTTGGGGATGAAACCAGAGCCAGATGCCAGATTGCTGGGTAGCAGCACTACTACAGCATATGATCACAGCTATATAGCACAGCATGGCAGCTATAGGAGTGCACCACAGCTCCCTGAGGCGCCAGCAGTTGCGCATTTGGATATGGCTGATGGTGTCCTCCTGATAACACGCTCTGGTCCTCCGAGGAAGGGGGCCAACACCTGACGCCCTACAGATGCTAGAAGGGGAGTTGCTTTCTTCCCCCACAGCAAGGTGCCCCCAGGCTGGCTGAGGCAGGGGCAGGCTGCAGACACCACCACTGTCCTGAGCCCACACAGTAGAGCTACAGCAAAAATACAGTGTTACCTTCCCTAGTATGGAAAAAAACCATTGCATCCTAAAACAAAGAGCAACATTGCCTATTCTAATGGCCAAGCTCCCGTATATCTCCTGGCTAACCTTTGGCTGAGAAGGCTGGTCACTCTACTTAGATTGTAGGAATATTACAGTGCTGGGGTGATTATCTCACCTGTCTGCACCTGAGGGGGAAAAAGGAACACAAACACACCAGCGCTAACCTGCTGAAAAATGAGGCAGCACATCAGGATTATTGGCACTGCTCAGAGCCATCTCACCAAGAAAGCCACCAGTGACCGAGAGCCGGCAGCTCTGGGGCCTCCCCTCAGCCGCCACCATCTTGTCAAACGACGCCATCTTCCCGCCCTCCGCCATCTTCTTCCCGCCCTCCGCTTCCCGCCCATGAACCCTGGCGCTGAGGGGCCGGGCCGGGCCGTCATCTCCCCTCACCTCTCAGGACGCGGGGGCGGGTGCCGCGGGGCTGGGGGTAAACGCACCGGGCACGCCTCTGTTTCCCCGCCGTGACAAGCCCCGGGCGGCGGCGGGGTTCGCCCCTCTCCTCAGGGGGAGCGGGCCGCGGGGCCGGCTAAGGCGGGCCGTGAGGCGGGCAGCGGCGGGGCGTGCAGCCGGTTCACCGCTGCCTCAGCCGTGACAGCCAAGGGAAAGGCGCTTTCCTGTCGGTACCGCCCCGCCACCCGAAGGCGGCCCCGCGGCGCAGGCTCTGCCCGCTGCACGCCCGGGACGGGGCGAGGGGGCTGCTGCCTCTCGGGGATAAGCGATTCCCCCTCCTCCTCCTCCTCCCCGCCTCTCCCACCCCTCACCGTGCTCTGTGGGCCGGATCACCAGGAGGCGGCGGCGTTTCCAACATAGCAAAGCGTTCTAACAAAGCATTTAAGTCCATGAGGATCACTCATCTCCATAAAATTACATATGAATAATTTAGAAAACGAAAGATGATAAAAAATTGACAGCTCTCCCTATAAATTTAGCATGCACCTCCACGCGCAAAGTTGTCTCTTGACTGTCTACCTTTTATTAAAAATAACAGGATCTGAAATATTTATCAAAATATCAAAGGAAATCAGGCAAGTCAAATCGATTTCTTTAGCTTGTGGAATGCCTGATATGATGCCACGCCACATGTTCAAGACATGGGGTTTTTTAGGATCTCATGTAGTAACATTCTGTCTTTGAACAATTTCTCGATGTAGTTCTGCTTTTGCATTTGTTTCGGTTGCGTGGCTATCTTTAAAGTCACCTAGTACTGCTCTTCACAAGCCAAAGTGCCCCAGACTGAGGAGAGAACCTCATAATCTAAAAGTATTATCTAAACCTATCCACAAACAATCGATAACAAGGTTTTTTTAATGAAATTGCGTAATCTTCCATTACCATTTGACAGTCAGGTACAACCAGCAAGTGTACGATGAAGATACTTTCTAGAGGTATACCCGATTCCTCCATAACACATCCAATGGGCAATTTTATCTGGATTCTGGAAAGGCTGAACCTTCCCTAACTCCGCTTCAGAATTTTTTTTTTATTCAGAAACTTTAAAAATCCCATCATGATAATCCACCTAACCATCATTCTCTCATTTTTGGTCAAAATAGACATTCTTCCTCACTTTTGATGCTAATATTTAACAACTTCTTTTTGTTGCCACTCACTTCCATCAGTGTCAGTCACACTTAGAGAGAAGAAATCACAGCTTGCTTTGTTAGTTGGAGATAATCATTCGGCATGCTTCCAAAGCATGGAAATGCAAGAGGATGAAAGATTTCTTGTGTGCCAAAGGAACATAGCCTTACCATTTAATTGCATTTAATTAATACTGTGTGCTCCCAAGCTGACACAAGCAGACAAACAGTGGTTTTTGTTACACTAACAGTGTATTGATCTCCTCCCTCCTGCCAACAGCCCAGGTCACCCAAACACTAAACCCACGTGGTTGCCATAAAGCCAGAGTTCTCCTTACTGCTCTTTCACCAGTAGGCTCAGTAGAAGAAAAACACTATGGTTTTTTCTTTTCTGTATTGGACATGGCTGAACCTCATTCTCATGTGAAGACAGGTTACTTTCTACTTTTACTTATTTAATTTTAAATCTGGAAACAGACGGGCTTGTTTGCAATCCACCTCCTTTCAACTGGAAAAATTCTCATCAGCTTAAAATTAAGGGAAACAAGGTCAAGCGCAAGGAAAACCAAACAAGTATGATCATGTACAAACATACATGACACCCTCACAGCACCGAAGGCACCCTTCATAGTACAGCTCCCCCATCAGCTTCACAAAGACTATTATCCACAATACATACCCTCATTGGGATGACTGAGAGCCAACGCTCCGTGAAGTCAGCGTGAATCTTACTGACACGTTACAGTACATGTTAAAAATCTGTTCATTTTCTGCATGCAGCCAGTTTAAAAAAAAAAAAAAAAGAATAAAACACAAAGAGACAGCTTTCTTATTCTGGGATTCAGTCACCCTAGTTTGCTTTCACATACGTGTTTTTACTCCCCACCTGAAAGAACCACTGCTGTGTAAATACTCGGGACAGAAAACCACAGCTAGAGAAACAACTGCAAACCTCAGTGTTTCTGTTTCTCCCCACTTACAAAATATATGATCAGTTCTTCATAAAGAAACTTCAGCTTCTGGATTCTTTGAAAGCTCTCAAATGTGGTTTTCTTCCCAATTATCATCACTTGTGTACACAAGGTTTGTAAACTGAAAGCAAGCCATACAGTAAGAGCATTCCCTTTACTCCTGCCTAAAGAGGATCAGCAGGCTTGTAAGTTAAACAGCATCCGATAATTAGGGCTCACTTGTCTTTGTTTAAATGCTTTTAGTTACAACAAAAGACAGGTATCCCTTGCACCCCACATAGTCTCAGCTTTTATGTGTCTTCACTGGCTTCTTCACAGATAAGAGGAGGAGAAAATAATTCTTTTCACTTAGTTTGCACTCCCTGCACTTTTATCAGTACTTCACTTGTTCTGTATTAACAGATTCAAGCATTCATTGGTGAGAAACCACGTCATCCTAAGACTCAGATGAGAGAGCAGTTAGAGTCTCTGAATTCATGCTATCCAGTTTTTGAATCTATAAAGTTTACATTTTCATGGGTTTTCTTTTCAGCACACATAAGGGCTTAAAGCTAAAAAGCAAAACTTTCAAACTGACACGTTATCAGCACACAAAAATAGAGCTCTTTAGGTTATCAGAAGTTCCCACGAGCAGGTGCAAACAGTATTTTGGGAGCTGCCAACACTTCACTGCACAGCTGAATACTTGCAAATAGGTGGGAAAAGGAAGAAAGTATCCCCAGATGAGAGAAGAGAAGGTGATGAGAGGGAAGAACCAGCGCCTTCAGATAAGGGCAAAAAAAGAATATTCACTGTCATCTAATTAGGTCTCGGGGGAAGTCAGTAATAAATTTAACATAGCAGTGCACGTTGGAGGCATGCAGAAAGTGATTTGGTAGGACGATGGCAAATCGGAGTGTTTGTGCTTCCCAACTGGTCACATACTCACTTACTAAAGAGCCGTGTATTTAAGTAGAGCATTTTTTTTGTATTGTGTGATTATTTCACACTGGGAAACAGCTGTGCATTTGTGGATTGATGGCCACAGAGACTTCCCATGTTCTGAGCAGCTCGACCTGTTCCATTTCAGCCAAACATGCCTAGATCCTGTATCCGCAGTATGCTTCTGCTTTAAATACACAATAGTCTCCTTAGAGTCTGTTCAAAATGTTTTCACAGCTCTATTGAATATGGCAATCCCTTAGCTATGACTAAAGCCTCATCAATATTTCATCAATATTTTCAGCATGCCAGGACAACATAATTTTCTTTCTGTGGTATATCCATAGAGATGTTTCTTTTTCTTCCATGTACTTCTCTATTGCGTAATAGATAATCTCAATTTGTGCCAGGGGAGGTTTAGATTGGATATTAGGAAATATTTCTTCATGGAAAGGGTTGTCAAGCACTAGAACAGGCTGCCCAGGGCAGTGGTGGAGTCACCATCCCTGGAGATATTTAAAAGATGTGTAGATGTGGTGCTGAGGGACATGGGCTAGCGGTGGGCTTGGCAGCATTAGGTTAATGGTTGGACTCGGTGATCTTAAAGGTCTTTTCCAACCCAAATGATTCTATGGTTCTATGATTATGCCTTCACTATGACCACCCTAAGGGCCAGCACACTAAAATAACCCATTATAGGGGTTTAGGAGATTTCAAGAGGTTATGATGACCTTGCTCCTCTCGTTTTGCTGGGGAAGGAACCAGGTGATCACAGGGAAGCCGTAGCATGCAAGATAGTGGCCTTCCTATGCTAAGCTGCACTTTCTGAAACTAAAAGAAACATTCCTCTACACCATGTGAGAGCTAGTCCCCAAATGATTTGATTGTACAGCGCTTCAGTGCATTGTGTGACATTTATGTAAATACAAGGTAACACGCTGTGCAACCACACTCACCCAGGCTTTCCTTGAACGTAAAAGAAACACGATACATTATCTTCAGTGTAGACAGACCTGGGTGAAATGTTCACACTGGTGAAAATGGCAAGATTCAAGAAGCCAGAAGCAGTTGAGGAAGCAAGGACGGAAAAAGGGAAACGATGGCGTGAAAGCAGCAGAGGGAAAAAAGACCAAAATAGCCCAGGGAATATTAGGTATGATCTCAAGCAGGCAGTGGTAGAAGGAGGTAGAAGGCCAAGAGGGACATGCAGAAGGTTGAAAGTGAGGTGAGAGGCAGATGCACTTTGACAGTGGAGACTGCATGTAAAGATCCAGGGGGGAAAGGAGCTATGAGCTGTCTTCAGTGTGTCTGTGGAAAAACTAATGGAGCTCAGGGAAATGGAAAGAGAGGGCCAGGAGACATCACTTATGCCTCAGCTTATTCAGGTGCAAAAGGTAAGGAGAGTTTAAGAGATTTCATTGTTTGAACTTCTCAGACAGGTCCTGCAATGTCAACATATTCCCTTCTTGCCATGAACTCGACATGATCCCTTGTGATGTCTATGAAGCCTTTGCTACCTAGTCAGTGTTTTATAGTGAAATAAATGCTTGTTTTTGCAGCTTTACATGCCAAAAGGCAACTTCAGCCTCAATCCCCAGAAGGACAGTGGTACTAGAAAAGGGCAGCAATTTATGCTGGGTGATTTGAAGGAGAAGCACCATCCAATGGACAGACTTAAGTAAAGGTTTGGCACCAAGCCTCACATGACAAATTCCACTTTATAACACGAAGATGTTGTGCGGTGCTGTGACTGCAGCACAGGGTTTTCTGCTGAGAAATTAAGTATCTGTAATAAAGTGTTTCTGTAGGAAGCTTGCCTGGGAAATCATGGGTATATTTAATTCAGTGGAGAAAGTGTTTAGTAGTTCAGCCTTGCAAAAAATATTGCGCCTTGGTGTAAGTAAGGTCAGCAAGAGCCTGAGTTCTCCACCACATAACGACCCATCAGCCTTTATAATCCTGGCAGCAGCTTGGTTTTGTTCTTCTCCTGAGAGCACAGGAGATGCGTTAGGATTTAGCATGCAGCCTGTTTGATTAGTTCCTGGAAGGAAGGATGATAGTGCTGGAACTCCCTTTTGTAGAAATGTATTAAATGCTCGGTGATTCGGAATGGCTTTGTTAGTCACACCATCACTGCAGGGTAAGAAAGGGCATATTCTCCCCATTTACACAGAGACCGTAGAATAGCATTTGTTTTCGAGCTACTCAAGGTTATCACCTGTGAGTAACCCAATAAAGAACATTTATGTCAAGCGTCTTTTTAATGTATGTCTTGCACACTTTTAACCTTTAACTATTAAATATTCATATTATGAAAGGTTCTTCATGCCAGTCCTTTAGCAGTTTTTCTCCAAGAAGAATGAGCTTATAAGATGTAAAATCCCAAAGTAGAAAAGAAAAAGGTTATCACTTCAGCTTACCACCACTTGTACACGAAAAATGCTACAGATGATGCAACACGTGCAAGCGCACATTATGAGGAAATCTGCTTATCCTGTTAGCAATGGGTGCACGTGTGCATGCATATTTTATGTAGATATTTGTCCTTTCCCACAGTGGGATTATTCAATATTTTAAAACGCACAAAATACATTAGCAAATGGATTCCCATTTCTGATGTAAATAAAAACTTGCGAAAAGAAACATTTTATCTACGCTCAAAGTGCCCTTTTTTCCTTTTTTTTTTGTGGGGATGAGGAGGATAACAGCAAAGAAATTATTGAGATTCTCCCATAATTTTCATTTATGGTACATTTTCAGATTTTTACATGGAAGATGTAAAAAGGAACAGCCCCACATGCCCTGTTAAAGTGAGCGGTTGTTTCACAGCAAATCCATTGCCACCAACGTATTTACACCCAGTTATAGAATAATAAGAACTAGTAGGAGGCATAAAAAACTTCATAATTTTCTTCAGGTGAGCAAAATTGAATTATCCTGAAACAAACAACTTAATGGTAAATATATGTTCACTTACAATACTGCGAATGTCTTTAAGATTCTGTACTTGTCCAACAGCCTGTTTCTCTGCCAGAGCGCCGGCGATGCAGGAGTCCGTACTCAGCAGCAGGACATCAGGACAGCTGCAGAGAGCATCTTCCTCTCCCTTTCTCCGTGCAGGAGTAAAGCATGTGCAGCAAGCAGCTGCTGGCAGCGCTGGCTGGCCAGCTCACGGAGGGCGAAGACACTTCTTCCTAGGGAGAGCCCCAAACACCCTTGCTTAGTTCCAGCTGCCTTTGGCTCTGTAAATTACTTCTAGGAACATCTCTCCATCCACCAGCGTGAACAGTCAAGTGTTTAATTGCCTGTTAAATCCAAATTCACTGTTTCCTTACTCTGTTGGTAGCTGCAAACAATATCCAGGTGTTTTGTAATGACACCTGCCAGAGCTGGATTTGGCCCTGGTCCTCGAGCTGGAAACCTCTCACCATTCAGCAAGGCTTGTGCACAGGCTGCCTGGTGTGATGGGAGGGCAGGAGGAGGAGCAGTAGCTGGGCATTTCTCCTCAGGCTTGCCTCGTCAAGGGTCTGGGCCAGCACATCTCCCATCCTGTATCAGCACCACATGCTACGCTGGCACCTGCCCCTCTTCTCCTAGTCTCCTCTGACCTTTTCCAGCCATAATTTGATTAGAAAGTTTCTAAACTGAAGTGTTAGGTGGGAAGGATCATTCATTGCAGGGGGACCAACAGGGTGAGGGAGACCTGAAAATGTAGCTTGTTTCCAGCATCTCCAAGCAGCCCTGCAGCTCTGGATTTCCTTTTCTTACCCAGCTGATCTCCCATATGAAGGCTCTAGTAAAGAAAACTTCGTTAACTAATCCAGCAGAGCTGGGTTCAGTGATGCAAGCACTGGGTACTAGCTTCAGGAGAAGTATTATTTCTTTTCTTACATTGACCAGAATCCCAGGCAAGCGTTTTTTCCCATCCAGGCATTTAAAAGTCAAGAGTGATCCCAGAATAGTGTATTAGGGAGCAGCAAAGAAGAGGAATTATCAGTTATTGAATAGTTTTCAGCATAGCAGAAGGTGTTGCGAGCTTCCCTGCAGCACCCATGTCCCCAGTAGGAGGGATACGGGGTGAGAATACACAACTAACTTTGAGTATAAAGGGGCAGGTAATATATAGCCACTTATTAGCCATTTGGGTGCACATTTTTATCGCAGAGCTACAAAGAGTAATTTTGAGGTAATTTCAGCCCTCCAGTGGAAGTGGGGTAAGCTATCTCAGATTTGTCTCGGGGGCAGGAGCATTTCCACCTGATAACTGCCATGAAGCAGCTGCCAGGTGGGAGCTTGTCTCTCGCTTTTGGCAGCAGCAGCCAAAACAGACAAACTGCTCAAGGGAGGCTGGCATAGTTGCAGCCCTGCATTTAAACTCGTTGCTGTGAATGGCTCAGAGAACACAGTAAGTAGCTGTGTAGGGGGTAGGGAACACGCCGTACTGAGGTCTGCATCGGCGACAGACGCACAACTAATAAAAAAGTGAAAATGGCAGCATATAATATCAGTTGTTCACCAAAAAACCTCCAAAAACAGGAGAACAATCCTTACATGTGAGCTGCTAAGGATGCCACCACTATAAACTTATGCACAGCTACAATCGTGAGCGTGGCCAGCACTCTCTGGAGCTGTGCTAGAGCAAACATTGCTGTCCATCCGTGCCAAAAAATCAGCTATGACCCCTATTTTATTGGTCTATGAAAGCTCATGCATATTCACCAGGGCAAATAAGCTGCCCTTTTTGACACAGTATCCAATACTACTGCACATAATAAAAGTCTGTACCAAAAATACTGCCAAAAAAATAAACAGAATCACTGTTAGGCTGAGGGGGATCTTAGGAAATGGAAGAAAATTACCCCCACGTGTCGTGTGTAAAGGAAAGACACCTTTGGCAGATGTCAAGAAAAAGGAAACATGACACAAAGTAAGGTAGGACTGGGGACCTATGTCTAGAAGAAGCAACCAGCTGACTTACTGAAGCAGACGGCAATACGTTGCTCAGTGCATTTTGAGGGCATGAAACAGAAGTAGTCAAGGAGGAATGGAGAAAGGGAGCAGCGGTCTCCTGACTGCTGCTGGAGCAGGAAAGCAACTGGGTCTTAAAGTAGCTGCAAACATGCTTCAACAACCGCTGACAGCGGTTTAAGCTTTAACAGCAAAGACCCATCAGCCAAATCCAGGGGACCTCCAGACAGCTGACTGGAACAGGAGAGAGGAGAGAAGCACCCACCAGTCCCACATCAAGAAATGCTGCATTTCGAACTCCAGGCACGAGACTGAAAACAACTTTTTGTGGGAAGGAGAGGCTGAGGAGCAACACTATGCCAAAAGCAAGGAGGAAATGTTGAAAATAGTGACAGGCAGTGGCTGAAGCGGAGGTAGAATCATCCCTAGCCATAAATTTTTCCTCTGATTTGCAGAATCAGATTCCCACATGCTTTACTATTAGTCTACTTTTACTTTGCGTTAAGGGTTTGGTATTTCTGAAGAGCACAATTACAGGTCGTGAAGATGGGATTATGTGCCCTTCTCAGGATTCTCTCCAGTGCATTTCCATCTTAAAATGTGCATCCACATTAGAGGACTCCCTTTTAAAGTACAAGCCCCTATCAGACCACCTTACAGTTGTTCAGTATTTTTTCCAGCGTGCCTTTGTACTTCAGGACAGCAGCAAATCGCCCATACACAGGTACAGTATCCATGAGCAAGAAAGTCATACTGAGAAGTACCTCATACTTGCCCCTTTGGGATTGTACCATCCTGAACTTGACATCCCCAATTTCACATCTGTGTCGCTCAATCTACCCTTTGTGCCTACAGATTAACTTTTAGTCTCCGTATTCACTCTCTCTTCCTCCCATGGCACTTTTTCACAGCTGAGACACATCCATAAATTAATAACAAGCTGTTACAAAACTTTTCCTACCCCTCCTCTAAACAAAGGACAAGAGAATGCACCTGAAGTAATAAATGCAAGTAGTTGCTCCCAGCCCTCTGCCTTAGCTCGCAACACTTATTTTCCCAGATTTTTGTCCTTTGTGCCTAGAGTACAACTTAGATTAGCTTCTCAGATTCAGAAAACTGTTGTAATTCACATAAACTTTTCACACTTAATGCAAGCAAGAACTGTATCCCTCTCCACTCCAGCAGAGCCAGGAGAGTAGAAATTCCTAACAGACTGTAAAAATTACACCTTGGATGTACTAAATGATTTCTAAATCATTACTTCTGCCCTTAACGCCTGGTTCAAGTCAATGAGAGCTGAGAAGACAGCAGTTTGCAGAAATGGGTTTTGTAAGATGCAAAATACATCTGTTCACACTGTAAAACATCAGCACAGATTTGTTGTAGATTCGGTGACTTGGCAGGCTTAAAAGCAGAGTGGATCAATGAGAAAGCCTTGTGCCCAGCTGGGCCACGTTGCTTTCTGGAGGTCTGGATCAGAGGGAAAGTCACGCTGAGCTGGCCAGGGCAGCAGAGGAGAAATTTGGCAGAAGCAAGATACAAAGCCTTCCTTCCCCATCCCACACAGAGATCGCAGGCGACTCCCGACCCTCAGCTAAAACCACAGGGACAAATAAGATCAGGGTCTTTTCCTCTCCAGAAGCGCAGCAATGTAAGCTGTTTTATCCCAGCCTCTTGCTAAAAACCTGTAATGACTTTCCTGACAATTTAACTCATGTTTTAATTGCAACATTTACAGGAAGTAGGAGCAGAGATGGAGAGGAGCAGGCAGTCAGCTGCAAAATCATATGGAAAATTAGAGAATGTGAGGCATAAAATGATTCTACAAATCCCTGGCAATAGGCGACCGCCAAGTTAGCGATCTTGAAATCAGTTATTTCAACTATCTTTCTAGAAAAGTTGTTTTGGTAGTACCCATGGTAATAAAGATATATATAAATATATACATAACATTTTCTTTATTATATTTATATATGTGTGTATACACATGTATTAAAAAAAAACCCAACCCTATGGTTGCTCTAAAATCAGTGAACTGCTCTTACTGTATTCGCAGAGCTTTCCAGACATCTGCAGGAGACGGACAATCTGTCTTCAAGATCAGGGACAACGCAGAACTGACGTCCATTTGCTGCTCACTGCATATGTATAACCTCCACTGTGAGGTTTTCATTCAGTGCCACTCACTACCAGCCCAGCCAGAAGGATGAATGTTTTACTGGCCCTTCTCAACCAGCTGAAACAACCATCCAACCACCGCTGGATCTCTCGGTGTGATCACAGCTTCCACACTACTTTAAGCTGAAAAACCTCCCTGCAGACCACCAGGATAAGTGAGTTCAGGTACTTACTACCATGAGAAGGCATTTTTACTTTTTTTTTAAATATACACAAACCAAGTGCAACACTGAATGGCCCAAGAAGAACTGGGGCAACTACTGCAACACTGAAAACAGACTGGTTTGTAAAATAAATCTTCTGAATCATGAGAAGTTGACAGCAGCCCCATAGTGAGGCACGTAGTAACAAAGAGGACCCCAAATAAAACAATTTCCTGTTTGGAGACCAAAGAAAAAGTGAAGAGTTTCAGTAAAACCATTCCACATTGCAGAGTAGAGAAGTGGGTCAACTGCAGAACTTTTTAGCTTCCCAAGATCCCTGAACACTGAGAAGTTTGAGGATAATCTATATCAAATACATAACTAAGCTCTGAAAATATTTAACATATCCCACCAACATAATATGATTTTAATAGCCCTCCGAAGTTTCATTAAAGCACTGTACTGGCCTTCTTTGAATTATTAAACTGTTTTTTCAGTGATAATAAATGACAATAAAGAAGCAGGTAAACAAACAAATACATAGGTATCTCCACACTTAACTTTTGGGGAAAAAAATGTAACCATCTTAGCCAGTAAAAAGTAAAGCTGAAAGAGCAATTACACTTAACACTAATGCAACCTTTACTGTAGAAAAGGTAACAACCCAAATGGCCACGCAAATAAGAACTCAAACACTTCCCTAGTAATGTCCTTGTATCCTCAGGTAGTCTGATAAAAGCCATTAGCATAGAATTTTCTGTAATAATGTTTTTTAAAAAAAACTTTCCTATAAGATAAGATCACATGAAATCAAGTCAGACTTTAGCTGCAATGGACTTGTTCCAGTTACAGGTAGATTAAAACCCCACGTGTATTATTTACATATGTCTCCATATTTAAATGTGCTGTCTCATAAAGGGAATCACTTTATTCCAGGACTGTGGACATCGCAAGAAATACTAATCAACAACTCTGGTTTTGTAGTAAAAAAATGGATGAAGGAAAAAACCAGAAGAATGGAAACCCTTCCCACCTACTGCATTTTAAAAATGTTTAGTAAAAAAGAACATGGAAAAAAGTTATCCTTTTATTTCCTCTAAAAATACCTTGAAAAAGATTTCATTTTTTATTGGGAATTTGCACAGACTGGAAATAAATGGGGGAAAAACATTTTTCAGCTGTTCATATTATAAAATGAGCCTTTTTCCTAACGTACTATCAACATCACTGGTGTTGCAGCTATCAGTCGCAGTGTTCAAGTAACATTATGCCTGCAAAGGGAACATTTTCAGAATAAAAATACCTCTGCAATATAATTTCACATTCTGACAACACCTGACACAAACAAAAAGTTAAAAAGTTCTTCTCCACGATTTTATCTGCCTTATTAAAAAAACAGCTGCTCATAAGACGCAATGCAAAGCTGTTTAAATCCATCCAAATATACAGCACTTCAGCTCGATAAAGCGAGACCAGAATACATTTCTTATTATCAAAACTACGGTGACAATTTCAGCTGGACGGATATAAATGCATTCCAATTTATCTAGCAAATGTTTAGCATGTTCTTTATTACTTCTGAGTGTCTGTGAGGATTCTCATTTTAGTCTCCTTAGTGAGGAGAGGTTCCAGCAATAGGGAACACGTGTTTGTGTTTCACTGAACAGCAGATGAAAGGAAGATCTCTCTGTTTAGAGACTGGCATTAATTCAAGATAATGAAGTATTTATTTGGACAAATAAAGAAGTGACATGAAGTGACAGTCAAAGAAAAAAAAAAGGCACCATTTACAGGACAGTCTCCCTGACAGAAATAGAAGAGAATGATTTTAGCAGTGTTGTGTTTTTAAAGTTTTGTTGCTACAAATAGCAAATGCAATTCCCCACTGTCTCTTTTGGAGACATTCACACCCAGGAAAACAGGGTACCAACGGGGAACTGCCTCCGCTCTGCAGAGGTGTAACCACACATCACACAGGCAGTCAGGTCAGTTAGACGTCTCCTTCGTCCCCTTGTTGTAGTTGGCAGGGGAAGGTCTGATGCTTCACTGTTGATGGGATCCTCACCAAGTCAGAAAGTAAGGGATGAAAACCCTGCCAAAACCATATTGCTGCTAGCCCTTCCCTTTCTCTTATGATAAAAGGGCCATCATATTTTCTGCTAAGGAAAACGGCTTCTTCTCAGTTTATAGCAAATAGGTCTTAAAAAGAAATAAGTCATTAAAAAAAAAAGTGAAACAGGACCATTAATGATGCAGACTAAGCTGAGATTAAACATAAGCTAAGTGTGGCTCTAATAGTGCACAGATCCCTTGTCTCAAGTATCAGTAAGAAGGTATAAATTGTGGGTCAAAAGAGGAATAATGAATGGGAACGAAGCATGGAAAAGAAAATCACCAAATGGGAGAGAAGGAAAAGGCAAAGGATCTCAGAGTGAATAAAACCTCCTGCAAAGATGTATTCAGAGCTCCTGAGCTCAGTTCTGGGCAGCCTTCTTCAAGAAAGAGGAATCAAATTCGAAAAGACCTAGAGGAGGCTACGGGGGTGATCAGGGCAAGGAAAGCTTATGCTGAGAGGAGAGGGCATTGCTCCCCACGAACACATCACAGGGGTAAAAAACCTGACCAGGAGAAAGAAGGTGAGAGCGTGATATAAGCTCTAATTCAGTGTTAGCACCACCACATTCAGGTATACAAAGAGGTGAAGGATACATAACTACCTACGAGGTGGGGGCATTCTCCTCTGGATTAAATACTTGCTGTTAAAATTTAGATATTACCTACACAGAAAAGTAGGGAAATAACAGAGGTACAACAGTCTAGATTAAGTCTATAAATAGGAACCAACCAGATCTGCAGAGCTGCACAACAAGAGTGCTTGCATATGAGCCTGAATGGTGCTCGGGTCTCCTGGTATGGCAGTGGTAAATGTGGGCCTTTGACTGCCACAGAGTATGTGTAGTCTCATAACTTACTCAAGTATTACTGCTCCTGAACTGGCTAATCCATGCCGTGCCAGGCTTGTGAAAATCTAAAACTTAGAAGCCTTAAGACTGAGGAATTTACTTTCTTTTGTTTAAGGAGATGATTGACTTACGCAGGTTTACCTCAACATAAATAACTGCTCTGCTGATGCCTTGTGTGGGTCAGAAGTGTAGGGGTGCTGCAGGGTTGCAAGTTCGTTGATATGTTCAGGTGCATGTTCAAATAAACAGACTGCATTTTCCTCATGGAACTGTTTAAATTTTGCTGCTAAAATGACAGGAAAAAAAGAACTTGAAATTCTGGATGTATATTCAGTTGTAAAGTATCTAATGAAATAAAAATGTTTTCCTAATGAGGTATTATCCGTCTTCTGTACCGGTAAGTTTTATATTTTTTTTTGCACATACATACATGCACATATAATACATCACTAGAGTTAACAGATTCACCTACAAAATATTCTGCTTAGTTTTCATTTTTCACTAATCAACACTAGGCTTTCAAAGACTTAAAGAGTTACAGGAGCCCAGTTTTCCCTTGTGTATCAGGAAGATTAAACCTCACCATCGTCTGTTTCTGCCCATTTAATTCCTCATGCTTGGAAAACTGCTATTGCTTGCAGAGCTCTCCGTATGAATGCTCTCTGAATTTAGGGGCATAAGGCTAAGCTTTGCTTGTGAAACCTTTGTTACAAATCATACTGAGCAAAGAATTTCTCTCACACTATTTAACTCTGCAATTTAATATTTTTTCTATATTTTAATATATTTCATGAACTGGGCATTTATCCCTCCAAAAAGCCTAAAATCTGCCACTTGAAGTAAGATGCCAGCATCACCTTTCTGGTCACTGGCAGATAATTCACTGCAAAAGCTGGAAACCCACACTGCGATCACGGGGTGCACAGGACACAGAGTAAAACCGATTCACTGCTTTAGGTGCTCACACCCTGGGCTGCACAGACCTGCTCCGCAATGGCACCACCATGTAATAAAACCTACTCAGAAGTTGGCTGTGAACTGATCAGAGTGCACTGATCTTTAAGGATGTGAATGACAACAGCAGGTAACATTTTCCCATTCGTAGCCTCCTTTTTTCTCATTCAGTATTATAAAGATAGAAGTTAGGCAAAAAGGTTTCAGAATGATACCTCATATATTTGAAAAGCACCAAAACATCAGAAGGGTTTAAATTACCATCTTTGCTGGTGAATCAGGATAACAAAATACACAGCAGGAGTGTTTCATCATGAGAGCATTTTAAAAATGACCTCTTAAAGGGGTTTACATCTTCTTTTGCTTCTGCAGGATCAAGTAGTGCCTTCACCTCTGACCAGGCACTTTCTGCTCTCCTTAGAAATATCGGAAAAATCAAATGGAAAAAAAAATCCCCTTTCCTTGGTTTAGGATCCACAGGGAAAGGAGGTATTTCTGTGTACATTTTTAACACAGAACAACAACAAAACCAGTTTTAAATAATCCCCGGTCGCTTGCCTTTAAACCTAATAAATCTCTACTTGTTTTTGTAGTTGTAACAGGGGAGGTACCAAAACCAGTTCTCCAGAAGGCTTGGGCAGTAGCTGTGTTCAGCAAAACGTGCAGGTAGGTTTTGAAGAGCTGGCAGTTACCGGCGATGATACAGAGCAGGATTTCTCAGTACGAATGTCATACACGAAGTCGCCCTTTTGCCTCAAACAATTTGACAACAGCACATTTTTGAAGGTGGAGGGTGATGCTGCCTAAGCAGTAAGTTTTCTTCATCTTCCAAGTATATTTCAGTGACGTTTCTAATTCAAGAGGAAAATATTGAAATAGAGATAAGCCCAAACCAATGTGTTTCATAGGCCAAGAAGTGATTGCTCCTCAAGCCTGCCTTCAGAGGCAGCCTTCAACAGCAGGAAAGTGAACAAATATGCTTTCTGCTCAAAATTCACCTTTTTTTAAAAAAGCGTCAGCTAGACCTGACAAGACATTTGAATGATACGAGGATGCTACTGATAATCTTATTGTAGTATGTGTCAGATTGTGACAAGGTGAGAAAAATTTCATTGAATAGAAAAAAGAAGGATCTTCATTTCCCCACGACTTCCCCCCCACATTTCAGCCACAGAGAAGCTGGAAAGGCTCCTGGGTTTCCTGAGAACTCCTAATTAGAGGATGAAGAGCCTGAAACCCAGTTTTAGTGAACATTCACCCACCTGGACAGAAGGTTACTTTAAAATGAGATTTTTCTCTTAGATGAGAGAGAGGGAGGCACTGAAGAGGGAGAATAACTTGTTCAGAACTACTCTGAGGGAGACTTTACAACCAAGAACCACAGGACTCTTGTAGAGTCTGTCAGGCTCTCTGTTATTTATGTAAAACCTTTGTACTTTTTACACCACAAAGGCACTACAATTGTCTTAACCATACCCAAGAGGAAAATGTTAATGTTTCATCTAGTTGGCAAAGTACTTATGACATATTCGTAATGGAGGATCTGGAATCCAGGTATATGCTAAGTAAAGTCCGCGGCAGTCCCTTCTGGATTGGTGCTAAGGTTGTCTTCATACTGTAACGCAGATGATTTTGTTTACCAAAATGTGGAAATAGACAACTTTTTTTTTTTAAAAGGGACCAAACATCACAAAAACAGAAACCCAGTTTAGAGAAGACGGCTGCCTACTTCTACAACCCCGTGAAATACAAGCCAAGCTCAAAGCACAGACACAGAATCACAGAATCAATCAGGTTGGAAAGACCTTTTGATTCAGTCCCCCACTTGAGAATTGCTATGTCCAGGGACAAGATCCAGGCTTTCTGGTATAAGAAGTGAAATCTTGAATGAGCCAGCAGATACTGATCAAGAGTGAAACTTCAAAAATAAACTCTCAGCCAAAAAGCAGGCAAGGAGATACAAAGACCTTCCCTATTCCTATCCTGCCTTCCTATGCCACTCTTCTGCTGGTGTATCTCCCAGTCTTTAACTCGCACAGCGTTTCAATAGTTAAGAAAAGCCTTTTTATTGACATCTCTCTTCGTGCCCAAAGTGAGCAAGGTCGCTCAGCTCTCACAGGGTACTGGGAGAAGAAATCGAAGGGAAGAGGCCTGACCCCCCTACGGCTGATGTAACAGAGCCCAAGGGCCGTTCCCACACCTGTGGTTCTCAGCACCCAACAGGAACCTTTACAAGTTGTGAGGATTTCGGTTCATCTAAAAAGGAATGGGAATTTGAACCTGCAGCTCTGCAGAAATATTCTCTGGCATTTCGATGGATAAGTCAGTCTTGTGTTTAAAAAACACAGTTCAATAGTACCTTTAAATAGTTTTGCATAATGCGACATTTCAGGGACCTATTAAAAGGCTGAAACTCTGAGTAATCCAGACAAATGACCCAGAAAATTCACATATTTCCCCAGGCATTTGGGGTTCACCCAGATCATTGCAAGCTAAATACCAATGCTGTGTTTTTAATGCAGAAGGGGTTAGAGAGAGATCACTCGATAAGCTCTTTTATAAAGAGACCATCTCTATATAGAGCGTTATAATTATCTACTTCTGTAGAGTCTAAGGCAATCGGGGAGACCATCTGATTGTTAACATTCACTGCCACGTGGGCACCTCATTCTTTCTTCAAGAGCTCCCACCAAACCTGGTATTTCTGAAGGCAAGTTCCTAGTTCCTCAGGCCATGTGTTCAAAAGATGGTCTATGGAAAGGAATTCCCTATTCAGAGAAAAAACAGTGGGTTTTGGAAAAAAAAAAGATGTTATCTCTTGTCAGTACTGCCTGGAATCCAATTTACAAACTCTTCAGTGTTATCTGAAGCCTCTACCACATACCACAACAGGACCTGGGGACTTTGCTCCCAGCCAGAGCGGGAAACAAAGAAGTTATTTTCCAGTTATACCACGCCTGAAGCGTTCAGCTTCAGGAAGCTATAGGAAGTCCATAGTCACGAGCTATCAATCGTGATTAGAGTACTATAATGGCATTTAATTTTTCCCATGGGACATTAGGTGGCCCAAATGTGTACTAGAATAATTATGTTTAATTTAAATGGTTTATATTTTACCTCTTACAGGTTAAGTTATTAATTTTCCATCTCTGGGGAAAATTAGTTATATATAAAGTACTCCAATTACCTTCCACTTGGTGTTGCATTGGTAACACAGCTCTGAATGAGGCCATACTGCCAGGTGAGAGTTGTTCATCAGGAATGTTAATAACAGTCTAATGAATAGGAATTTGATTTTAAAATAGGAGAAGAATGACCATTTAGTGAAATAAATGAAAAGCAACAAAAGGCAAGGCAGGTGACTGATGGGAAGTGGTGCCAAGGTTCAGGAAAATGAAAGGTAACATGCTCATCACACGGGCTGTTTGTCAGCATCATCTTGATGAAGCAATATACCAACACCAGCAGAGGTCAAACATCTTCCATCACAAATCAGTTAAGAGTTTTGGATTATGCCAAATTTTACATCATTCCCATAGATCAGCTGGAGAAATAAAGAAGTTCCACAGTCTTGTTGCATCTCAACGCCCAGAGCACACTTTCAGATCATATGAAATCTGATTTATTTATTTATAAGGTAGAGTTTCTTACAGCAGTTATTTCCTGGAGATAAAAGTTCTTCCAATTTTAATGGGCACCTCTCTAAAGAGCTGTAACAATGCAAAAAAAAATCCAGTGCTAACAAGTGGTGTTTTATTGGCAGATTATCTCACCTTTTCCAGAAACCATTTTTCAGTTTTCTAATATGTTTTCCTATTGATTTATTTTCAGTTTCCTCATATTTATATGCTTACTTTTCACACTGCAATAATATGAGGATTAAAGAGCGTGAACAAGTTTTCCCCTGTTCAGACTATTTAACTTCAACAAAATGAGAGCTGGAAGTGATTATTTTTGACAAGTCTTCACTCTGCAGGCTACCAATAGCTAGATAACTACCCTTGTGAAATAAATGTCGACATACAATTTATATGCGTGACATTTTTTCTGTCCAAATGAAGATGTCAGCAAGACCTAAACACTTCAAGTTAATATATAACAATTAATCTTGGAGGTAGTAAATTTAGCAGCCTAAAATATGCATGACACATCCATGGTGTAGCCCATTCTTATTTATAATAGAAAAATTAATCATGTTCCTATAAAAAAGACACATAGCCCAGAAGTCCTACTCAAAGTTTAGAGGATTGTGCGCTGTTTTAAGACACTAAAAAGTTGTGAGAGGTAAAGATTTTGTTTTTACAAAATCGTCTCAGACTTCAAGCACAGCAGCCAGGCCCATTTCTTTCGTGCCTGTGGCTCTGCATGGCTGCCACCAGCCTTTTTCGTGGCAGCACAAAGATCAGCATCGGCGGCAACACACATGCAAAGGGCAACCAAGTGCTCCAGCAGCAAACCCACACCACCATCGCCAGCACACAGGGGCGTGTCCCTGAAGCATTAGCAGCATAAATATGATTGACAGTGTCTTTTGTGCCAGAATCCAGCCTGCACTTACCCAGTCTGTCCACTCTTTGGTTTGCATGATTTTCCACGACGTTTGCTCTCCTTACAGGTAGGTTTTATATACAATGCAGTCCAGAGTCAGCAGCTTTAAGGGTTTGCTTGGACCTCTGTTATACAAACGCCCAAACTTTTTGACCTTCCCCACACCTATTGCTCTTACCATTTCCATGACCAATGTCAGGCCAAAGCTTTTCTTCATCCAGAAGCCCAGCTTCAGACAGCAGAGTGAGCTTCCACATCTACAGGCCAATAGCATTTCCTGGGCAAGATCTCAGCCCACCTGATGTCTCGTGAGGAGAGGATATGTTTCACACGTGCTGAGGAGGAAGAGTCCACCCATGGGATGTTAGTGCACAGCAGCTGATGTCGGGTGTCTTCCTCCTCATAGGGGTGGTGGCTTTAGGCTCTGGTGGGCTCTCATATTACTGTTTATATTGCTTACCAGTGTGACACTCGTTCCAGTGAACGGCATAAAAATCCAGGGAGCCCAGAGGAAATCTGGGCAGTGGATAACTGGCTGATTTTAATTGCTCACAAACTATGTGTGAGCAATGAACCATAGTTCATCTGTCGCTACGTTCAGGTCTGAATTGGAGGCATTTGGGTACCTTAAGTAAATTCTGCAGTTGGTGGCCGTGCAATTTATCCCATGATGTATCACCTTCATTTGTGTGATGTATTTGCCCATGAATAGAAAAGGAAAAAACAGCGTTTGTGTGCTTTTGCGTGGGAGCGCGTGTGTGGGCATGCATGCAGACACACAGACTTACTGACTACGTACATCCAGGCTTAGAAGAAATTACCTTGGAAAGGGCAGTGTCTCCAGGCTAGTTCTCCAAAAGCCCACAAAGCTGACAGGCCATGGAGCAGTTTAATTTCTGTAGAGCTGCAGGTGTTTCCAGGGTGCAGTAAGTGACACAAGCGTATCTCAACTTGCTGCTAAACACCAACTCATTTACAGAGTTTCATGGCTATGCTGGGTTTTCTGGCAAAACACAAAGCACAGTGTGTCTCCTCTACAATTGTGGCTAGATTTTTCCCCCCCCCCTCCAATCTATGTTATTCAAGTTTTTCAGCATTAAGCAAACTTGTTGCAGAGCACGCTCTGGAGGCCAAAAAGCTGGAACACTGCCAGATATACCTCCAAAACCTTCTGCCCTTTGCCAAAGAGGCCTGAAACGGCCAGTGCTCAGCCAAGAGTTGACACTGGAACAGCCCTCAGTGATCCCAGCCAATAAATCCCAGCAGGTACATAGCAGGAGGCTGGAAGGAAAGTGCTTAAACCAAATCTCTGGTCACATAGAGAACTAGAACTCAAAATCACCACATAGTCTCAGACACAGAAATGAACCAGAGGCCAACACAGACCTCAGAAAAGCATGAAAAAATCCTGTGGCTGAGACTTCTGTGCAGAAGTGGAGTACATCCAGTGTTGTTACTGCTCGTCCTTTCTCTTACCCCAGTCCACCTAAGAAAGCAGAGTGGGGTATAGGTCCAACCCACAAACTCTGTGTATCCTCCATGAGATGTAACCCCAAGGCAGGCATATATTTTCCATATGGAAAGTATAGGACTGTTGATCATTTCCGAGTTAAAATGAGGTGCTTTCCATCCAGGATGTTTACAAGCTGAACCACTGAGCATCTGGAAACTGTTCTCTCCCTTTTTCCACCACCACACTTGTTATATTTACATACAATGTATTGAATTAACTTACATTGGCCATTGGGTAAAAAAGGATTTAAAGATGCTATTTTTCTTTCTGTTACTTACAACAGTGGTAAGTTCTATTTCAGCACACAAGGGCTATGCTCACTCAGTCTTACAACAGCCTAGAAGATTTCAATGGTAATCTTTAATTTCTAAAGGAGATCTCAAACGATCTCTCAGTGAACCTGTCATCGCAATGAGAGATGTTCTCCCTGTTCAAGCTGGCTTAAGGAATTACAACATACTGTCTTACAACCCACAGGGCTTGTTTGGGAGAGGACACAAATCCACGGCCATCGCCCATTAAACAGCACATGCAAGGAAAAACCAAGAATATGCCAATATTTAAATACTACAAGAAGCTACCTATGTATTGGAGAGCCTCACCAAAGAGAAGTACCCCTAGCAGCCCCTACTCCTCACAAAGATTTTGACTGCTAACTTAATCAGTTTTCACAGTTTTCCACAAAAAATGGAAATGTTTCTGACTGCATTTCATGAAGTGAAGCCTTTTGTTCCCTCCCAGCCCTTTTCCAAAAAGCCATGACATGTTCCTGGGAAGGATGAAGAGGCATCGTGCGCCGCCTTCTCTCCAAGCCCATGGCCTGGCACCAGCCCCTGGGATGCTCTGGTGCCCACAGGCACCTCGCTCAGCACCGACCATTGCTGAGAGGCAAAACTCACTGCTCAGTTAAGTGATCCTCAGCCAGGCTCTGCTCCTCAGGGTCCTTACTTAACGGCTTAGGGACCAGGTCTCTGCTGGGAACATCTAATGTGTCGCAAGCAAAAGGCACCTCACCTGATAACAGGGCAATACCACCATCCAGAGCTGCTGCTGCTCATCCCCCTCCCCTGCTGTTTGTTCACCGTGAGGCTAAATACAAACTGGGAAGTGACTTGAAATTCAACAATACTTTTAATGCATTATTGATACATGAGCGCTTGCTCATTCAGAATGCAAAATGAAATCTTGAATAATTCAGCATTTCTGTCTTTGCTGAAAAGTGTTAAATATTATTCTTAATTAATCATCAAATATTAAAATATATTAAAAAATCCACTAGAACTGCTGATAATTCTATGACCAAGCAAACAGCAGAGTAGATCAAAATACACTCCCCATTATTTGCAATACACTACTTAATCAAGAAGCAGCAACATGTGTCCCCAGTCATGCTTCAGAGGCACAGCAGTAGATGGAGGCACCACAGAAGATGAGCACAGAGGGTTACCCCATGGGCGTCAGCACCTTTGCCAGGGATGCAGCACACTCCTCCCACGCACAGGCTGGGGAACAAAGCCGTGGCCCTGCCCTCTGCCCCTTCTGCCCAGGGCACACCAGCACCAGCCTCACGCACGGCTACAGTTTCCTTATGAAGACACATAACAGAGTTCAGGCTGCACACATGTGGGTCCTGGTTTTCATCAGCTTTTAAATACTCCATTAAAGAGATAACTTTAGTATGATTCTCATAGTGAAAAGGAAAAATGTTGAGAGAAAGCAAATAAGTATAGACACATCGGTATAAATAAGACTTCCATATTTTATTTGCTTATTGCTTTCCGTTCTCACAAAGTCTTGGAATACAGTGGCAGACCTAAAGGAGACGTGTCCAGGGTTTGCTGTTAAAATTTTGTCATTTGTTACTCTCTGTCAAAGCTCAGATTCTCCCCCCTAGGAAGCAGTCGCAACGCTACAGATGAACGCACACTGTTTGCAATTTGTGAGGCGGCCCTGAGGTGGTGGAAAATAGCTCACGAACCCAGCATCGCTCAGAGCACTTGTCTTTCACAGCCACAAAACAAATCCTTCTGAAGAACTGTATCACAAGAAATGAGGAGTAAGCCTTGGACAAAAAAGGATGGGGCTACGCTTACTGTGCTTCTAGGAAAAAACAAATATTTTTGGCCACAGCCAAGGGCTGTCAAGCAGAAACAGCTGCATTAACCAAAGCACCTTCAATGGAAAAGGAATGCCAAAACGTAGGAAGAAAATACAGGTCACTACTAAGGGAATAAAACACTCAAGCAGAGCCAAAGTTTGCAAGAACAAATTTCCCCACCAAAAGCCATAGCAACAAATTACTTCAGTGCCAGAACCAGAATCCACAGGAAGTGAATCCTTGTACAAACACTATGGCTTGTGTGGGGCAGTTTCTCAGCGACAGTCATTGCTTTTCTATTACGGTGAAGAAACTTTTTGGTGACAAAAATACTTGCTGAGCCTCTTGTTGGAGAAGTTTATACACTGTACCTCGGGCTGAAGACCCATCAAAATGAGAATCAGTAAATCACGGGTTTAGTACTGATAAACAAATTGCTACTTTTCCAACCACTTCCTGCTTTTATTTTTCGGAAGTCCTATATATGCTTTTTGTGCCCATCCTAGCTCCCAGGTACATGGATGAACACATTTAACACTGCTGACAGCCAGAGAAAACAACCCGAGAAAAACCCTAGGTGAAACTCTTAGACCAGAATCCTCTGAAGATTTATAGGCCGTATTTATGCAATCTCCCCTATGCCAATAAATCTCAATAAGAGACCAGTCTCCAGAGGGAAACCCTTGTGAATTTTCCATGCCCGTTCATCTCCACACTACAACTGCCCAATCAGCACCAGCATTGCTCTGCCCTCAGCCTAGGAGCAGATCTCATGCAGCAATGTTGTCTCCAAAGGACCCCAACTGCTCTCCTACCCTGCTCAGCCACTCGGGTCTCATCTTTTTCTGCTCTCCCAGCAGATACAAAGATATCACCATGAAAAACTGCTGTCAGTGCTATGGATGCCCAGATCTCTGGAGAGCTCTGCAAAATAGCTATTGCTGTTAGTAAACATCCTACGAAAATATACACTTCAGGTATAAAATGCCTTCACTACTCCCATCTATCTCAAAAGGAAAGTAATTTCTCTTTTTTGCTCATTCACCTTTGCTCTCTCTGCCACATAAACAAGTGCTACAGGGGAAGAAACACAATAAAGATCCCTCTTTAGAGAAGCAGAACAAATTCCTTCCTTACCGCAAAGATTTAAAAAAGAAACAAACCTGCACACAGAACAGCAAACAAATTAAAACGGTAAACAAAACATACTAATGTTTTTTTCTAAGTTTTCTATTTAACCTTAAAATGTTTCAAGTTGCACACAGAATTTTCAGTATTGTATCATCTTTAAAACATAAGGACCATCACAATTTAAAGATAAATTTGGTTTTCTGGGTAAGGAAGCAGCACTCAACATTTGAACATGAGCACTTTTCATTTAACAGATAATTGAGCTTGTAAGTCAAGTTCTAAAGTAGCTGGGTCTTTAGGGCTGAGGATCTGGATTTAGGAATTAAAATTGCTTTTTTATATGTAAGCACCATTCTCTAACAGCACGCTCAAGGCAGCTCCATAGCTGCTTAGCAACTCTGAACTCAACAACACTTTTAGAGCACGACTATCCTCCCTAAATTATCTGGTGCAATTCTTCATTCAAGGGGCAAAGGACAAAGACAGCAATAAAATACCAAATCAAGGGTAGGGTCTATTCTTGGCTTTAGTACTTTGTCACTGCGGCAGCTTTAGTTTCTCACACCCCACGGCACTGATTTTCTTTGCATGGCTGCGCATCCTTCGTGAGCCTTGGGGACACTGCGTGACATGTCGGCTTTCACTGACAAGTTAATTCCTCCCACACTAACATAAAGTCAGACCTCGCCAAAACTTTACAAATTCTGCAGCCATGCTACACAAAATTATTTATAGTCTTAAAATCGTAGGTGTTCCACCATATAATGAGATGCCTTATCTTGTAATTAAATATAAGCTACTGTTTCACAGAATGTGTAGTAAGGAGTATAGTGTTCCAGGAAGAATTATCCCCAAAGCTTTAAAGAGAACATAAATTAAACTGCACATTTTTGTGTAGGAAGAGGAGGCTGGCATGGGGGAAGGAGGATGTTATAGTGTTTTCAAATCCGTCTCGCTTGACAGAGTTTATTATTAGAGACAGATAAAATTTAAGCTATTTTGGTAGACTAATTGCTGTCTGATTTGAAGAGATGATCATATAACACAAAATTTAAGTCAGGTTCATGTACTCAAATGAACAAACACCACTCAGAAAACCTACTGATGCAATCCTATGAGCTGAATATGTGAACATTTGTTTCAAGGACAGATATTTATCACAAAGTTAGTTGCAATTTCTTGTTTAGTAGCTAGAGAGAAGCTACTATCCCATACATCCATATAAAGTCCATTCTTCTGAACTTTCCAAGACCTTGCTGCTGAGCATTTCAAAGCCTTCAGTGCATCTGTTTTCCCAGCAAACCTAAAAGCTTTGGAAAATCTTATTGTCTAGGACAGACAAGAAAATGGAACTCCCTATTCATGGGAAAATAAAGATTTTTTTAAGCACATCCAACTCCAAATCAATGCTGAGACAAAAGATTTTGGTTTTTTCCTATTTCTTGTTTTTGGAAGAAAAGGATCCCCAAAATACCAATTTCATGAGAATCAATACAGACTTTCCAGCTCACTGGGCTTCTGAGAGCATCCCCAGAAGATTTTCTGGGTGGGCAGTAACAGAGATACATACTCTATTGAAAAGATGACTTCTGGATTCACTGAATATAAGTTTTCTGCAAAGAAAAACAAAAGCATCCCCTGTTCCACGAGGAAAAACAAGACTTTTTTTTCCTTCAAAAAGTCATGGATCACTTAGGTCTGGATCACCTAATTTTGAGCCTCTGGGAGTAAGCCTTGCAATGTGAGTGCTGACTAACTTTTGCACTTCTTATAATCAATTTATTAGGGTCAGCACACCAGACACGGTTCAGAACTACACCAAGCAACAGAAAACGTGGAGCAAAGATATGTCCGAAGTCCCAGCCCTTTCTTATTGGGTTTGGCTCTGAACTCTAGCCCCAATATAGATGCTATTATAAAACTCCAATCCAGCACCTGAAAGTCATTCCTGGGCTTCTGCACTGCAGTCGTACATTGACAACCAATAAGTAACTCACAGCTTGTCTCTGGCAAGGATGGGAATAAAGAGTGGACTTCCGAATGCACTTTACACAGTGATTTTCATGCAAAACACAGAACTGTTCCCTGGGAATTAGGACTTTGCTTTTCACTGGAGCATCCATGTGAGCATCCAGCAGTGAGCCATGAAACAGACTACTTCTTGTTCACCCTTTTTCTGGCCCTGGAGCTCCCACTGCAGTTGCCTTACCCACAGAGCAGGACAGCACGCTTTCCTTCGATGGCCACAGGAACAGTAAAAACAACAGCGAAACGGCGCAGAAACTCACAGCCATACATCTTACAGCACTAAATTAGATCTGAGGTAAAGTACTGTTGGCCAGTCCCTCTTGCTGTACACTACAGCTGCAGATTCCCCAAGACCCTTTCTCTTTCTTTTCTCACTGTCACTTTGGTCTTCCCTCAGGACAACCTGGTATTTCTTGGATTTTATTCCTAGACTTAAGAGGGTTTTTTCTTAATTCACTTTCAAACACTGCACTGAATTTACATCAGAACATATTACAGCTTCGCTTAATGTGTTTTTCTGTTGTGTAGCTGCATGTTTTCAACTTCTTTTTTTGCCTCCAAAAGGATCCCACAGTGGCAAATCCAATCAAGTTTCAGTACTGCAATCAAGCTTTATTGCTGTTGCGATTCCAGTTTGTTCCCGGGTGCAAAGCCATTACTACATCCTCTTTCTAACACTGCGTTGCAAGATTTGCTTTTAATCATTAAGAGCAGAGTGAGTTGGTTTGTTCCTTTGATAACACCATATGAATGGGAGAACACTGAGAGCTCCTGCTCCTCCATTAAACTTCTTAAACATCACAGGAATCTGGGTAATTCGCTTGCTCATTGTTTGGAAAGGCACAAAATCTTACCTTCATATTAACATTTTCTGTTGGAGCCTTGTGACTTAGTAAAAGTGCTGGTAGGACAGCTATGTGACTTAGTAAAAGTGCAGGCGGACAGCTATGAATGTCAAACCAGCTTCCCCTCTGCCTATTTGCTGCCCACTAAGAAACCTCTAAGCTAATTTGATACACATATTCATAGTTTCAGATTAGCTCTTAATGCAAGGCTCTCCCTTCACACTCTCAGCTGCGAAGGTAGAACGGTACAAGAGTTCACAGCTTTTCCTCTTGTTGTATTTTCTCCCCTTTGTCAGACTTAGACGTAATTAAATCCCCTTGATTAAGAGAGTGCTCAGATCCAGCACAGACCCCAACGTCTGCCCACACCCGCCCCCTCTGCCAAAGGCTGCAGGAAAATGCATAATGTCGAGGACTGAATTTTGTGCAACTAAAGCAAAAAGGTCCAATAACAACCCTGGCTCTGTGCACTTGTCCTGTAAACACACAGGTAGGTGACAATGACAGGCTCTGGCTCTCAGCACCCTTCCACGCTTGTCCGTGATGATAAGAGACTCCTGTGTTTCTAACGAGCCCGACAGCCACCTCCAGGTCACAGCTATCAATCATCACCAGCACAAGCCCCACGCAGCGTTTGCAGAGAAAACTGAAGAGCCCTAAACCATCAGGGCCAGTTTTATTAATTATTTTCTCTTTTGCTTTTACGTCTGTGATAAAATGAGCTTGTGTGAAGCCACCTAAGCCATAGCTCAGGCTTCGGCATTTTCAACACGTGCCTTCCAAATGGTTTGGCACAAAATAAGCACCCAAAAGACCAGCAAATATCTTAATTATTCTGCAAGGTAAGACTATTCAGAATTTCCAAGTGGCTATTGTCTGGTTTATCTGCTACATAAATGCTAACTCATCCACATATATTATTTCCCTCCTTCAAATTAACAGTGGTGTATAAATGGAAGAGTTCAAAAGTTTCAGTGCTGCTGTTAGAGTGTGAGAAGACTGTGCTAATAGCAATTTTTTTATATATGTCTGTGGAGTGCCTAGGACTCCAATAAGGAACAAGCCCTTCCTATGCTAAGTTTTATAGAAACATAGGAAAAGCCATGTTCCTGCCTCACAGGCTTGTGGTGTAGTATTTTGCTCTTTTTATTCCCACATTTATACTCACTGCCATATTGCTGCTGCGATGATGGTTTTAGCCTCTCCTACAGCAGAGAGCAGAAGTTAGAAGGGAAAAAAATTGCTTTTAAAGTTACTAGCAACTACCAGTAACAACTAGTTGCTGATAAAAGCCACAAACTTTCTGCCTCTTTTGAAGCTCGAAGTAGTTCTAGGAATGCCTAGTAACGGTGTAAGAAAAGAAAGATCAAACAGAGCTATTCTCTTATTTCCAGACAAGAGTTATTTGAAGCTATTGCATCAAAAGTTGTTTATAACCAAGGTATCAATTGCTCACAGTCCCACTTCCTAAAAGTTTGTAAAATGACTAAGAACGTACTTCATTATTAAACTTACAGCACAAAGCCACATCCTGCAGCAAAATTAAATCTGGCTTAAATCAGTTTATTTCTCCATACCTTACATTTTTGCAGTCTGAAATGCTCATTTTGTGCCTCACTTTCTAATCAGTGCCGTCAGCTGAAGCTTTCATATGTCACACAGTATTTAGTCCATGGTGGGGATTATTTCTTTCAAGTATTTTAAGCAGAAATCAAAACAGCCATGACTCAAACTGCATGAACGAAGAGTACAGAGCACAGTATATGTTGCCTGGAACAGGCCAACGTAATCGGGAACAGGCGTATGTCGGATAAGCTCTGGGTGCTGTCAGAAAGCAAGTCTCAGACCATCAGATCAAGATCTGCTCATCCCCTGTGGGGCTGCCCAGGTTTATGAGCCCTGCTGAGCGCTCACTTCAGTGTCTCAGGGCAAAAGCAGCAGGCAGAGAGAGATGAAGTAATGCTATTTTAGGTAGTAACCATGAAAGGTGGCATGACTAAGATAGGACTCTTACATAAATGCTTTTATCCTGTTTTAAGAAGTACCTTCTCCTACTAACTCACCCGTGCCAACAGTTCGTGCTGCGTTTGAGCCAGGCACTCGGTGGCAGCTACGTGCTGCAGCCTAAATATGCTTTGCATCCACCTTAGGTAGCAACTGGCCCCCTTCCCCGGCGCAGGTGTGAGCCAGTCCCCTGATGTAGCACACCTATTTGTGCTAGGAACAAGCTGGACATGCCCACGGGGACAGTATGAGGAGGTGACATCCTCCCCAGAAAGGCACTGGATTTCACTGGCTGTAGAAGCTCAAAAAAAAGCCTTCCATTTCTCTAAAGTGCCTTCTTCCTCCCTTTAAACAGTCTGCAAAGTTTGCAACCTATGGAGTCACCATTTTTATCCATCTCCTTAAAAATCATATTAAAAATCATATTAAATTGTTCACTTAAACAACTGTGATACATGGAATGATTTTTGATGCTTGGATAATGGAGGCAGGGAAAATTCTATCTTAATATGTCGAAAAAGACAACCCGAGAAGTAACAATTCTACACCTACTAGATATGACAGACCATGAGAGCATTAAAGAAAAGATTTTTCCTTTTTAAAAGAAGTGCATTCTGCTTCTGCAGCATTGCAAGGACAGGAAGGCACTAGGAGCAAATGTCTCCTCCCATTTCTATTTTGGATCAGGATACTCTGTAGGAGTTCAAAACAACCATCCAGAGTTGATCCAAAGTCTGTTGGAAAATCAATGGGAGCTTTTACACCAGTTCTGGTGCATGTTGGACCAGCTCATTGGCTCCCAAAGTACAATTGTAAAGATGAGGAACATCCAAACACTAACTCATAGTTTTATTGATTCATAAACAGGTTTTACTGTGCACTCCCCCAAGATGTTTATAGTGGCTTTTACTTCTTTATCTGGATTTTCCCATATCTTGACACACTTAATTTTCTGCCTGAAAAGCAGAGCAGCAACAACTGAATCAACAGCTGCACTTCACTGATAAGGGATCAATTAACAAATTGTGGGGGCTGTTGCTGTTTACTTGTTGCTAACTAAACTTCTGCAACCGTGAAGGAGTTCTGGCCCTGTTAACTTCAACTAGCCATGGTAATACCTCATACTTTGTACATTTATGGAGTTTATTATTACCTCTCTAATTCTGATGCAGCATTTGCAAAAGACAGAAAGAGAAGTTTGCGTTTGCTGATGCTCTTCATTTCTTCAGTATGGGCCAATAAAGATTAGCTGTTCCAACTTATATTCAACCTCTATATTCAACCAGTAAATGATCACTGAAAAACATCATAAAACATGTTTGCAATATGTGCAACTGCAGGTTGAGGAGTTGTCTTTTCCTTCCATGACAAGACAAGTGCTATGAGTATATACCAGACACTAACCTCTACTCTTAGATGTTGAGATAATTACAGCAAAAGTATGGAAACCCTGATGATGTTGCTCATTGGAAGAACAATAGGAACCCAGTAGTCTCAACTCACAGCTAATCTTAGCACTATCATAGGTTGCCAAAAAACTTGAAGTTGTGGAGAAACACTATTTTCTGAGCTAACTTGCAGATCCTCTTCCTGAAGCTTTTTGAAGCCTGGACATACTTTTGAAACCATGTAGTCTACTCTTCATATACATGGCTCTATACTTTTCTCCTTCATCTTTGGCTCTCCTCAGGAGAAAGAGCAATAAAGACGGAGTGTGTCCTGCAGGGGAAGAACTTATACACATACATATTGGGCTACAAATCGAGATCTACAGAGTCCTCACACTAAGCTATGACCAGAACACTGCCAAACATTCCTCACTATTACATTACACATTTCTCAGCTTACCATTCACCTGTACACTCATACAAAGAGACTACTCATCACCTTGCAGGTCTTCCCAGTACAGCCAGACACACAAAATACATTTTGTCCTTTTTTTCTGAAGGCTTTACTAAAGTTATTGAAGCTGGAAAAGTCCCAGCACTTGCTTCAAGGTGAATTCACTGACCTGTTTAATCACACCAGAGACAGAGGTGTTTTGGATGCAGCAGGTCAGTAAAATGCTGCGTGCCTGAGAATCTATTTACACACAATTTTCCTGCTTAGATTATGGATATTTACTTCGAGGTTTCATTATTAAGGTCTTTTAGGGATACTTTTAATTCTGATCCACCACCAGCAGAGAATCTTAACATCTTTATTCGTATCAGCTAAACACATTAATGTCATTCCATCCCAAGACACAGACAGAATTTTGACTTTCTTTATATTGCTGATGACCCAGCTACAGCTCTTGCTCCTTGTTCTTTCATCTCCATACAAAGCTGGAGCCTACAGAAGTTTCAAAACAGCCTACATGGGGTATATACCTCTCTTCAGAATGAAAGGAAGCCTTGCAAATAGGGCTTTACCACCAGAAGTCACTCACCACTTTGAAGACTTTCACAAGCAGGATAAAATTCAAGTAAGAATGAATGGACAAACTTCATGTGTTGGATTCCACTGACACCGTAACCAGTTGCACTCATTTCTGTGTCCCTAAAGAAAGGACCCTTATTACAGCATGGATTATGGCCATGTCATATGATGCTTAGCCGTGATATATCCCACTGCTCCTTCTTCAAACAGATATTCTTCTATTTTAGTGGAAGAGATCCAGATGAATAAAGCCAGCTTGACTGTATATACAGCAGATTTAATTCCAGACCACCTAGATTTTCAAACAGAAATCTATACAGGCAAAACACAGTAACTCCTTTTCACAGCTTCTCTAGCACAGCTGAAGACTGGAAAAGCAGAGAAGTAACGCTTGAGCTGGAGTCAGAGCCTATGTTCCTGCACCCTTTAAGTGCCTCTTACTAAAAAAATTTAAAAAATATGGTGGGGTACTGAAGAGGTAGCACTCTGTCCCATGGAAATACAGAAAGTCTCCAGCGGCCACATGGCTAAGGCAATCTGTGCAGCCTTCAACAAAGACATCACCAGAAATACAACTAACTGGCTACCTCAGCAAACGGCCAAAATTGCAAAAGCAAGTGCTCTCTCACAAGCATCCTTTTTGCAACAGGTCAGAAACAGGAACTGGAGCAGCTGTGGCAGCTCCTCGCTGTGCACATGGATATCAGAGGGTAAGGGAGCTGCAGCACTTCCATCAGCACAACTCCCAGTGGTGTGTGCCTCCACACACCACAGGCCATGTCCAATCAGGCCAGCACAGAAGAGAAGCAAATGTGACGTCAACCAACAGCTAAAGCCCGACAGCCCTGTTTCTGTCAGGTGCAAGTTGAGTCCAGTAATTTAACACACAAAAAGTTCATCTGATTTTTCAACCCATTCTCAAGACCTAAATCTGTCTCTGGCACCACCCCTGGCATGAAGCGCTCTTTTTCCCAATTAGTTATGTTGTTTTAACTAGTAAAAATGCTCTCTAATGTTTGACAAATTACTTCTGGCACATGTGTCAGCAAACTCGGGGCCAAGAATTAATTGGATGGGGAAGTCAAAAGCACACTTCACAAAACCTTCTGCTGTTGGTGCATTAGAGTAATTTTGAATCACAGTTGCTTAAACTGTCTCACAACGGACAGCAAAAAGCTTTTAGAAGTGAAAAATTTCTGACATAGATAACAGATACAAAGAGAAGTGATAAAAACTAATGGCAATTCAGGAGAAAATGGTCCTAGTATAATGTTGAATAAGATATTTACTTTTTTAAAAGAGAGCAGCCCTGCACAACACTTTTTCACTCTCATCTGCCTTAAGACCCAGAAACACAGAGCCTAATTAAAGGTGTCACCAAGGCATCCAAGCCATGAAGTTCTCCTGTATGGTTCGTCCAAGTACTCAAGGAAAACGCTAAGTTGGAAAACGCCTTGGCTGACTTTATCGGTGCTGCTTTTAATTTTATATTTCTGCACAATTTCCTGTGCTTTGTACATGTGCAGAGTCCTTCTGGCTGTACAGTAAAGTGCTAACCAGCGAGTATGTCTCCTAGCAACATTAGTCCCATTTTATGCTTCCCAGGGAAAGGAATGTTGACCGTTCTTTTTCCTCCTTGTGATCATTTGCGTTACTGGGATGAAGAGAAGGAATAGAGCAGCAGCGCACCCTAGAATTAAAAACATTATGGAAGTTGAGCAATCCATGCAGTCATTTTAAAAGATGATTTCTAACTAAATCTTTCCTCTCAGTGCTCACACTTCATTTCTTTCCTGCAGTAACATCCCTCCCTTGCAGGAATACAACAGCTGTATAAGAGGACATGCACGTGCTGACACCCTTGATGAGGGCTGCTGGCACTGAGTGCCAGACTAAAACTGGCTCCGTGCTGGTACAGAAACACCCTCCAGCAGAAGCACAGCAAATGTTTGGGGCTGGCTGGAAGCAAGGGCAGGAGATGGGCCCGGGGGTCAAGGATGAGAGAAAGGCTTCTGGCTTCTAGGTTGGCTCTGTGCACCCTCCTTCAGAGTGATCCCCCTCCAGGGTGGGACCAAGGGTAGCATAAAGCCCTTTAAGCTGCTCATACACCTTGTCATCTCATTCGTAATGTAAGAACCGAAGTGCCTCGAGTTAAGGGATAGCACCAGCGGCAACAAAAAACACATCTCTGAAAGCTGGACACTGCTACAGGGCACGTGACACCCGGAAGCAGCACGGTGACTGACTGAGGAGGGGATGGATGGGGGACATCCCACTTTGTCGGGGCTTTCTGTCGGAGCGGTTTCCCTCATCTCCTGGCTTTCTGCTTCCTGTCCCCTGCAACCACAGAATTGCTAATAACCCAGCAGGGCCGAAACTAATACCAAGTCAGTCACACACTGTCTCCAAGTGCACGCAAAGAGGGAAAGTGGGATTGGAGAAAAAGAAAATCCCCATCTGTAGAGCTGGAGGCTTCTGGGGATAGGTGTGTCTACCCATTCCTAGCCCCAGGAGTTATTCAGCAGCTCTGTGAGAAGTCGACAGTCACTTCTGTGTTGCAAAATGAGGAAACACCACTTACTGCAGGCACGTTGAACAGATTAAGCATTTGAATTTTGGAAATATGAAAATGATGCCCATAAAGATATTGTTGCCTTTCTCTTGAGCAACAGCAGAAAGCAAGAGCTTTTCAGTTCCACTTTAGAGGGGAGGAGAAATCATTTTTAAAAAGAAAAAATCCTCCCTATGAATGTAGTTTGTTGCAAAGTCTTTTATACCAAAATCTTATCACACACATGCACACACTGACAGGCAGCAGGGTAAGAAGCTGTCAACATCGGGTGAGATCCCCTCTGGCTCATATCTCCTCTTTTAAGACAAAAGACAGCCTCCTTGGCTGCAAGAAACACCACTGGTGAGAGATGCTGCTGTGATCCCTCCTGACTTAAGCTGGGATGGGGATCATCTTAAAGTCTCTATTTATCTGGTTTTCATAAGGATTACAACTGTCGCCTTTTTCTAGATAGGTTTCTCATCTTTGTGCCTTCAGAAAAAAAAAGTGCAAACAGAGGAAACCAGGTCACACCAAAACTCAGCCTGCTACAAGGCTTGTGCCTCACAGCACACAGAGCATAAGGCGGCGGTGAGCGTTCAGTGAGAACTCCTAGTTACACTCTTTCTGCCGCCAGCTCTTCGCGGCTCAAGAATTTCCTAAGGGAGAATCAGCACCTTCAGGTTTAATAAGAAGTGATCCATAGAAGGGCAGAAACCAGAAGGCATAAATAGTCCTTGCCTTTAAATAAATACAAGCAAGACATGCCCACGCTGGGTGTGGATTCTGGGCTGCTATGAAGCACAATGAAGCGATCCCTCAGCCATTGGTGTGACAGGCAGGTGAGAAGGGAAAAAACACAGCCGAGGCCACGCTGGAGTGAGTGAGGCCCCCACGAGCACGAGAAACAGTGTGATGTGGAGCACAGTGAAGAGCAGATGTGATACAAATGTAAGCAGAAAGCTCTGGTAGTGATCCCTGCCACAACTTTTTATTCCTCATAACACAAACACTCTTGTACCTGTGATTATGTTGGCCTGGGATGCTGGAAAGGGTAACACCGTTCTTTTAATGACAGCTCTGCCACAGACTTAAAAATGTCTCAAATTAAAACTCTTTATTTTACACTACACAAACAGATATTGACATCAAAGGGGAGAGGAATATTACAGCTTTCTAGTGAGATCTACTATTCATTTCTAGCAGACACAGCTATGAACAGAGAAAAAAAACCTACTTCAAAACTCTTAAGAGAAGTGAACACTTCTTTCACAGTTGCATTAAATGCCAATCCTTATATAAGATGAAATTTAACAGCCAGGATCCAACAGCTTTTAGGTACCTAATTTTTAAACTCCGTGCTCTGCAAGACAACTGTGAATTATTATCAGGAACCTGACAGAAGGCCCTCAGGGCCCAGCAGACCTCTCCTGGTAAAGCTCTGATTAAAGCCATCAGCAAAGGACACTCTTTCCACAACTTGTCCCTGTGTCAGACCAGCCCCTGGGTGCTTTTGGGTGACCCTGAGCCTCTTGGTGGGGTGCTGGCAGCAGGACAGCGCCTGGTATAGGCAGCTGCTGCTCCTTGAGGTGTGTGATGCCTCAGTGCCTCACAGCAACCCCAAACCATCTCAACACTGGACAAAAAGCTACATAAAAATAAAACTTCTCTGTAATATTCAAATAAAGGCAAGATAATTACAGTTGGCTTAAAGACAAACAAAATTAAATAAAACCCAGGTGTGAATCTCTCTGGACTCCAGCAGGCTTTTCCTCTGCAAGTGGTTCAGCTGCAGCAGCCACACAGCTACCCCAGTCCTGCGGCTGGCAATCTTGATTTTGCATAACCTTGTCCAGAGCTTTGCCTGTCCACAAGGTGACACCACAGACACCCATGAGACCTTCTTGTAATCGAACCTTTCACTCCTTTCTCTCCTCCCTGCATTACTTGAGCCATAACTTACTTAAATTCATATTAACACTGCTCCTCTTGGGCTGCTGTCCTACTCCTCACTCTGGAAGCAGTACTGTCTTGTAGATACAGTGGGGCAATGCCATCTCCTGACTTATGGAAAAAGAGAAGGTGTTCAGAAAGGTGTAACTCAAAGAAACCACCAACTAGTGGTGCCTCGCTGGGCAATACGCAAGTTTCAGAACAGCAGGTTTTTTCATGCACTGAAACAATGTTTGATACTAGTACATGGAGTGCTAAAAGTAGGGCTCGATACGCCGGTGCATCACAGACCAGTTGTAGGTCTCAGCTGAAATGAGATAGGACAGCAAACAGCCACTTCCCATGATAAACTCTGCAGGAGGAAGGAGGATGAAGAAAAGACTCCTAATTTGAGGGAGGTTGAACATGGAGACAGTGTTCATCAATACACACTTAGACACACACAAGAAAATATGAGGACAGTAGCTGCTGGCTTGCATTTGTGACCAAACTGAAAGATGGTGTTATCAGCCAAGCCCCAAGAGTGCCACAAGATACTGATTGAAATCCCCAGCATTTACAGGAAAATTTGGTTGTTTCAGACAGGGTGCTCCCATTCTTCTTTGAAAAGTTGATTCAATGTCAGAAATAGAGCTATTTCAGCATCAACAGCGGAATAAAGGTGGCAAAATGAAACATCCCAATGGCACTGCGGTTTTCAGCTTTCCTGCTGAGCTCCAGACCACCTCCATGGCATGCCTTTAGCACCCCTTGTTGCACTCAGGCGTGGCCGAATCAAAGGCAGGCAAAGAAAATCTACTATACACTTTCAGTGTGGAAAGTAATAATAATACTGTTGTATTTATTTCATCCTATAAATCTTCAACTCACAAAAAAACCTCCACCTGCATAGAAGAATGATCTCTGCCACTCAAGTGCCTTTTTGGATGAAATGCAGCTCCATTTTCATATACAAATGGGTAACTCGGATCAAGAAATGAAGAATGTTGTAGCCCCAAGCAGAATATTTTGCTCTCAATAGGAGTTTTGACAATGAGGAAGGGCTACTCCATGGAGATTTCCTATCACAGGATTTCCACTGTTGTCATTATCTGTCCAAACGACTGCCAAATCCCTCTTCAAATTGAGTAGTTCATAAATGTTCACCAGTATTCAACAGAACAAGATTAATTCAGCAGTTTTATTTGCGTGTTCGTTGCACTATTAATCTGAAAACAATCTCTTCTGAATATGGAGAGAGAAGGTTTATGGAGTCTGCTCTGGAGTCTCTGCTGAGACAACCCTGAATGCCCTGTAATCCAGTTTATCATTTCTGAAGGTGCAAATAACTAGGTGTTTTGCTGGCGTGCTCTTCTAGGCACAAGTAGTTTATATTCATATTTTGCTAACAAAGTGGGGGGGTTGGGTTGGTTTTTTTTCCCCCAATACTATTTGCTTTATGTGGCCTCTCTCACAGAGAATGTATCGGGCAGGGAGGGGGCCTTTTTCAAAAAAAAAATTCACCTCAGGGGAAACATTCTGGCAATTTAAAAAAAAAACAAAACACTATTTTAATTTGGGCTTTGATGATGACTTGTGACTTGTGCCTGAAAATAAGTGTTGGGTTTGGTAGCCACCTTCCCCCAGCCACATTTGCTCATGTCACCATCAGACCTTCACTCTGATGGACAATTTCTCCTCTTCCTTTCTCACCAGCCAATTCCATCCCCTTCAAGCCTCTCAGTACATCATCACCTCTACCGCAGTGCTGTCAGTCAAGTCGATGTCATTTTATGGCATTATTCCATTTGCGAGCAGGAAATGGAAGCAGCTCCTCATTCCCCTTTCACCACTGTGTTTCCTCTCAGACAGCATTATCGATGAGCACAGCAGACAGGCCTGCACCTCTTGGGTGCAGCTGGGTGGGTGCTACATTTTCTTTTGCAACTTCCACATACCTGCAGCCCCTTTTACCAGGTCTCCTGACAGCGCATTTACATTTAGAACGCGATTCAATTCTACGTGCAAAAAAATATAATAAAGTGTGCAACTTAATGCTCACTGTGAATTTAAAGTGGTTGCTTGTGTCAACCACAAACTCAAGTATTTCATTTAAAATGCAGTATTTCCCTACTTAATGCTATCCATATGCTAATGCAAAGAGATTGTGTCTTGTATGAGATTTATCAAAGTAAACTCAACTCGTTTCAGGAAGCATCTCAGTGCTGCCTATCCAAGGTGATACATTCTGCCAAATATGCATTGCATCAAATAGAAGCTCCTAGATACTGAACATACTCGCGGCATTTACCAAAAATAATACATCTTTTGAATCTTACTGATTCAAATCGACTTATCATTCCAGCTTGGTGTTCAAATAAAATATTTGGAAACAATAAAGTTCCCTGATGCCATTTTAATTATCCCATTTCTAATTCCATGCTCAAATGAGACACTCCGTAACAATAAAATGTCTTCAAAATTGATATAAAACATAGTTAGGGTCAATCTACAAGGGCAATAAAAGCAGATAAAACCCAAATTTATATTTTAAATCTTGTAATGATAGCAAAATATTCTGAGCACACTGACAGAGATGTCAACACTGATAAAAAACATAGTAAAAGGCATATTGAGCTGAGTTATTCTATAGCTACTTCTGACAAGTATATGCCACATCATATGTGCATTGAAGGGCTAAAATATATTCTGAACATCATAAATACGTGTATTTTTATCTGGTGCAGATTTACTGGGGAAGAATATAGGTGAGCAAGTGAACTGCAGCCCCGCTCTAAAGTATCCCTCTAGTGACACGACACTGTTCCGCTCCCTCTTCTTGGTCGCAACACAGCTAAACCCTGCGAGTTAACTGAAATAAGGCAGATCACTACCCTTACAATTCCATGTCAAAATGTTACGTTCCAGGTTTAGACACACGTGCTGAGCTCTGAATGGTTAAAGGAGAGAGCACAAGATAAGACTTATCTTCATATCTTTAACATCAGCCAAACAGGGGTATAATTCCCCTTTATGCTGACCGTCCACTGAAGCTTTACCTTACCCTGTCAGCCTGTAAGACCACCACTGGACCTTTGGTGGCATTTCCTTCACCAGACAGATAAATAAGTAACAGTCTTCCTTAAAGGACACAAATGTCAATAAAATCAATTTATATTTATAGTTTAGACTTTTTTTTTAATAAAGTTTTTTTAGCTTAAATCAGATGAAGGAGATGGAACAACGAAACTCCACTTTGGAAAATCAGAGCGACACAATGCCAGGCTCATATCATACGCATGACCATGCAGTCCCCAAGGCCATTCACACCCCAACATCTGCATCACTGTGGTTATGATTTCTATAACATTCTTCCAATAAATGCACTCAATATCACCTCGCTCTCTTCCTATGTAGAAACATAATTTAACTATCACAAGTTACAGAGCTTTATGAAGTCAGACTGGGCATAAGGCTTAACTTCAGGTAAAGCCACGCGAACTTAGACGTCCATATGCACACTGTGTCTTTACGGTCGCACTGTAATCCCGCAGTCAGTGCAGTCACTGATGCCCAGAGACCAATTCAGATGACAAGCCAGTTGGGGTGGCACCCATTTACCCATATGTCTGTACCCAGCACCATTTTAGATGCCTGAGGCTAGCCCCTGGGCCTCCAGATGGAGGTCCAAAAAGGCACAGATCCTCCCCGAATCCCCTCACACCTGCCAGCTGCATGCAGATATTGCAGATTCTGTAGGGCATCCCAAACAGCACCAGACAGCTGTGCTGACGCAACCAAATCCCCCACTTCAGTGCCTATTGTAGGATGAGCCCATCTGCTTTGCAGGTCTGTTCTCTCTAACAGGAGCTGAGACACTTGACTCTCAAGTAGACACTTACTGTGACATCTGTGGTGTCCCTTGGGGTGAGTCCCCCAGGGTCATCGTGGAGAGAGGTCCTGATGCATCCCTGAGAAGCAGAACAGCACGAACGAAACCCAGAATTTTTCTGTGCAGACAGACTCCCAGATGACCTGCCTAAAAACCAGAATAATGTTTTTTCTTGAAGTTCAAAATGTGTTTTTCTCAGTCTCATTCTTTGAACAGGTTGAAACAGATGACAATATCCCCCTCGGCTACTGCTCTCAAAACTGAGATCACCCTCAGAGACATGGCACTGCCATTTTCAGAACAAGTTCTGATTAAAGGGTGAGAGCGTGATCCACAGAAGAAAACAGGTTTTCTAGCACACAGCCGTAGGCAACTACAACTATTTGAGGCTCCATTTACAGCAGAATGGAGAGTGCAACTTTTGTAAGCTGTTAGTATATCCACTAGTGATCGTTAAAGCTGATTAATGCTCACCATTCAACGGCAAAAGAAAACGCAGTTCTGCAAGGTTGTCACATCCAAGGGGCACATACATTTCACAAAACATCTGGTGCCCAGCACTGCAGAACTATTTGCAACACCTCGTGCAAAAGGGCAGAGTACCTCCTACAGAAGTGTTTTGTATACTGCAAGCTGGATGATGAGACAACTACACACTTGTAAATTAATTTTTTAATAGGTAGCTCATTACCAAAATGCTGCACAGCTAAATTCTGCTTTCCAAACACAGATCAACGCCTGCAGTTCCCTTTGCCTGCAATTTCTCCCTCCACCCTACATAGAAAATAAAGCAAAATGGGTCCCTTTTGTCTTGCTTATTCATCCTACAACGCAGGGCAGTACACCTGCTTCCAGTCTCACATTTTATTTTCTGGTGTTAGGCAGTTCAGTATTTCACATCTATTACTGACAGAATTATACTTGAGCATGTTGAAAGAATGTGATTTCCTTCCCTTATTAGTCCATCTGGGAAGGAAATCCTGCATCTGAGCATATGCATGTGTGAACCCAAGGGTCTTCTGGTGCCTTAGAGATCCAAATGACAGTTACAAGTACTGGCTTTTGCATTTGCATTTCTGATGCAAAGAGGCAGAACTCACACAGACCCATTGCATACATGCCTTGAGAAAACCAGGTGAACTGCTTCTGCCTGAAATTCTTCCCAACAGCACAGCAGGTTAGAAAATCATAGCTAGACACTTCTTTTGGCACCTGAACTAACCCTTTACTGAAGTACAGCTCAGAGTTTTCTTCTCAAGAGACTCAGAGAAGCATTCTACAGAATTAAAGCTCAATTTCCTATGCAATATGCTAAAGAGTAACAGTTCCCAGTCAGTTTTCCAAACACAGAAGAGGTCATTCCATTTCTTCCTTGGATTTAAAGCACTTACAGTATTTCCTGAGTGGAGGTACATAGCACATATAGCATTTCTAGCACTACCACTGAACAAAATTACCAGAGCGCACACGCCTTGCAGTTTTGCTTACAGGCTTCCCATCTTTCCCAACTCTGGTGCAGTTTATATGTAGTATTGAGATATTTTCATATAGATGCAACAGATACGTGTGTAAATCTTGTATAACCCTGTGTAGTCTCTATAGGGAACAGTTACTGCCTTTCTAGGTGCCATGGTCGGTCCATAAAACCGCTGCAGCAGACCAGACATTATCTCCATAGAGGACTGCCTGGAAAGCAAAGTTAGCAAAGTTTTGCCTTTAACCCCAAGCAGTGGCGACACAGATTCCACTCTCACAGTCAGCACAGCCTTTAGACCTCTGTTGATCAGTCCATAAGACTATTTTCAAGAGGCATTTTTATACCCTTACAGTGTGATTTCCTCAGCTGTTAGAGGACGCCTGGTATGGTCACCCAGACTGTCTACCCAGAAGAAAAACACTCCCCGTAGGTTGGTGGGAAATAAAGGTTTGAGTACGTCTAGTTATTGCAGTATCGTGTTTCCTCATGCTCAGAGGCTCTTCTGGATAAGTGTGTTTGAATGTGCCAAAAGGAAGCTACCCATATGTTTAAATTCATGCCCATGCAGTAAGGCTTTGCTGTGTTAGCTACAGGAAGAACACAGTCAAAAAGATGAAGAAAAAAAGCTTAAAACACAAGTAGCAAACTACTATAACTGGAGACACCGAGTCCTTTGTTGAGCTGCACGGATAACATATAGTACTCCCCTGTACCTGTTCACACTGTGCCCAGGGCAGCCTGAAAGGCACACGGTGGCAGCGTGCTGCGTTCTGTCCTTCCCAGAGGTATTCCTGCTGCCTTTCCCTCGCAGTCCTGAGCAGAGGCACCATCCCTTCCCACTCCTTCCCCGCTATACCATGTGTTTTAGTCAATTATAGGCCTGCCTAGGTAATGAACCTGGTGCACTTTATGCACTCTCTTTGCTGCACTTCACCACAGAAATCCCAATATTTGTGTTTTCCCTTCAATTTAGCAATACATCTTGGCTGCTTTAATAGAAACTATCAAGCACCACAGCTCAAGCATGGCAACTCAGGAATGCTTAATTTGAAGTCAGTGGCTCCCAAGCCTTCTATCTCAGCTGCTATTTGGGGGCTTCACTTTTTAAAAATGTGTGTTTTGGCAAAAGCACAGTACCCAAGCAAGAGCTTTATGGGTAATCTTATTCAGGCAACAGTACATATAGATTACAACCATATATCCAATACCATCCTACTGAGACTGCATAGACCTACGTCGCTGCTGGAGGACAGAGCGTGTGCAGATTCCTAACTGCTTCAGTGGGCAGGATCAACATTTAAATAAATGGGCGGAACAGCCAAATTTTCATCCTTCTGAAGGAATTTTTCATGAATCTGAATAAAGCTCAGGCTTTATTCAGAATTACTGTGTGTATATAAGTACACAGATGCTGAAGATCTGGCAGCCAGAGAACACAAGCAATCTATTGGAAGGGCACAACGCATATTTGACAGCTTCACTAACTTTAGATGTATTTAAAGAATTAGCAGTTACTCCCACATGGCCTTGAGTCAGAGGGAAACACTGCAGTGCTGAACACTGTATTTGGGGCAGTTTGGTCAGAATTGCTCTTTAAAACATGGCTACAGAAAACAGCAGGCCATGGAGTGCTCCAAGAGCTGAGAAAGGTTGTGAAAGTCCCCATTAGTAGCAATCAGACCATGCGAACAGCAGTCAAATGGCCAATTTGAACACATCCACAGGCTGCAAATAAAACAACCATCCACCAGTTTCATTAAGAGCAAGCAGCAATAGCCCTTGGTTTTGACTATTTTTGTGTCAGTTTACTCACTTCTGTGCATCTGATTTCTGTGCTGCTTTTCTTCAGATGGCCACATGCTGCAAGAGGAAAGCTGTATTCCCACCTTCTGCTAAGACCACAGTCCTATGCTTTAGAAGGAGAGATCTTAAATATTCTTTTTTCTTGTGTTCTCCTTAACAAAAAAAAAAAAAAAAAAAAAAGTGAAAGTTAGCACTCCAGCCTTACAAAGCAAGAGGAAACTGCTGAGCAACATTCAGAGGACTTTCAGGGCATGCTTTGCACGAAGATCCTTGAAGGGGGGAGCTGAGACAAGTTTGTTGGAGGTAGCAGACTGGGCAAAGAAGGGATAAAAGACTTTTAGAGCTGTCTAGTGACAGAGACAGGATAATTAGTCTTCCAGAGGCCTTGTTGCCTCGGTTCTCATTTGAACGCTGAAGGATTAGCTCTCCTCTGCTGACTGCGCGTTACAAGCCATCAAACCACGAACAGCAGTTTGCTTTTTGTGGCTGAATGCAGCTCCTCAGCCTACCCAGCTGTAAAACAAACATGTAAGCAACCAAAAAGGTGGTAAATGCTGCAGCCTCCAGGATCCAGGCAAGATCTGTCCTGTTTTCCAGCCGGTGCCAGACAAACATGCTGCCACACAAAAGCACTGTGACTTTGTAAAGAAATTTGTTTCAGTTGCTCCATAGAAGACATTTAAGGAGAAGAGGGAAATGCAGAAGCTTAGCAGATTTTGATTTTCAGACTGATTGTCCCTGGGAGTGCACACATCTGAAAAATAAGAAATACCAATGTGCAAATGCATTTTTTTTAAAGTTAACAGGAACATAAATCCCAAAGTAATATTTCTGCCTCTACTGGTTTTCAAAGGATGGAGCAAACAGAGCAGTATTGCAGCACTTCTTTGAAGTTTTGGCATTCAGAAACCCTATCTAACGAAAGATGCTAAAAGAAAAAATGAATACAGCCCCTGTTGTTTGCAATGTATACACACCCTGACTTCAATTTGAGTGGAGGCACAAAGAGAGAGCTTCTTGGCAAGCTATTAGCATGCAGTGAAAATACAGGTTGAACATCTGTGGCCATGGGAGAGCATTCAGTGCTCTTTGTACCTCTTGGGTGCAAGTCCCATTTCCCAAAGTGCCTTTGGTACTTGCAAGCCATATTGCTGCCACTCATCAGAGGGCACAGAGCCACTGAGCTCTGCAGCCAGAGCAGGCGAGTTGTGCCGGGACCGTATTGCAGCTGAGCGTCTATTTGTCATGTCCTCATGTGTGAGGGTTATCTCCTCAACACTGCTGTGTTAAGGACATTTGTGTGGGTCAGTCTAAGGGCGCTAGAGTCAGTTTAGGGTTTGAACCGCACCAAACTCAGTCCTTTCATCTCTGAAGTGCCCTCAGAGGCAGAAGTTCTTGCCATAGTGTGCTGCACCCCTCCACCTCCTCTGCTCCCACCATGCATTTACAGCTCTGTACTGTAATCTGAGGAACTAGGTCAGATAATCAGACAATCTGAGGCAGGGGGGAAAGGAGATATGTAGCTCTCTTCCTCCTAACCAGACTCTGTAGGTAGTAATTTCCCTCCAAGGTAGTAGAACATACCAGCAGATGCAAAGAACTCTTGGTATTTAGTTTTGAAGAGCGTTGTTTTAATTTCTGGATGAAAAACTGTCTATCCAGCCTAGGCTCTCTTGTCCTCGAAGCCGATACCAGTTTGCTGGATACACTGCACGACCTCTTCTCACAAGTTTTGTCTCGCTTAAGAATTCATCACTTTAGGACATCACAGCTACCACTCTCATACATTTTTGACTAGGTGTAGTCCACCTGCAGTGAGGCGGGTCTACAACTCGAGAGAAAGTTTTGATCCAGCTCAGGTACAAAAAGTTTCTGGAGAGCAAAATATTCCGTCCTTTACCACTTCAAAATAACCACTGCCTCCTAGTGCACTTTGTAGTTTTAAGATTGGCACGACACTAGAGCAAAGCTATTCAAATTGCAAGAAGGCAGCTTCCCAATTCATTTGCTACTGATAAACTATATATCCTACCACAACTGATCTTGTTAAGCAAATTTATTCTACTGCACAGCAGAGTGATGCGAGTTATTTAATTCACTTTCCAGCTAGGAAGGCAATTGGCACCCAAGGTGCTTCACGATAGGCTCAATCTGCCATCTTGCCCTCTCCACATTACAAACGCTCAAACTGGAGCCTGCAAGTCTCCTGACTGGGAGGAGCCCCAAAGAGCGGTGAGATTTGGGAATCCAGAAAGCTCCGCAGCTCTGCTTCAGTCTTGTTATTTCAGACTTGAGTTAATCTTACCCTCGGGACTGAATGTCCCCTCCTCACTCTGTTCTTCAGGCCACCTCCCTGGTTCAAACCCCCACGTCCACCCAGGGTTGCAGCACATTGGTGTGTGTTTTCTCCAAAAGCAATTTCAGCCCATACCCAGCAAAACCCCTCCCTGAACCAATGACTCGGTACATGGGGACAAATAAGGGGATATTCCTCAAAACTGTACCACCACTCTAAACCAAAACATTTGCTTAGACACAGTAATGACAACCAGTTTTAGACAGTACTCAAATTAAGCATTTTGGCAAGTTTCCTTCATGCAAGGCCTTGGTTCCTCAAACCATGTGTAAGGGGATGCTATTTATTTCCTGTTTAATGAAGTATAATGCACAGAATGGAGACTATCTCCTTTACACACAGCTTCCAAGCATTTACTACTTCAATCATGACATACTGTGATTTCCTCCTATATGCTTGTAACATGCTACTCCTGGAAAGCTATTGTATCTGTGCTTTTGTTTGTCAGCATCTGCACAGAAAAGCAAAAATTCCTGCTCTGCTGTGTTCCTAACATAATTTTGCTTTCCTCCAACATCTCATCGTTGAAAAAGGAAGATTAAACCTATCATATAATATAGGACCCTCAACATAAAACATTCAAAGTTGGAAAATCAAAGCTGGAAAATGAGAAGTTGGACAGAACAACTTTCTAACCATGTTAGAAAAAAAAGAAATAAAAAGCCACAAAGAAGAAATCTCTTGTCACACAAGAGTCACATTTGCTTCCCAGCCTGTCACCATAACAGCTCGCCTTAGTCACACCACACATCACAGGCTTGCTAGTAGCTGGGTAGGAAGCCTAAATGAAATAATCCAAACCACCTTGGGAAAAGGGTATTGTTAATTTTTTCTTAGCCATATCTTTTCGGTCACCTTCAGCCCCTCACATCAGAGCACCACAGCCACAAAAACTTTTTTATATTTAGATTTATATTATATTTAATTTTATATTCCACTCTGACTGTACACCTACCTACTTCAGTCAACACCAAATGCTCCACCTGTGGGAGTTTTGCCCGACTCTTCCACATACCCCTCCCTTATTCCCTCAAAAGAAAAATCAGTAGCTTGCCCTGAAATTTATCTGGGTGGCATGTGCATGGCCCAGCTGTTCCTCTGTATGTGCAGATAGGTGCATTAATTACCCGTCAGGCCTGAACCATAGTGTAGGTCTTGTATATAAATTCCTGCTGTAAAGAGGCCATGCCACTGCAGTAATGAATTAATACTCCTTTACTTAAGGCTAAGTAAGAACCAGCATGTAAGTACCCAGGGGAGTTGGATCATCCTGGCACTTTGAAGGCTCTGTGTAGGGGGATTGGGGTCTACATCTGCATCCACATCCCTTTTGAGGGGTTGAGGGGGCAATTAGGGGCAAACAATTGTGTCACAGTATTCAGGCATTTCTTTTGTTTGGGGTTCTGGCACTTGGTGTATTTGACATGAGCACTGCAGTCGTTGCCACTGGAGTGTCAGACAAGCTCTTGTTCTCTGTAGGGCTCATGTCAGAGGTCTCCTGAAATGTCCAAGCTCAGACATTAAGGGGCTCCTGAAAGAGTGCTCAGCCCTGTGCTGGCAGGTGGGCAAGATCAAACTTAAACAACAATAATTCTCATTTCACAGGAAATCCACGGGAAGCCTATTTCAAACTCATCCTTTTGATTAGTTACAGCAGAAGCTGCGTTTAAGAATAACGCATGGTGCCCATTTAAGACTGGGTCTTTTTTTATTTTAGATATTAGCAATTTTAATTTTAGATCTAATCAAGTTTAGAGGTGTGTTTTCTAACACCTTCAGACTAAAGCCACCTGTATCTCTGTGTCTGTATTTATATGCACAGGCAGTATAACTATCATTAGAATAGATTGAGATGTCTCCAGTTCAAGAGAAAAGACGCTATAATATAATACAGTAAATTAAATAAAGTCTCCTAGAGAGACGGAAGGCACTGATCAGCTGTGAAGATTGCATTTAGTCCCTGTCAAAGATAATGAGAGAGCAGACACACACAAAGGTCATTGGATGTCTGAAGCACTGGCTCTGGTCTCCCGCCTCCTAACAAAAGATGCATGTTCACTTGATCTTTCTCGGGAAGATATGCTTGCTGCTGAAGTTAATTGGTAGCGCTTGGAGTTTGTTTTCTCTATTGACACAGTAACAAATACTAATGGGCCCGATGCTCAGCCGTGCTGAGGGTTAAAATCAGCCCATGAGTAGCTTTAATCTGCAGTGACTTTCAGACTTTGCTGGACACAATGCCATGTAATTTTCTAAGAATTTAAGCAAATGTCAAAAGTGAAATATGCCCTTGCAATTCTTCATCTGTACATACAATCGGTATGATTAAGTGTGATTGCTTTTACGACATATAGACAGGCAACAGAGTTAGATTTACAGAAATTACAGTCAGAGCTGACAAATCAGAAATGAAAATTATCCTCCCCCGTCTCCCCCAGATCCAGCTGGGCTCAAACAGTCTCAGCTCTGCTTGGTGCAGGGACTGAATTTATAGCTTTGTGCTCCTCAGGGAACCTCCCGTGTCCTAAGGGCTTCCCAATAACATGTTAGACCAACTCTGAGGCTATTCTATTTACATAAAAATTATTTAAGCTCAGGAGTATCCTAGGACCAGCTCTTCCAGCTCAGCCCTATGGACAAAACTTCGAATCTGAGGAAATCATGGCAGCAATGGAGAACACTGGTCTCACCAGTCTAAGGCTAAGGGGTGGACCCATGGATACTGCCCCCCCAGGAGGAGCTTGCCCAGCTCTGCCATTGCATACAAGCCAGTAGCTGTTACTTGATTTGGCTGGCTACCAGCCATGCATGCTTCAACCACTTCTTTGGCAGCAGCACTGATTTCAACACCTCAATTTGCCGAATTCTTCAAGGATCATTGGGAAAAAGAGTGATGGGAAGAGGGCCCCAGCTCATGGGACTATCTCATTTTGACATTTTTCCTGCATGAATAATTTATTAGGGTAAGCAACTGAACTATTTCCATCAAGAAAGGAAGAAAAAGGGAGTGCAAGACGTAAAAACCTGGGCAAAAAGTGACAGTGATGAACTTGTCTCCCTTCTTTATGATACAAGGCTGCACAACAGGATGAGTTTGGGCAGTTCAGCTTTCTATTTGCAGTGTTAAACCTATCTATTTTTCTCAATGGTAAATTAAAAATTAAAAGGGCTTTTGGCCTGAAAATTGCTACTGCAAGGCAGGCAGAAGGAAACTGTTTGCATTGCATTTGCACATGCACATAGTAGAGAGAGAAGATGAAAAAAATACACTTTGATCGTCTACCTACGTGCACTGCAGAGCTCTCCTGACAGCAAACTCCCTGACGTGGCTGAGCTGCTCAGCTAAACTGGTAGTCCTGTGGTCTTCCCTTACTCTCCAGCCCTAAAATGAGTCCCCAGCCCCTGCCACGAGCCAGCCCCAACGCCTAACCTGACTCAGGAGCAAAGGGTGCTCAGGCAGAGGTGGGAATGAGTGACTGGGATGTGGGATTCCTCCTATGTTTGAGATTTTCCTTTAGAAACTCTCACCTGAGATTAGTTCATTACTCCAGAGTAAAGATGGGGGTTTTTTTGGTTTTCCCAAAATTCTTTAACATTGGATATGCAGCTCTTCTACTCTTACTACCCAGACAGAACATGTTATTTTTCTTTCCTGATTACAATTATCTTATTCTTCCAAGGCAATTAATACCACTTAAGAGTGTCCCTAAAAATGTTCTCCATGTGAATGGCATACCACAGATAACCCTGGCTAACTGGAATTGCAATAGGAATTCACTCACTAGACTGACTGGGTTTTATTTTCTTTTATATTAATGGGACTTCACAGTATTAGGTAGCACAAAGTTTTGGGAGATAGTCACAAAGCATCTTAGAACTAGCAGGAGGACAGCCAACAAGGACCAAATCCGTGCTCTGGGAAGCTGGACGTTGGCACACCTCCCCTCTCTGATCCACCCACCTTTGAAGCAGGCAAGTGAGCAGCACCAGCACCAGCCGTGGTTTCGGTTACAGCTGATAACTTGCTTTCAAACAAATATTGTCCTAGCACAGAACTCCAGATGCCATGTTACTGCTTTTCACGCTGGAAGGAAGCAAGGGTCAGATATTAGAGCAAGGTTAAGCAGGAGAAAATGACAAAAGGGAATAAAATACACTTTAAGGAGTACTTACCTGACTTAATGGCTTAAGGAAGAGCTGTGTCCGGGGGTGTCTCTGTTTCTGAACTCCTGTGCACATTGACCTACCTATGAATGTAGGCAGTCATGTAGAAACCAATGCTTCACAAATCATCCATGGAAATGCTGTTTTTCAGGTAACACAGAAAGGGAAAAAAGATCCAATTTGCGCAGATGGTAAATCCACAGCTTAAATTAAAAGATGGTCCTTTATTATCCAAAGCTTTAAATTGAGGCATTAAATGTGCAGATTTAATAAGCCCCCCCACAATTTTACTGCCACACCACTTCCACCGGGGAAGAGCAGGTTGGCCAAGGGGGAAGGAGGATGGAGTTTGAAAGCTAATACAAAACATAAGGTTTTTTTTTCTGAGTGCAAAATATAAAATTCCTGCTGTAGGCCATTTAGCAGCTAAACTACTGCTCATGTCATTCCTATCTGAAAGGACACAGTTCCTACAAATGCAAATGACTCTACAGACTGACTAGACAACACGAAGCTACACAACATCAGGATATCACAGATACAAATAGCATTCAAGATCCCTTTTTTTTTTTTTCTGGTAAAATGTTGTTTCCTAGCTACTCCTCTGAGAAAATTGCCATAAACCACATACATGCACAATTCAGCTACCACAAAGCGAAGACCTTTTATGCCTGAAAATAAGAAGGATGCTTCTGTTACATCTTGTTGCAGCAGAAGCTAAAATCACTCATTACCTTTTGAAGGATAGCTCATTTGGCCCAGCTCTCTAGTAATATTTTTCCAACACTGCATTTAGGGAGTCAGTTGCTTCCATTTTCTTGATTACAGATGATTGGTAGTCTAAAACACATCACCACATTTACAGGCTGGGAGGAGGGGGAAAAGCGTGACGTTTTGGCCATACTGGCATTTATTGATGGTTGGCCTGTACTTCTGCATCGCTGGCATTTCATAGGAGCAGTGCCACTCAGCTCAGAGACTTTGAATCAGGACCTTACCCAGGTCTGAATAATCAAAGATGCAGCAAGAGACTGTGTAACACCTCCGGACAAGAGAAGAGACACTGTAGGTCAGAATATCGCAGTGGATGGTGAACACAAGATCAGAAGCATTGCAGAAGCGTTGTTGTGTGACCCATACCACCACATAGGAGTGAAGCAGCAATCAAGAACATGAGAATGAATAAGCTGGGTGACTGAACATGGGAAGCAGAGAGTTTGGTGCCCGTAGGAGATGGTTGAGATGAGATGGGGCAGACTCAGCAGAGAGTAGCAGAGGTAAAGCACTTTAGAGAAGAAGCAATAAGATAGCTTGCTTACTTGGGGGGAAGGGAGGGTTACAAACCAAGAATTGATGCTACCGGAGGTTTGCGAAGCAGATGTAATTGGTGATCTATCTTAAACATCAAACAATCCAAAGAAAATCTATGGTTAACCTTATGGTAAGATTAAGGGTGGACATATTTTCTGTTAAAACAAAACCAATGCAGTCAATCACGAGGGCTTTGGCAAGTTAGATGGATCGTGCCTGGCTCCTGCCCTTAGAGACTTACCTGAAGAGCTGGAATTGTTAGTCTTACGTCCACTCTGACTTTTTAGAGGGACAGAACAGTGTCAGAACTGAACTGGCTGAATTGCTCCTAGAAATGTGCACACACCCCCCTCCCTTGCCTATTGTAGTGATTAGATGTCTCAGTTAAATGCATGAAATTCATGGGATAAATATGGCTCCAAGTTTCAGAGACATCATCTATGCCATCAGACATTAAACCAAGTCATAAGAGGCAGAACTTGGGTAAGGAGCTGGAGCTGCCCCCCAACCTGGCAGTCTCTAATATTTCCTCTATGCTTTGTTTTAAATTATTCAGCTGGCTTACACAGACTGAAACGAGACCACAGCCCTTCTTCCTAGCCTTGATAACCTGCTGCAACAGAATAGAGTTTGCTCATACTGAAACTTTGGAAGAGATTCAGCCATCACAGACAACAACGGCAGGAAAGTAGTTACCCAAACAGCAAAGAACAATTCCAAATTTTCCATGCTACCACCAGGTGATTCAATTAAGACAGGTGTCTATAATGATAGATGAAGACTTCAATGTCTCTGTGGTCCCATATTCGAGCTAACAATATGCCAGATAAATTTGAGGGAGGCTTATGAAATGGATTTAAAGCAGCAAGGTGACTTGCAACGTTATACTGATTAATTCACTCCAGGGGTGTCAGACTACTTCTGCAGCAGAAGACAGAAAAGTGAGAAACCATACAGACCTTAAACAAGTTCATCTAGTGGGTAGCAGTTCATTATAACCAAAGCTCTTTGTATTTTTCAAGATTTTTATAGTAAATGTGAGGCTTTGAAATTAAAATTTCACTGGGAATGATAACCATGTATAATGCTCTAGCCTATAGCCTACAATTCAATAAAGGCTCTCCTTTATAAAAATTTATTCCAAAGTTTCCTTAAGAAATTCATAATGATACCTTTCAAAAAACTCTTCACACAGAAATCTCTTGTTCAGGAAGGCTGGTAGGAATAATGAAATGAGAAGCACACAATAGCTGTAAAAGGGAAAAAAAAAGACCTCTTACTGTTTAAAATATAGGTGCTTAATGCTGTCTCTTCACTCACCACATTATCCATCTGCTTTCTGTTTGAGAGCATGCAGGAGAATACCCAAAGCAGAAATCCATCTAGCTCATTTCTGGGGACTACTGGCATGAGATTTCTTTTACCATTTCAGTTGAGATATTCAAGGCTCCATGTATATGTTATTCAGCAGCAAAATGCTTCTTTATTCCCAAGGCTTCAGAAGTAGCATAACTGATTGGGACAGCACTGCATATTTATGTCTAGAAGAATAATTGTGCTCGCTCTAGAGCCATCAAGGCTGTAACTCACATGAGGGTTTCTGGCATAAATCGTGATATTACTGGTTGCATTGTTTATTATTGCTAGGAAAGCTTCGGGGATGCATGTAGCTTAGTACAGCCCTGCACACTCCCCTGTCCCAGAAGCTGCTTATGCAAAGCCCCAGCAATCACTGGCAGTACACACTCCACCTGCCAGGCACTCGCACATGGCCAAAAATAGCTAAAAAAAGCACTTTAAGGCTTAAAGAAGCATACAAGATCTTATCCTGTGTCTAGTCACCGCCTCCTGCTAGAAAAAAAGCTATCATTACACTTGTAAAAATATTTCAGTTGGTAAATACCACTAAAGTCGCAGGTTGCAAATGGAGATGGTGGCTACCTGTATTGAAGGTGCTCAAAGAGCACATGCTGGCTCCAACAGCCCAAAACAAGCCCTGGATTCCCTTTATAGACATTTAATCACTTCTTTGTAATGCCATAACCAGGAGAAAAATGAAGGGTGTCACTATAAAAAAAACTCCTATTAACATTTTTTAATTGGTTAATCATTTTTCCACGTCCTAGGTATATACTCAAGATCCTTAGCTGTACAATGTAAGCTCTTCATGTCACTTCTCTGGGAAATTTCCCTATCTGTACCTCCTTCTTGTAGCATACTGTGAGCATCTTGTGGAGATCTTTGATGGACTGCAAGCATTCGGTACTCTAGTTCATTCAGAAATGCTCTCAAACTCACCAGTACTTCACATAAACAGCTCGCTAATTAGATTTTACAGTTTTGGGGCCTGCATAGCCTTGCTTTAGTGTGTACACAATGCTATACTTGGTTGTGCTTTAGATATATGCATGACAACCTGGGACTGTCCTTCCCCGCTGTTTGCACACCTCTCGGTGAGCAGCACACCACGTGTCCGGTCGCACAACTCCGCGTTCCACATTTATCTTCACTTGCCCTTTTAGCTCGCTGCCTTTTTCTCCTTAGTGAGATAAATTGTACTGGTTAAAGGACACAGAGAGACAAGCCTTTTATCAAAAGGGAGAAGAGGCAGAAGACGGCAAGAAAAGCATTTATCTGTACATCCAGCCAGAGAAAGCTCAGACATTTAGCATGAGAGTTTTTACAAACATCTTTTCTTACATGTAGGTAAACCCGCAAGCTTACCACTTCCCCGTGGTACAACAGAATAATATAAAACTGTCCTGACCAAGGGAGGATAGAGTTTAAAAAGACATTTTTCCTTAAGTCACTTAATTTGGAAAGTAGCTCAACAGATGCAATGTGACTTAACTATAGTAGGCTTCTCTAGAGGCTAAGCACGCAGGCAGGGATTTCCCAGTTCCCCCAGTGCCTTCTAAATTTTGAGACTGGAAATGTTTACGATGGAACATAACATCTTCTGCAGCACAGGGCTGTGTATTCAGCTGTTGAGCACCACTTCTCTGCCGCTGTCAATCATCAGCCTGCATTGAGTCAGGCTACCACCAGTGGCCGGTGTCAGAGAGAAAAGGAGAAGCAGAGACTGATTTCATGCTCCGCCAAAGTGAAAGAATTTCAGCCAGCCCACGGAGCTCATGATCACTGATGAAGCCTGGCAAAAAGCGAACAACTTGATAACTTGACAGTTTGGCAGAACCCGCCAGTATTTCCCGAAGTCTGAGCCATGTTCACGTGGTGTAAGTCATTCCTGCCCAAGTTGTCTCTCACTTAATTAGCCATTTGGCAGGAACACGGAGCCACTGCAGAATGTGTGCCACAGCCAGAATGCGTCTAAAAATAGATACAGACAAGATGAGAGATGCAGAAAGAGCAAAACAAACTCTTCTCTCTCCCACAGATAGACTCACCTGGGAAGACAGGCCAACGTCCTCCCAAAGAGGAGCCTTCAATCTAAAATGTCCACTTAAATCAACACGCTGTCTTCTGTAGCATATAGGTAATAGCGTTCATCTCTTTAAGCAGTAAAAAATTATATAGCACAATATCTCAATGTCTAAATATGTGCTTATCCATGAATACTAAATCAGTAGTTACAGGCAAAAAGGAGATGGGTTTTTCCAGTCACATTTCTGCAGTTGTGGCTGTATGCAGGCCATGCTGGAAAACATGAAACCACACTCTTTTGCCCAGATTCAGCTATTCAGTGAAGACAGGCTGGGTGTATGGGGAGGGGGAACAGAACCACATTACAATTTCTGCCCAGTTCAGGTATAGGACTCTGCATAGATTTAAGTCCTTCTCCACCATGCTAAATGAATATCTAATTTGAATCAGTACAGCATACTGCGTGCAACCAATTCTTTAAGAGTAAGAGTAGCTAGTCAAAGCATACTGAAGGGTTTGGCACACATAGCAGAGACAGGTAACATTACTAGTACAATCCAACGGAACTAAAAAGCAAATTGAAAAGAGACGGCTGTGCACAAAAAAGTTAATGTAAAAAATGTCAGGTTACAAATAAGAAATAGTACTGTTATCAAACGTAAAATAGTAATAGAGATGCTTGAGCAAGGGAAGATTTTACCACTGACTTTTTAGCCAAACCAGATACAAGGAGAGAGGGAAGAACACTTATTTTAGGCAAAACTAGTGAAGAGGCCTTTATCTTGTGCTCTTTGGAGCAAATCCTCCCAGTAAGAACAACAGATGTCATGTTTTCACAGAAACTAGGCCCACTGATCCTTCCTTGAAATGCAAGCGTCAAAAAATCACCATTAAAACCATAATTAGAATTCCATGGCAACAGGCTGAGCCCTGAAGAGCACAATGCCACTCCACTCAAAGCTGGAAAATTGAGAGCAGCTCACACACACAGCTTCTTAGCAAATACTAGGAAAGCTAGGAGTAACATTGACCAAAACCAAGCCTATTTTTTTCTACAAACCTCACTCTTCAAGAAACTTAATTTACTTCAACTTCTTTCTTCACCCAAGAAAGAGGCTGCATTCAAAGCTCCTTCCTGTGCCCCATCATTTTATTTTTTTACTACCTGCTTTTTGGCCCCAGCCCAGTGCTCTGACAGCATGAGCCATACAGGCAATACTTACAGTGAATTTGCATTTAGTAAAGTTTCAATGAACACAAACATTACACGGGCACAAATTTCAGACTCAAAACCAATGTGACCTGTTTAGGAAAAGTAAATAAAAAGAAGAATAAGCTTTTCAGTCTTCAAATTGTTAGACTAAGTTCTAAATACTAAGGTTGCAAGTCTCGGTCGAGGTATACCAATACAGAAAACTTATGTACTATGCCTTTGGGAGTGTCACAAGCATCTATCCAAGAAGAACACAAAAATCAGCACTCAAACACTGGCATACTTTAGAAACTAGCAGCGCTCTCACTCTTATTTCCACAGCCTTAGCTCCTGCAGAGAGGACAGCTAGTTTCTAATCACAGCCTGTGGCTACATAAAAAAAGATATTAAAAATTACTGTGTTATGAGGTCACATGCAAAAACTATTTCCAAAATAAAGGAGCCTAGAAATTTTCTGTAGCCTGTGTTATGAGAAAGCTGATGAGAAAAGTCCTTTCAAGCCTCATCTCTGGATTTCAGTGTTCAGATAAACAGGCAGAGCATGGAAAGCCACAGCAATTATCAGTCCTCTAATGCCTACTACAGGAATAATCTGGATCACTGTGTGCCAAAGCTAAGCTTTTCCAGGTTGATTTGCTCTTCATTGTATAAGCACAGAGAAGTTTATTAGTTTATACGGAACCACTGTTACTCAGGACACTCACATGCACAAACATTTGTTTGCATGATATAACTTAGCTGATCGCAGGATAGAGATAACACGAAGCACCATCTTTGCAACAGATCCCTCCATTTCTAGAGCTGCCAGTACATCCAGGACTCAGAGAAGCAGCTACACGACTGTTTGCAAAACTTTTTGTTCAGCTGTCAGCATATCTGCATTGTCCCTAAGATCTGAAGTGTTCTCTTTGTCTTCATAACTTCTCATCCTTGTCTGAAACCTTGCTGTATCATTTTGTTATCCCACACTCCCAGGACTGTGAGCGATTCCTACTCGTTTAGATGAAAAAGGACTTCTGCCGAACAATTTAAAAAAAGAATTCCCCTCTCCTAGCTATATTCTTCTAAAAAAAAAATCTGCAGAACATGCAAAAATAATAGCCTGCTTCTGCCAAGAAGGCACTGTAAGAAAATACATATTTCTCTTCCGCATTGAATTTTTTAAGTCGAATCTACGCAATAAAATAGTACTCTTCTGCCCATTACTCCCCTGATGGGATCGCAGATGGCTTGAACTCTTTAGTCAAGTCTCAAGAAATCATCCAGTTATGACTACTGCTGCATTTGTTCAGTGCCTCAGTTGAAAAATAAATAAAGAAAAGAGAGAGGGAAGAAGAGAGGAAGGAAGCATCCCTTGCAGTTCTAGTGACAGGTGCTGTGGACTTCAGCACACTACACCTTACTCATTTCTGTGCTCCACAAGGCAAAAGCAGCCATGCCTACATTATTCTTGACAGATCTTCTAGCATGGACGCTCTCTTCAAGTAAACACATCAGCTTGCTCGTCTTCATTATTCCTCTGACATTTTTCCTAACATTTTTCTCAAATTGTCTTTCTTGTCCCAGCCACCTTGGACACAGAAGCAGGTTCGTCCCTGACTTGTTACAACGAGCCTTGTGGGGTATGGTTCTTTCCATTTACGGGTTGTTAGGTTTGGCAAAGGGGTGTTCATTACTGTCATATCACCTTCCTGTCCTTTTTTGTAGCTGCTTACTTTTAATCCAGAAACTTCAGGATTTTGCATCTGTTTTCTCAGATGTGGAGAGAAAAAAAGATTTAAAGGCAGCTTGTCCGCAGACCTGGAAGTTCCTTTGCAGGTACCACAGAAGAATCTTACTTTTCTCCTTGTACCTGTAGCACCCAGGGTAGCTAGAGGCAAGGCTAGCTTACACCTAGCCAGCTGCGCTGCTCGGAAGGTCAGAGATGTAATACACGCCACAAAAAGGATGACCGAAGGTGATCTGAGGTTTCTCTTCCTTTCTATTTTGCAAGCATTCAAAAAGCAGTATTGTTCAACTGGGGAGAAGAACCAGTGTTCTCTTGAAGCTTTATTTTTTTTATCAAATTGGAAGTTCAAGGAGTTTAACCCTCATTAAAATGGGCCAGTTCAGCTGGATTACGTTGCACGATATAAAGCTGTCAATACTGCTGTTCTAGAGCTGAGAAGCATTCACCAACGGTCATTCTCTCCTTAAGGCGGAGGCAGAATCCTGCACCAGGGAGGGAGGAAGCGTGCTTTCTTCAAGAAGGATAAAAGGCAACAGGCACAAGCTGAAGTGAGGAAAATTCTGATTAGATATTAGGAAATATTCTTTGTGGATTGCTCAAACAGTGTGAAAGGTGCCCAGAGAGGCTGTGGGATCTCCACACTTCGAGATGCTCAAAACTCAACTGGACGTGGTCATGACTTACCTAATCTAACATTGAAGTTAGCCCTGCTTTAAGCATGAGGTGGGATGAGATAATGGCCCAAGGTCCCTTCCAACCTAAATTATTCTATGATTCTGCAATTCTATCAAAAGAAATTCACTTCTTAAAGTCACTCATGTGACTTTACCTCCAGAGCTGCACCTAAATACATCACTGCAAAAATACAGTGAACTGATAACAAACTAATTGCATAAAGATAACATGGTGTAATAATGATTTCAACTAAAGTGAACTTAAATTATTCATTTATCTTCTGACAGTCCTCAAAATGGTCTGTCTTCTTTTCTTTTTCTCTTTTAACCTCAGCAAGGCAGAAGAGGTCATCTGAGAAACCTGTATTGTTACTGTTCTAAAAATCCAAGCTCTGACTTATCTAAACTTGCCTAATGAAACTCTGATAATAAAGAATGTGTCATATGAACAACTTAAAGGAATAAAAAAAAAATGTTGTAATGGTTAGATTCCAGTACATGGATGATTTCTCCAAATGTGCTACTGATAACAGTCAACACTTTTATTAAATTTACTCCCTTGAGGAACTTACATTAGTAAATTTCTGTCTTGTTATAAGGAGACAGCTCCTGGAGGCTGGCAAATCTACATTCAAGATTGGTCACTGTTTCTCTTGTTAAAACCTACCAGAAGTGATACAGATACAAATCATTTATTTGATGGACTTTTCCCTTCCTTCTTCCTTACTGGCATGTACAGGGAACTGGGCTTCACTGCCCTTGGGACAAAAAACAGAGGAGAGCCCTGAGAGACCAGAAGATATTTCTCTTCCTGAGCTTGACTCACCTTCCACGGCCAAACCAATACTGCAACTCCCTAAAAATAGTTTCATTCATTTACAGGGGCAGGAGGAGTTCTACTAAGACAGTCCTGTGGCTCCCATGGGAGTCACCATCAGGCAGCTCCCAACACGGATTTCTTCTCCAGCGGTGCTACCAAGACTCCACACACGTAGGCACCAGATGAAAATCCAAGGGACACCTTCCCTATAGTAACCTCCTCCTTCAATGAGGCACCACAGTGAAACCTTTCCCCCTGGACTTCCAGTTTGTACCGTCTCTTCAGGGTGTTGAAAATATTCCTTTCCCAATCACTTTTACACACTCCTTCACCATTCAGGGTTGAAGGCTCCAAACTATACTGGAAACTAGTTGTGATGGGAAGGAAGGGCCGCTCGGCTGCGCTGCTTTAGGGACGGTGAGGAGAGCACATTCCCTCCCCCAATCACATGTGCTTACTCAGCAGGTGACACAACCAGAGAAACACAAAAGCAAAGTAAGAAGAAAATTATTTCCAAATAGGTGTTTTTTTTCTTAAACTTGGAAAGCTCTTTAAAGCTGGCACTGACATAAATAAGGGCCTGTGGCTTTTCAAAAAGCATTTCAGTTGTGCATATAACTAAAACCACAGGGAAGATTTAGAGCACCAAAGAATACAATATACAAGAAGCTGTACTAAGGCATAGCTTCCCATCGATGTCAAAACAACAGCACAAAAGACTGTAACAAAGAGTTATGGGGGGAAGGAGGAAAATAACAGTTGTCTTCATCAAAACTCTACTTAAACTCCAGAAAGTTGCTATGCCTATCAAAATCAGACATAGGAACCAAAACCCTTTAATTTACTTCCAAAAATACTTCCAGTACAGGAGCAGCAGATTCATGAATGCCAAACTATGCTACCAGCTGAAGACCAGCTATATCTTCCAGACCCAAAGTAATCTTCTGGCCCCTGACAAGCTCTGTGGAGCTCCTTAGATTTAAGGCACACTTTTAATTAAACTAGTATTTTTTCTCACAAGGTACACCACATCCTGCTTTCTTTTTTTAGGTACACCTTTCTCCCATCTCCATTTACCATTAATCACAAGTCCAAGAAATTACTGTAATTATCCAAAACAATTGATTTTTTTTTACATAGTCTTTTCCTGGGGACACAGCACAAAGCTACTAGACATTTGAGAAGATAAAAAAGACATTCAGTTTCCCTACAAACCCTTGAAGCATTTGGGAATGTTTTGAGAAACAGAAAGTACATGTTCATACATAAAAGCAAATGACCACATCACCTTGGACAGTGAATCTTAGTTGTGGGCACAAAGACTGTTTGCTGGGCTGGCAAAGGGTGACTCTGTACTTGAGAAAATGAGCCCACCAGAAACCCAGAGTACTGGGAAGTACAGTGCAGACACTTCTGCTCTCTCTTCATGCTGTTACTGAGCTTCATACTATCCAGGTTTTATTTATTATCAGTGATTTTGAAATTTCCCATGTGACAGAGGAGTGCAGCCAGTCCCCAAAGAGCAACCAAGCAGCTTTTCAGATACTTCATGCAGACTGAACACAAGAACAGATGATCAGCAACAGAGCTCAAAATGAAGCTGTTCTCTAGCTTGATGACTGTAAAATTATATAAGCAATTTATTTTTATAATGCAATGTAGGTACTAACAACTAATCTATTAACCTGCAAAGGTATAAGAAAACAGCATCAGAGATGGCATTTTCATTACCAACCTTCACTTTGCATTTCCTGACCTTGAGCCTTCTGTTGCATGCAGGCTATTCTGCATGGACTTACGTCCTATAGATTAGCTCCAAGAGAATCTTTTTCAGTGAAGAGCAGCCTGCCATAAACATGGTTTTTATCATCACAAAACTATTTGAAAAATCTATGTTGAACTTGGTCCAAGACTTTGGCTGGGGGAAACAAAACCAGAGTGAAAGCAGCAGATGACTTTACCCTCCCATTCAGCGGCTAGCACACTTACACAAGTTGTGGAAGACTTGAATTTGATGTCTTTTTCTGCCCAAAACAGCAGAAGAATGGCTTAGCTACGTGCCTAGAGGGTTTCCCAGACAGGAAGATCAACACTTCTGTTGATGCATAATTAAGTACTGCATGATTAAGCAGTTGCTACCACTGGAAGGGAAGCCCACACACCCCAGTGAGTAGGCTGCAGCATCCTTCTTGCTGTCTGTGTATGCAAGAAAGCCGTGCCACACACAGTGCTCCAGCAGCATGGACTGAGTGACACGTGTGGTGACAAGTTCACCTGAAAAGCAGGACTTTGATTCACATCTCTGCCTGAAGTCAGGCTGTTATGAGACTTCCACCTCCACAGGAACAGTCAGTCAATCATGAAGGAGACCAATCCTTTGGTTGAAACTGCTTTGTTTTCTACCAAGCAGACAAATATCCCTCAGAAAGAAGTTGGGCCCAGAGCCTAAAACTTGATTTCATAAATATTAGGTCTGTATATTTTGATAAACCCTATCTCTGTTCAAATAACATTACAATAATAATACAAGAACTTCTTGTTCAACAAATTACAACACTGGAAGAGTACGGAAAAACAGCCCCCACTGATGAACAGGAAAAAGTAAATACGCTGCAACTGCTTCCAAATTTTATGGTGTCCCCATAAACATGATGCACAACAGCAATAAAGTCAGACTAATATGATATGAAAAGGACAGTTACAACAATACAAAGTGGTCAATCATGTACCTGGCCTGACCGTTTTATTACTGCAATGGGTCATTATTACAACGGGACATTTTAGCTCACGTAAGATATTTCAAGGGAAAAAGATTACTACAGGACAAGGTACATTACTAACGCTGTAATTACATCCCACAGTTGTATTTCACCAAAAGGAAAAGACAATAACATGTCATAAGCCAGAGTGGCATCTCAACCTTTCTTCTGAATCACAATAAGCCTTTTGACATAATATTACAGGAAGCCTTTTGTTTCTCCTAATTCCCTGTCACAAAATTTGACTCTGCCTAATGGATGCACCTATGCAGAAAACGATACCTTTATTTGCCTGGAAAGAAAAGAGGTTTTCTGTGATCCTTTTTTTTAGAGAGAATAATCTTTTGCACGTCCACACAGCTTAGACAACTCATTGCCCATTTTTTAACCTGTTTATTATTCTCCCGATCTGTTACACACTGTTAGTCTTCATGACAGCACTTTTAAGGTGGAAAAAAACCCAGAACTTCAGAAGCTGATGAAGAAGAAACCCAGAAACCACGTGAAGATCCTCTGTACAACTAGATATCCAAAATCTGACCTTCTCAGAAGAGTCCACTCCTCCTTCCCCCATCATGTGATTTTGAGTTTGCTGAAGTTTATTGTGAGTCAACACACATTATGGCAAAAAAAAAAAAATATATTTTGACTTCTCCTATTAATCTAACCCTCTGTGTTTTCCTGATTACTTCAATGGTCACTGCACCAAAAGACTGAGAAGTCTTTTTCTCCTGATTCCACAGACATTCTCACAACACAATTTTATCCTAAACAAGAGGACCATGTATTTATACATAGCTGCATACCACAACAGGGAAGAAAAGTTTTGCAGTCTACTGACAAGCGTCCCAAAGCCAACAGCACCTACATGCCACAGAGCTGTGCTGAATAGTACTGTATACTGCTATATACAAGGGAGGAGGAAAGGGTAGAAAGGAGTAAGCGAGGAAGACTGAAATCCTCCTTGAATCATTTCGTTGAAGTCAATAGAATGATTTCAGAATGAATTTGATCATCTCTAAGTGCTTATCACTCCTCCAGGCAAACAATAACTTTTTTTTCTTGAGGACAAGTACAGCACCTGTATTTCAGTGTGACAAACCAGAAATATACTACTAGATTCTCAAACACTCTGCGGTCGTCTCTGAAGTGGTCAGAGCTTCAAACTCAGGCAACCAAAGGCAGCAAGTGTTCACTGCATAGCTCCTTCTAGAGGGATACTATCTCACGGTATGTGAGCACGCATCCTCACCCAGTATTTCCCATACAAGGTTTTAATTGAATGATATTCTGCATATGTTCTGAGAAGTTATTGTTTCATTAAAAAAGTGGGAATAAAACACATTTTATTAGTATTTTTATAGCTTTGTCTTTAATACAGAAAGATAAAGCAGTGTAAAGATAATGTGCCTGTGAAAAATTTACAATGGCTAGTTAAAAATAAAAAAGGATGGCTGTTTATAATGGTATGAACGTGAAATATTGAGACTGTATCAGATGAGGTTTATGACGGATCTCTGAAAATAATCTTTTTTGGCCACATTCCTGCAAGCTTTTTTGAGTGCGCTTAGCTTTCACATGCATAACAGTTTCATAAGCATCACAGAGGCCACCCTCCTCCAAAAAACAAACCACCTGTTATGGGCTGCAAGGCCATAGGGTAGATGTTCTCCTGACTGAACTCTCCTTATTGGAGAATGCTGCAGTGGCTTGGCGTCACCTCCTTGAGCCTTGCTATGGCAGCAGGAGCAGCTGCAGCTCATTCATCCTGGTGTGAGTATATCAATAACCTCAAGCCAAGTAGAATCGTGAGGGTTGGGGCTAGCTGGCACACACTGCCCCCTTTCTAGAGACTTGAGGGCCTCGTCACTGTGCACTGATACCCTGTATGCTATATGGATACATGACCGCGACCACCCTATCAGTCTCTGCATAACACTCCCCTTTCCAGGGCAACATCTGGAGACCACCGAAAGAGAGCATGGGTGTTCCTCGACACGGAGGTGAGTGAGGGGATTGGCAGAGCCAGAAACAAGTCTGTGGCTGGGAGTGGGCAAACACAACGCACAGACCCATCTGTTGCATGCATGGGCATCCCATCCTAGGCTGCATGGTTCAGGGTGGGAAGTTATAAGCCTGGAATCCAGTGCTTTTGCACCCAGATGCTCCCCCTAGTATTGAACCTAACATAAGCCCGTGCAAATGAAAACATAAACAAGTCAAAAGAATGACCAGCTACAGATGAAACGGGTGAAACGCTGTCTTTCAAGTCAAGCTCTAGGGATAGACTCAGTGATTTGCTACATTTGTGCCGAATGTGTGTGTTTGTATTCTCGTAGAATGACAACTGCTTGACTCTCTTAGTCCAGTAGGAATCAATGACAAAATTCCTGACGATTTCAAGGGCTGAAGTATTCACCATATAAAGTGAAACTACTTGGAGTCTGCACTTCACACAACTCTTCCTACAACTCCTCGTTGTCCAGCTCAATCGCTTGGATGGGTAACAAATGTCAGATTTTATTGCATTAGCTCTGCTCTACACAATGACAAGAATCTTCTAACCTGTTACTGTAAGAAGGACATGAAGGTAATGGCCACTTCCTTGGAGACATCCAGGATTTCGTAGCAGCAGAACAGAAAATTCAGCAAAAAGGAAAAATGTTCCTGTTCTAAGATACTTCTGGATGTGAACCAAAAATCCTCCTTTGAACTAACCACGTATTGTTTTGATACTCAGCTACGTCATTATTTACAGCATTAGGAGCTATTATACAATATGGCAATGTTTCAGATTTTTAAAGTCTGTAGAGGATGTTTCTGACTTTATAAACTGTAACAGGAATACACAGAGATAAGAAAAGTGAATAAATTACATCCTGGTATACTCGATGTCCACAAATTCCTGGTAGCAAGTCCCATTTCCCCTAAATAAAGCCAACGGCTGGATGCAAACTATAATCTCACTGATCTCTGTAACAATTATTTCAGAATCAGGCTCTGCATCATACACACAACTGAAGCCAGAGTCTCTAAGTGCTACAACCCTGTAAACTCCACAATGGAGAGAGGCCTTGAAACAATGGAAGATAAATTATAGCTATAAAATGTTTCATTATGCCATGCCTAGTACCTCTAAGTGTATTCTCCCTCATAGAGACAAGAATGTGCAGCAATAAAATTAATTCAAAAATGGTAACAAAATCATGTTTTCATTCTTCTAAAAAAAATCCAGATAAATTGCAAGCAAATGTACCACCTTCAGCAGTTTTCTATATGTTCCCCTTCAGTGGGAATCTTCTAAGCACAACATGTAGACCAACTTACTTTTACGTTCAGTAACAAAAATGGCAGACAGTGTCTATAAACGCGTCAGTTGAAGTAACAACGCGTATCTTTTAATTAACTGGTATATCATAAAGCAAAAGGCTGTTACCACTCTGCAAGAGTCAAAACGTATTCCTGCAGGGCAAAATGCAGCCTCGGAGTATACGAGATAACGGCTTTCAAATGGTTTTATATATTTCTAAGACAGTTAGATGAGCCTTCAGTTAAGATTCCTCCAGGAAAGCCTCTGTGCTATCCCACAGCATACGCTGAAGGACTGTTTTGTGTTTCCCAGTCTAATGGGCACAGCTTTGACTTCTTAATCCTGTCTCTAGCACGTGCTGGCAGTGAAACATGAATGCGTACCATAGTCAATTTTATTTTGTGCCTAAAGATTGCAGATTTTTCTCGCTGTGAAAACAACCACTTCAGCACTACCCACGATTTTGTAACACTGGGCAGCAAAATGTATGGGGTTTTTTAGGTGAACTCTAGGTATATGCTGCTGGAAGAAAGAGGATTGAGAGTGACTCTGACCTTACTGTAAAGCTGATGGAGGAACTCATATTTATTTGGAGCTGCAGCAATTCATTATTAAAAGAATTACATTAGTTTCTCCAAGAAGCGGTATGTGTTAACTAAGAAGCATCTGATATGAAACATCACTGCAAGGAGAGGAGACAGACATAGTCACCATCACCTTCTCTTTTTTCCTACATTAAACAGATTAAATTAGTTATACCTAATTTGCAGCGCTTTATCTTAAGCAATCAACTCCACGAATAGATGAGGCCAGCAGGCCTCTTATTAGGGCTTCTTTATTCCATGCTGGTAAAGCACAATATTTATAAACCCAACTTAAGCATCAATGGCTGCTTTATGCTGCCCAAGTGATAAAAATCACTTAGAGCTTATCAGTCAATATGCACCTCAGTTTATCAGAGGGTAATTTATTCTAGTTGCTAACGTAAGTGACCTGAAATCAGAAATCTTCGTCTTGTTTCCTCCTGCATATCAGCTTCCCCACTTGAAACGATTTTGTTCTCATGTTGTTGCAAAGTTTATTTCTAATTTTATATTTGTTTGAGAAATCTTTGTGGGGAAACTGCAGTAAACTGGATATATTCATTCAAGGTGGTGAAAGATCTTTTATTGTGCAAAGACTTTTACTCTGTATTAATTTCGAACATGACCTTTGGTTTATGCTATAACCATCACATTAAAATACGCCTGCCAGGTTGTAAACTCACCTTGAAAATTAGCCTAGTGCTGAGTGATGGTTGTGCTTAAGCCACTTGGGGTGCATCAGAGTGGGGTAGTTGTGGGTCAGCCAGCGAGGACTGGTGATGCTGAATGGCTCCCAAAAGCACCAGCTACCTTACTGTAAATTGAAAGGCACCTTACCAGAAGGGATCCTACAGCAGCAAAGACCCCCGAGATACACCAGGTTTAGGACAGAGCATGATCTCCAAGGAGATGTAGCTTTAGAGACCCAAAACCTGAAAAAATGTGGTATCCCACATGTGGGATCTTATTATGGAAGTGTGCAAGAATGCCAGTGATGGGAAAAAGGCAGGTGTCCCTGCCTGTGGCAGGGCGGTTGGAACTAGATGATCTTTAAGGTCACTTCCAACCCAAACCAGTCTGTGATTCTATGAAAAATCAGCCCATTAGTTATTACTCTAAAAGGGCTCAAAAATACACAGGGTTCAAATTTACATACATTGAAACAGATAGTTCTTGCAATAAGATGATGAAGCCATGTTGCAATAGAAGAATGTTATATATTGATGAAAAGTGAAGCACAGCTGTTGCCTCTTTTGCTATTTCCCAGAGAAAACATCATGTTTCTAATTTCTAACTGAAGACGGTTGAGGAATGAAGCCATTTACAGTGCCATTTAAATATGTTGGGCTGGAAAGCTTTTACAAACTCTAACAAGGATGGCTAACATATACTATTAAAAATACCTAATTTTCCATTGTTTGTTTATGAATTAACTTCATAATTTCATATAAATCCATTTTGTTATGGTGTTCTGAATATACATATTTCTAAAAAACATTACCAAAGGCACATTCCTGCATATAGGCACTGTCAAAGCTACATTCATTTATGAACTGTTACACAAAAATTCAGGAACCTTAAAATATTGTCAAAAAGAGACTTGTTTTTCAGTTTGTAACGGAAAGAGCAAACATGGAATTTCAGCAGGGTTTATATTTATGTAGGAATATCCCACCTCAATCACTTGTGCAAATTAAGATATTTTTCTTATATTAAAGAGATCTGCCTTGACACAAGTATCATCATAAATATATCAGAATGTATAAATCCAGTAGCTATAAAATACTTGAATGTCATTCTAAAAATGAGTTTGCATTTGAAAGCTCAGAAAAATGCACCTTTTATTCCCACTCCTCAGAAAATTGTGTATTAGAAATTAATCAGGAGCTACAATCAGCAAAAATAATTGAACAATACGCAAACAGCTATGCTGCTTGCTTCAACACCCCTGACATATATTGCTGCAAGAATATTAACATTTAGCCTGTTGTACAGCCACTATAAAAAGGGAAAATAAAATGTATAGTTTTGAATAACTGTGACCTCTCAGATATTTTGCAGATCAGAAACATGCAGACATTTTTAAAAACAAGATCAATAAAGCTGGATTCTAGAACATCTTCTCTCTCTTTCCTAGCTAAAAATTTAAGTCTCAAATAGGAAGTGAGCTCAAAATACAGTGAGACAAATCAATATGGGTGCCACTAGAGCACAGCTACTTCTCCAGAAGGCAGCACAACTTATACCAGGGAGAGCCCCAGCAGAGGAAGGCAGCGGGGCCCGTAGCAAAGGCAGAGCAATCCTGGGAGAAGCCTTTAGCCTCAGCAAGTTGGAAAAGAGATGGATTCAGTCTCTCCATTTCACACTTTTTCCCAGCAGAGCTCTGGTGCAAATTAAATCTGCGGTTTGTGCAGCAGTGGGAGAAAATCAAAGTAATTTAGTAGAAAAAAAAAATCCCCCAAAACCCTCCTTTCGGATATGAATCACACAGTTCAATTTCACTTGTTCCTTGCACGTGCGAAATGCAAACTCCTGTCTAATTGCTGCAAACATTAAAAATGCTGCAAAATCAACTATTTCATGAAATAAAAAGTTTCGAGCACAAATACAGACCCTTGGATTCATGAAAACGGCCTGGCCACTGGGAAAAGTACCAGGCATACAAGCATCAGCAGACACAGCATTACAAAGACTGTTAATATCTCTCCTCGCAGTGTCAGAGCATAGCAGGTCTTTTTATCAGTGGCTGAACAATAGCTTCTCACACCTCGGCTTTTATTGTGCTCTTCTCAGACGTGCCTTTCTGCTACATAAGCTTTCAGACGGTTTCTAGATAGAACAACTGAATGGCTAAATCATAAAAAGGTTTTAAAACAGGGATAACTGCATAACTTTCTTCTGACTCAGGTTGTCTGACAAGATCTCAGATATATATGAATATTTTTACCTACACAAGTGATCCGGCACTGTTCAAACCATAGAACAGCACAGAGATGCAGTGTTTCTCCAGGCCTGCTTTGGAGGTTACCTTCTTGGTAGTTGGTAACTTGAGTCACAGCTTCTGTTATGGGGTGACATTATGATTCTCCAAGCAAAGACAGCGAAAGCCTCTTATAAGTTTCTTGCACATGTCCAATCATACTGTGACAGGACTTGGACAAGTGGGAGCAGCCAGGCCTTCCTCAATTTTTATGCCACGGATCTCAAACGGTGGCAGAGAGAGATTTGGAACAGCTATTTCCCACCAACAGCTGGTCAGTCAACGTGGTGGGTCACTCCAATAACATCTCAACACTGATCTATATCCTATTACTGCCCAAGCTGCACCTCCTGCCTCTATTGATGGCTTTTAGGAGGTTAGCTGGAGGGGTGAGCACCCAGAGGCAGTCACTAGCAATCTGCCATCTACCAAACAAGCTCAGAGCATCTCCACAGACATGCCAGCACAGCTGCACCTTCACAGGGTATAGGGTTTTTGGAAGGCAAAACCAGGGCAGTGAGACACTATCAAGTGTCATTCTGCTTTCTAGGGGACTGCAAAGAACAATCAGGAGAGCAGAGTTTTTCACTGGTGATGCATAAACAAAAAATTTGGCAACGAATGACAAGGCATAACAAGCGTGGGTAAGAGAAGAAACATGTTTTGTGAACAGGAGACTCTCCAACAGCCAGTTATTATCACCAAGTCCAATGCAAATGGTCTTTGCTGCTTTTTCCTGGTGTTTTCATTTCCCAGCAAATCCTCTGTATTGTGGTCATCTGAGAGGGGCTGCAATTATGGGGAAAAAGTAACCTGTAATGGGGTTGAGGGGAGTCTTAGGACTGTTTAATTTCCATACGCCTCCTGGAACAGCCCATTAATGCTTTACTGAGGGGACTGCAGGCGTGTGTAACATGCAGTCATCTTCTCCCAAACTACTCTCAGTGTGATTTGGACATGGCAACAAGTATCATTCATAAAGAAACAAGGAATGGAGGAAAGAAGGAAGGATGGATGAATGTTAGTGCTATTCAGGAAAGATTTTGTGGCCCATCTCCTGGTTCTGGCCAACTTTTTGCCTTCTTTTGTCCCATCTTCCTTCCCACTTACAGCTTTTGTGAGCAGAGAGACATTTTCAGGGGGGATTTGAATGAAGCAGGGTGGTTGACCACAAGCTTGTAGGTGTTCATGCTCAGAAGGTAGTTCCTGGTGAGGCAGGAAAGTGGGATACGGGGAAAAGACCAAAGGAGCGGAGAACATCACTGGCACAAGGCATAGGAAATGGCATGGGCAAGTGGAAAGAGCTGTGATCAAAACAAAGGGCAACTATGCAAATTTTTATGCCAGTGTTTTGTGAGAGAAAAAAAGGAAATACTGGAGATGAAGACGATTTCATCATTTGCCTTGGTCACGGAGACAGTGGTGGTAACATAAATCATCGCAGATAAGGATATAACAGAAAGAGCTTGGGCAGAGAGATCATGAACTCTGATTTGGGAACAGCAAACTTGAAAAAATAGTAAATACAGAGGGACACAAACAGCCCAGAGTAAACGCTTGCCTAATCGTCCTTCAGCCTCCTTCCTTCACAGAATTTTTTATATCAGGGGCTAAGACTTAGCTGAGGTCAGCTGGTCTGGTATTAACAATCATCGCATCAAAACCAGATGATGTCTTGAAAACTCATATAACTTAGAAATCTCTTTTCTTCAAAGCAAGAAAACACTGCACAGGGCTTTATGAACAGTAGACTAGTGACCTTGCTAGGTTTGCATCAAGTATTTTTCCTATTTCGCTGTTTCAATGACATCAGAAAGTAACAGACACAAAAATGTGTGGATTCTGCAAATTTTGCATTTTTCTGCACTTTTTGCTGTTTCCCTCAAGATCCAGGCTTTGATATGGAAAAAAAAATCCTTGTGTTTATATGTATTTACATTACAAAGACCCTTCACAGTAAAAAGCATTGCCCTTTTTTTTTTTAACTTAGTCATAGATACCTGCCTGGAGTGGAAAAAAAAAAAAAGAATGGTATTCCTCCCATCTACTCACATCAATGATGTCTTAATTTCAAAGATTAGTAGACACTTTGTGAAGCATATCATGCTAAAACTTAGATTAATCTGTTAGAGGGTGACCTTCATTATAGAAAAAGATCTAACTTTTACCAGGGAAGAGAAAAATAAGGACCAATCAATATAGTTGCCTCTGAAAAAGTCTAATCAAACTACTTAATTTGCAATTCAGGCCTATATGCACATTAACAATGGTAATTAATAATACATTCCTGCACCTAGCATAAAATACCTTCAGTTCTTTGTTTCCTCAGGACCAACTGGAAAAAAATGAATTGGGCTTAAGAAAAGCTTTTACAAACACGACATACACGTTATAAACTTAATTGTGTACAGATGGATTCATTCGGTCTCTACATCATTTTGCACAGTATTAACCACTGCTGATCATGTATTAAAAAGAAAGAGCTGATTGTCATGATAAAAATCAAGGAGGGGTGAAGGATGTATTTTTCCCTTAAATATCTTGGTTCTAAGTAAGTGATTTCAAAAAACAACAAGCAGGAATGTGCAGTTTGCTGGCTACCCCTACACTGACTGTGCTTATGCATGGCTTAAACCTCTGCCATGTTTTCAGCCTTCACTTTAAGAAGCATCCCTAATCCTGGGTATTGATGGAATTAAGATGTTTGCCTCCATTTCTCCTCCCATGTGTCACCAACTTTGCCTGCACGTTAATATGCAAACACACACATTTGGAAAGGAACAGTCAGGTTTTGAAAGAGAGCACAAGTGAAACTGCACTAAAAAAAGAGTGGTCTTTACTCACAGGTGAGTTAAGCCTGCTCCCTAACGGGAATCCAAGGTCCTGTAGTGCTCAGGAAGAGCTCTGACTAGCTATTTTCCATCTTTGAATTAGGAGGCAGATTTGCAAGATTCAGGTGAGCAGCAGGCAACTCTGAAGTCCCATGGTCAATAGCTCAACTGAATAAAAGACTACCAGGCAATAGGTATTGTTCCTGCCAAGGAATGTGTTTTTAAGAGCCCTTTGTACCACAGGCCTCTGAAGCTCATCCAGGGCTGTTTCAATCACCTCAGGAAAGTCTGATTGCAAGAAGCACACCTATGCAATATGATTTTGCTCAGCTTGTGCTTTTGCAAAGCAACTGGTTCTGCTTCTGAATATAGTTTGGATACATCTTATGCTTCTTACGCATTAATATAAAAGCATGAATTCCACGTTTTTCGAGTGATAATACAGCCAGATTCCTCACCTCGGATTACCTACGTGAACATATCCTTGAGAACTAAAACATTCTCATTCACATCAAAATCAATTGCACATGAAACTGCTGTGGTGTTTATTTCTGAGCATGTTGCAGACATTAGTTTTCACTAAGCTCCCATGGTTGGTGACTCATCTGTAGTCTCTTTCCTCACTGCAGGTGTGAGGGTCTGTGACACTGCTCTGTGTGCCCCAGCTGAATTTTCAAGTTTCCCCCCTCCCCAAACTGACCCACCACATTTTGAAAGGTCGGATCCAAGAGCTGTTTAGGCTATTACCAGTTTTTTGACTCTGAGGTATCCACAAACAAGTAGGAAAGAGGACGACACAAAGTCACTTTGCTCTATAACCACGTGACACAGAGTCTCACTATTTTAATACATTTTGCTACAGAAACAACTTCGACAACAGGTAAAGCAGCATGAAAAGGGGAGAACAGGAGTGAAGCCCTCCTGCTTTTAGCACTTACAAATCTAGAGAAGGAGACACAAACAACACACATCCACACTGCCCACACACAAGATTTTGGCAGCAAGCCAGCACAATTTTTTAAAGCTTCACTCAGCTTATGTTTGTCCCTGTTGGGGAAATAGTTAGCAGCTCAGATCCATCAAGCTCCTTTCCCCTCTCTTCCACCAGACTTTCTCCCTGGAGACTTTACCCCCGTACCTCTTATCCCAAAAACAGTCATGGACACAACGCTGTTGGGCACTTGCAAGGTGAAAAGTAATACAGAAATAATGCTCCAACAGAACGTACCTGCTTCCTTAGTACCTGCATTCTCTATCAACAACACTAAGGACAAAATTTTCAGTGCATGGGTAACCTTCGCCTTTTTCAAAACTCTCTGCAAAATGCTCACCTCCTTATAAAAACAAAACAGCTACTATGCTGCACCTCACTCCACACACGCTGGCCACGGATAGCTTTAAATACTTGTGATTGATTACTGGATTGAATAACCAAAAAAAGCTAAGGCTGTGAGTGCAGCCCTTAGTAACACTCAAGGCTGAGCCTCACAGCTTACCTCTGCTTAGAAGGAAATGCAGATGAAGATTAATGAAGGATTCGGATAACAGCACAAGCAGTTCTGTAGGAAGTTCTGTAACATGAGCCTGTTATTTTCTGGATGGTAAGGGCATCTTCTGGAGGACATCCAATCTCTGTCCAAAGCTCTGTACTTTTTATTTTTCCCAAATGATTTAATTGGAATTATAGACTTGTAGCCCAGATGCCATCTCATTATTACAATACAACAAAGCAAACCTGATGTGTATTGATCCGTCCATACAACTCTAATAAAGCAGAACTCCTTGTACAGTGTGATTTCTCTTCTGATTGTGTTACTCCACCTTATTACTTGTATGTCACAGATATAATATTTTACTCGTTCAGTGACGTTAACAGTAACTTTACTGATATGGAGCACTGTGCTTAATATGAGACTGAGATCCAGCAGTTTTATATTGAAAACATTTTCACTTGTTTCACTGAAACTGCTAAATTCCAGCTGAATCATATGTCTCTTGTCTAGACTTCAGATTATTAGCTCAAGAAACAGATTTTTTCAAGAACTTTAACTCATTTACTGATACAAATACTTTTTTATTCTTTTGAAAACTGAAAAAAAGTCCCCAAATGTATATATGCAACCACCTTCTCAGTGATACATTAAACAGCTCACACGAGCACTAGCTGTAACATGGATGGAAAACACCAGAGGCCAAAATTATGCAAAATGGCCTATGTCGATACTATAGCCAGAGCCAAAAGTATCCCTCAGTGCACAATGTAAAGAGCAGCAAAGAAACATGTAGCAGGATAGAAAAACCTTCCAGACAGAGACGATGGGAATGGCAGTTTGTCCTCAGCTTGCAATAAGCTTTTTGCAGGCTTATCCCACAGACACTGCTTTGGGAGTTTGGGGAGGGCCAGGTACAGGGATAGGAAGAGAGTGGGAAGGCTTCAAGGGCTCCAGGATGAGGCAGAGTGCCTCTGACGGTGCCAAGGGGTGAACTGACAGCCCTGCCAGGTGGCCTGGGGGGCCAGAGAAGAGAGGACAGTGAGAAGAGGTTGGGAGGCTCAAGCCCATCTGCAGTCCCTGCAGACAAGACCAGGATGCAGCCATGATCTTTGCAGCGGGGATGGTCTGCTCCCACACTGGCACAGGGGAGACCAGGAGCTGTGAGGCGATGGCTCATACAAGGAAAAGTAATCATTAGCAGCAGCATGAGTGGGAACATACCTGTGGTCATTTCTTATTTCATCAGTCAGGATTTATTTTTTCCTGTAGATGCAGACCTTGAGCTCCAAAACCTTTGAAGATACTGCTTTTCCTTCAAACAGCCACAAACTTTGAGCTGTTGAAAAAAGAAACAACCTGGGTGAACCACATGCAGAGTGTTTCCTCTTCTTTTAAGTTTGCCTGTGTAGTGGATTGGCTGTGGCTGGCTGCCAGACACCCCCTCAGCCACTCTCTCACTCTTCCTCCTCAACAAGACAGTGAGAAAATAACAAGGAAAAACTTGTGGGTGGAGATAAAGACAGGGAGATCACTTACCAATCACTGTCATAAGCAAAACTGACTCAACTTGGTGATAACTAATTTAATTTAGTGCCAATTAAAATAGAGTTAGGTGGTGAGAAACACAGACAAAATTTAACACTCACCTACCTTCTTCCACGCTCAACTTCACTCCTCCACTCCTGATTCCTCTCACACACAAGTGGCACAAGGGGACAGGGAATGGGGGTTACGGTCAGCCCATGATAGTCCCTCTCTCCCGCTCCTTCCTCCCAGCGCCTTTCCCTGCCCCACCGTGCTCTCCCCATAGGCCACAGGGGAGTCCCTTATCCGGCACCTGGAGCTCCTCCTCCTCCTGCCTTTCCCCTCACAGAGCTGCTCTCTCCTTTCCCCTCACAGAGCCGTTCCTCCCCTCTCCCCTCACAGCGCTGTTCCTCCCCTTTCCCGCCTTTCCCCTCAGCCCCGGTTCCCCGAGGCTCCACCAGCGGCGCTGAGGGGCCGGGCTGTGCCCGCCTGGAACCGGCTGTTCCCGCCCTGGGGCAGCCCCGGCCTCTCCTCACAGAGAGCCCCCAGCCCCGGTGTTCAAGGCGCTTTAAGGTTTCACCATGCGAGTGCACGTCACGCAGGGGAAAAACACCCCCAAACCCCACAGAAAACTAGCAACGTCCTCACTTGTCACCCCCCTTGTAGTCATCAAACATCAGTGAAAGATGGATGATGCTGGAAATAACACAGAGCGAGATAATTATACGTGCAGTTGTTCATAGACTCATTAAAAGCCACATCTACACTTAATTAAAGCAGAAGATGAGGACATATCCCAAACTTTCACAGGGGCTTACGATCATCCTACATATTGTGGCTCCATCGCAATGACTGGATTGTGGGAAGGCACAGGTCTAACGTGTTTTCTGCGTCTTGTTTGTTCTTCTGTCAGGTATTTCACCTGATGATACAATGCATCACCTTTAAATTTGAGATTTCCCTTTTTAATTGAGCTCTAAAACTGCATTAGTCTGCATTTATGCCATCATTAACAATAAATCTTTTTTTTTTCTTCCCAGCTAAAAGCCAAAGCTGCTCATCCAAAAACAGTACTGCCCTTTAGCTCAAAGGTTTTATGTGTATATTTTTCGCATTATCATCTCATGCTTTTAGCCTCAACAATGATATTCCAAGTAATTAGATACAAACTGTCATGCAAATTGCTAGTAGCAGGTTCCCCTCAGTTATCTCATTTATAGCATGATAAAAATTTTACTTCCAGGAAAGTCAAAGGCAACGATGGAGAAACAGCTCACAACACACCAAGGGGTGGCTGACACACAGCGCGATGCTCCGGCTGTGCAGTCCAAGGTCACTGCTGTAAATTCAGGCTGTTCCATGCCCAGAAGCCCAACATCTCTATAACCCTGCACCACAGCAAGGTTTTGTATCTGCCGAGCTCTGCCCTACAACCCTGTCGCAGCTCCCGCCTCGCCAGAGCTTGGGTTCACTTTCAGGACGTACCAGATATTCATGTGCTGAACCACACGCATGGAGTTGCCACAGAAGTTCAGGAGACAAGAAAGAGCATTTCATCACCCCAAAGCACAAGCTTTTACCACTCAATTAATTCTCCAAGCTGCACAACACACTATGCAATCACCATGGAAAAAAACCACAATTGTCTATGTTAGATCAGTGAAGGAAAAATACGTTCTTAGTGATGACAGATATCCACGTTTTATTGTATTCTTTCAGTTTGGTGTTGCTAAATATGCATTTTAAATAGTGCCAGCCCTTTTGGTTGTGCAGAAGGCTACAATATTCTCCAGGCAGCTACATGTCTGCTGAAAATTGGGCCACAGTTCATTCCTGGGTCAATGTCCTTTGCTAATAGGAGTAATTTTATACCAGCGCATCTTTGATTTTAGTAAGAATGAAAGCTCCACACAGACAGGGCTTAAGGCAGGTTTTTCTACTGTGTATCTGTCCTCACTTGGAAATAGGGTATTATCTCCAGGAAGCTGGGCTGGCAGTGAATTACCTGTCCCTTCTCCCAAGTGTTGACAAGGCTTGTGTAAGCGGGAATAAGAAATGCAGGAGACATAACCAGCCATCAGCCAAGAAGCCCATCAAAGTTTCAGCATGCAGGATGACATTGTGCTTCCCTGAGTTTCCTTTGCTTTTCATTAAGGGACTAGTTTTCCTTATTAATGACTAGTTTTCCTTACAGATCACATTTATAACTGGTTTGTGTAGCTGCTGTAGCAATTACCACAAATTACAGCCCAGCCCCAGGAAAAGGGCAAAGACACTGTAGAGTTAAGCAAAAGGAGCCTTGGAGAAAATATGGAGCGTGGTGGAGATTTCCCAGTCACTTCTGCAAAGACAGCTCTCTCTACTTGTACGTGCACCTAATTCTCTTCCTCTCTCATAAACACACACACTACACGCCACTTATGAGGTTTTATTCGTTAATTTTCTATAGTCCTTTGAGATCCTGGTGTTTGATCAGCACAGTTTTGATTGTTGATATTGAGCTATCAGATTCTTTGAAATAAAAAAAGCCTACCAGTGTGCAGTAAGAAAATGAAGTATTGCTGCTCCGAACGAGAGAGCGGTGTGACTAATGACAGTGTCAGGAATCTGATGCTCTCTGAAACTAGTGCTGTATATTAAAACAGCCCTTCTGTACTGATACCTTTCAGAAAGGACTATAATAGCATCCTTTCAGCTAGAGCTTTCCATCTCTCCAGATATTTCACTGCACTCCTAACTTCAATATCACCTTCCTTTTAATAGCAAGGCTTTGCATTATAATATCCTTTGTGCTTTGGCAGGGTCTAAAAACACCAGTGCAGTTGGTAGCAGAGACAAAGTTTGAGTTGTCAGAAATCTCTTCAGAGAACTCTTAAGTATGTATATACTTTTGATATAGAAATTTCTTTTGGTCTGAAAACTATTACACCAATTGCCAGCAGAGGGGACCTTCTTTGCCCTTGTCAAATTAAAAGTGTAAATAGTAGTTGATAGGTGAGAGGGGGTGGGGTGGTTTATTTTGTGGTGGTTTTTTGTTTTGTTTTTTAAAAAAAAAAAAAATCAAAGTGTATTTGTGCTCATTAACTTCATGAGTTTTCACAGGCTGATTAAAACAGGCCCAACTAACACATGTGCCAGGCAGTTGGCATTTTTTTCTAGGAAGAAAAAAGGAACAACAGAGTACTGACGTGTACCCCATATATTTTAAATAATGTGTGACTGCTACCAGTGGCTTAAAAGTGCGTGAGGATTCTCAGAGAAACCAGGAAACTGCTTTGCCCAACTACACAATGTATTGCCTCTTGCAATAGCTAGTACTGCTAGTCAGTGACTATACCAGCCCGAACCACAGCTCTGACACCACTTTATATACACTTAACCAGCTCCTTATGGAGTGCCTCATGCTGTCTCATATAAGTTACCATGTTACATATATTCCATACCATATTATCCTGCTTTCAGCATTAGCTACTTTATCTATAGACTAAGCACTTGCAAAAGTACCAGCCAGACTAGCACTACCACCACAGTTCATGCTCTGTATCATTAAATAGGCTTTATATTATGCCCAGCTCCCTCCATCATTAGCCCTCAGACAAATTATGGCCCCGCTGCTCCTCCCTCCGGCAACTCGCTCAAATGCCCCATTACCTCAGCTGCATGCTAACAACGATCGACTGCCATATTTTTCAGGCCTCTATTGGCATCACTACAGAAGGCATCCCTGCAATTGTCAATGAGAGCATTAACAAGTACTTTTCCGTACAACACAACTAAATTTTGGAACCAGAAGTTCCCGTGGGAGGCTGAGTAGACCAGAAGTATAAAGAACAAGTTGATTCCCATTTGGTTCCTCTGCAAAGGGCTTTTTTACCTTGCAGCCCAGCTTAGCAGAAGTACCTCCGTATTGTTTGTTTTTTAAATGTGTCCTGCTCCCCAGTGAAGTCATGTTCTTCAAAATACTCATGACTTATCAGTCAAAATCCCACGTGCTATCCCCTGCAAGCCAGCAGCCCACCACGCTGGCCTGTTTGTTGTGTTGCACAGCTGGATCAATCCACACAGACAGGCGGAACAGGCTGCCCTAAGTCTGCCCTTTGGGCACATCAAAGGCAAGTAAGCAATAAGTTCGTAGACCTGGTAGATAGAGAGAGAACTGCAGGGAGGGCAGCAGAAAGTGATCTGGGCTTAAACCACATACCAAATCTCTGCCACTTCCCTGTTGTTGTATATAAAATCCTTCCTTATTCGTACAGCTGAGCACACTTGGGTGGATTTGCCTCCTCTCCCAGACAGACTGTCCAGAATGGGCTTAAAATAAAAGATAGCAATTGACATATAGATTTCTTCATTATGGCCTCCACCAAAGGCACTTCATTATTTTTCTTTGTTACACAAGCTGGCCTCTCAGCACACACACTCCTGACGAGCCAGCGTGTTCCTGTGTTGAACTAAAACCATGACTGTGAGCAAAGAAGCCTCAGCTCTGCAAAAGCCAAGTGTCACCACGTGCTACTTGCATTTGCAGAGATCAATAAGCTCCAAGCAGCATCTCTCTCTGCCTGCCACAGGAGGCAACTGGCAGCACAGAACTCTAGTTACGCCAGGAAGGTGCCTCCCTACCCCAGGGGCAACTAATACAGGTGTAGCAGAGCTAAGAGGAGTGTGAGTTTTCCTCTCCCACATAAGCAGCTCAGAGTTCCCTGACCTATCCTATCAGGAAAACCAAACTGGCCTCTCACCTGGGAAACACTGAGCATCTTCAATTCCCAGGGCAACCAGTGAGATCGATGGCTGCTCGGCCTCCTCGAGGGCTGCGTAAGCAAAGCAAGGCTGAGCCCTTGCTGCTGCAAACGTGCTGTTTGGAAACTTCTTCCCACACACCCCAAAACCTCTTTTCTCCATGTTCTTTCTGGAATTTGCTAGCTTGCATATAGGCTGATGTTTGCCTTCAAGACACAGTGTCCTGTGGTTAGCTCACTGCACCACATCTTCATTAGTAGCATGAGGGGAAACAGCTCCAGCAGAGGCAACGTCTGTCATCATGAAAGAAAACATTCTCATTAAAAAATAAAATAAATCTATTTCCCCAAACTTTTTCTGGTGCTTTATTCCTTTTTTTTTTTTTGCTGTGCTGGTGAGGCTGAATATTTCCAATAACCAAGCAATTTGAGTAACTGTAACAAACTCAACAATAACTTGGCAGTAAATAAGAGTAACTGTTTCAAAGGGTCAGCCCAACTTTCAGCAGGTTCAGTGAATCTTACAGGATCCATAAACACTGTCTAAATACAAGCTAGAAGCAAGCAGACACCTTGTTCTTTTCTTTTTTTTCCCCTGTTCCATTTATTGCCTTATCTTTTTTTGATTTATTTTTTTTTTAGCTTCTCTCAGATATCCTTACTTCATCTTTTGCAATGTCCATCTCAAGCAAAGAATAACGGGATAGTGTTTAATGTGATCTGATATAGCAGAAACAGCCAAAACAAGCCAAAGGACAAATCCATGTATTAAAATTTCCTCCCCTCCATTTGCTCTCATACCTTCATCACCCAACTATAATAAAATAACACTAGATACTAACAATTCCTACAGTGTTAGACTTCAGCCAGCATTTAACCTGAGAGTCCTCTATTAATGCAAATGGTAAGGTTTTGTCACATCCTGATCCACGTTACAGCAGAAATAATCAGCTGTTGCCACAGAAGCTTTCAAAAAAAAAAAAGACTCAAATGAACAGAAATTGGTAAGATAAAAAAGCCACTATATAAATCATATTATTCTTATTAATGTTATGCATTTTTGTTTTCCAGGAATCAAACCATCACGCTTTGTGTGTATTCAGAAATCACAGTCATATTCTGAAATGTTTAATTTACATGCAAATTAGATTCAGGGGCCTACTAGTTGGAGATATTCCCTTTCAGTCATAAACTGGCCTTTAAGCCTAAGTAAAAGGATAATATTATGGCAACCAGTTTATTACTGGTCCCATAAAAGTTTAGCGTCGAAAAGCCATACGGATTTGATTCAGTGAACAGGAATCATAACATGGAAGAAAAGAGAAACTTTATAACAACGAAAAATCTGGATTGCCAGAGCAGCAAATATGAAATGGCTTAATTTTAGAATAAACACAATAAACCGAAGATTTTTGGAATTCTAACGTGCAGAGCATCTAGCTGTTGAGGCCTGTATATCACCTTTATTCTGCCAGAGAAAATGCTGACAGTTTAGACTATTTGGTCCACAACCTCTTGTTTTAGCCCAATATATTTCAATGATGTACTACTTAAAATGGTTTCTTAGTGGTGACAGATACAGAAGAAGTAGTTTAGCAACAGAAGGCGTTATAATCCAAAGGCTGATGAAAGGAAAGGAAGAACTCCATAATGCCTTTAACCACAACAGCTCTGTCTGTTACAAGCCTTAAGAAACAACTCTCCAGAGAATTATTTTAATGCAAGCTTCTTGCTTGAGCACTTTCCATGGGAACAGAGGGCATCGGACATCTTGCAAAACCAAGCCTTTTCATCTGTGAAAGACTAAAATCTTGTGACTAGCCCCTATTTCACAGAGAAGAAAATGGCTTCATATAACTCCCTTCTTGCAATTTTATTGTACGTAGAAATTAAACATTATAGCATCATTATGTTGTCCATGAGTGTGAGTACAACAGCAATGCGAACCTGCAGAGAGCCCACCGTGGTTTCATAGTAATTCAAGAATATAATAAGAAATTGTTTGGGAAGTGCATGGAAATGCCACGACAATGTCATTGAGAGCCTTTCACACTGTGATGGGAAAACTATTTGAATGCTACTTGCGCAGAGGTTCTTATTACAAGGATTTCACGTTGGAAGATTAGCTTAGCAAAATGATTTCCATGCGTGACTGCAGAATTTTCACACCCATGCAGTTACTAAGCACAGGCCTAATTTCTACGTCCTGCGTGGTGTACAGCTTCCACTGAACTGTGAGATGCTGCAAAGGTGATCTCAATCAAGAGGGTGCAATTAGACCCTTGTTTCAGTGTCAGCCTGAAAGAGGATTAGCAACAGTCATTTTATCACACAGCTGGAGAAAGAAATCTTGTCCTTGTGGTGATGGATAAAGATACTGTAAATTAAACTGGCAGCCCAAGTGAGTTACATCTCCAGAGACAGGCCTGTCATGCTACTCATTGAAGTAGGGCTTTGCGACAGGAAATTAAAAAAGCAGGTAAAGCTCATCTGTTTGGGCTTCAGGCTGGGCAGTGACAAGTTAAACACTCCATTACCAGACTAAAAATAGGTCAACACGCTTTGCTCTCAAAGATGCTGCTACTCTGGGAGATGAGGCTCCTAAGCACAGCCAGGTCCCAGCTCCCATCAACCAGGTAACATATTTTGCCGGTGCCACACACAGCACAGTTAGATGGGGAACAGCTAAAAACCTTGTTTGCTGGGAACAGCGTAGAAGCGTGCCTGGTCTCCACCTGCAAGCGCCCTCCAACACCCACGGTTGCTGCTATGCTTTAACCTTCTCGTGACCTTGTCCTTCCTTTGGTCTTAAAATATTTATGTGCAGTGAAAGACAAATTCACCTGCATAGAAAAGTCCTCATATATAGGACAAAAAAGAGGAGGAAGGAATCCAACCAGTTAAACATGGACAAGTCACTATCCCAAGATCTCCGAGACAGCAATAAAGGGCACTTAGTGTCTGCCAGACAGATGGCACCTGTCTTCTCCTGTCCTGTGTTCTCTAACTCATTTTCTCCCAACATCAAGTATACCATAAGTTTTAATATTATAAATGTCCTTAGCTAGTTTAAGTACTTCAACAATTTCGCTTCTTAATTACGCTCCAGGCAAAAAAATCCATTTTTCAGTCTTTCCCTGGATAGAAATTCCATCTGTTATCTTGGCTATTCTACTCCGTAATTCATTTAATTTTTTACCAGCCTATCTTTTTTTTTGGTCTTTTTTTTGAAATTGGATGACCAAAACCCTATGCTCCAGACACAACCCACAAAGTACTTCATACAGCATTAACACAATACCTTGGAGACTGCAGTGTTCCCTGCTTGACCCAAACCAATATCTTATTAAACAACTTTTGCTGCTGCTGCTTATGGAGTAGACTGGGGATTTAAACGTGACATACCTCGTTTGATTTCCTTGACAAAGACAGCATTTGGCTTTTAAGCTTTCTAGGTATCCCCGTGCCTGCAAAGATTATATACATTAATTTAGAACATTAACTTAAAAAGCAGGGGATTTATGTGAATGGCTGTGAATATTTATGTTGCTGTTAAAGAAACATTTGCACTACGTAGGCTTCCATGTAAAAAGCTAGTTATGTTATTATTTATGTCAGGAACTGCAATGCCAGGGTTGAACTTTCATTCTGTTCCCTTCCATATGCACTGTAAGTTATGATCATACACTTCCCCCCCGCCCTTCCCTCCAATAATACACTGTAATGGAATAACAAGCTTTCTCTCCCTAACCATGCAAACCCAGGTGGCATTTGGCAGTGGTATTAATTTTTACACACCAGGCAGAGTCCACAGAGACCATGGACAAGAAAAACCCCAACCCAGAGTGCAATTGCACGCTGTAAATCAGACAGGTTACATCAAAACCGCAGCATGAGCCACCCCCAATTCCCTCGCCTGCACTTTGCAGCAAGAGCCCATACCCAGGCACAGCCCACAAAGCCACTGGGCTGCAGGAACTCATCCAGCATGAGCTGGTGACACCCAGCTCTGGTGCTTGTGTTGCTGCTTTGCCAGCTCAGGACCAGAGTGGGGGAGCAGGGAAGAGCAAGAAGGTGGGAAGTGCTTGAGACAGCTCGGGCGGGATGCTCTGGAAGGGCTGTCCTCTGCATAGGACAGAAAGTGAATTTACTTCTTCTAAAATAATTCAGGGCGCTGCTTTAAAATCCATCTTGAATGACCATGGCATTTCATCTTATCTGAAAGATGGAGCTTTCTGATTGAAATTAACTATTCCCATTTAAAATGTTCATAATGCAGAAAGGAGAAATTACAGCAGGCATTTCAGCTGCCTCTAATGGTGGTAACACACAGCCTCAGTTATAGAGGGAGGCTGGTGCTTCCTGAGAATATAGAATAATTTCTTCTCTCAATTTCTCTTCATCCCTCAAGGAAATGGGCATCTTCTTCACTAAAATGTTCCCATACAGGTATCTTTGTATCACTAGCAGTTCTTCTTGTCATCATTTCATTTCCTGAATAATTTCACAGCTCACTGCTCTGACCCTCTCCTAGTCTTGCCATTTTTTTCAATTTGAAGAGAACTACTGCATTACCAGTGATTTATTAGGGTTTTATCTGTGGCTAATTATGACTGATTTCAATAACCTGTTTTTCAAGCTCTCACAAACTATTGATTAACACACACATTCTTTAAAATCCTCTCCTCGCATTCACACACTACATTAACTCATTAATGATTCCTACAAAAGACACATAATAATATGATAAATCATTCCAACTGTCGCAAAATACGCACGTGCAGCTCTTAACCTTGTTCTGCCTGATATCATACAGGGGAGCACGTAAATATAGTTCACTGTGCTAATTAATCTATTGTGTTCTCTACAGAACAAGGTAATAAACAGCCTAATCAGACAAAAAGGTCTGGAAAGGCTCACGTGCCCGCTTTGATATGGTAAATATTTCATAATGTTGCCATCAACTATGCCTTCAAAGCAGGAAAGGAAGAGGAATAGTGTCATCTGTGCCTGTGTTCTACCTATATGCATGTATGAAGAGCATCTTAATGTCTAATTGGAGGTTGTTGAGAGGATTCCTTTATGGTCAATGGAGGAAAAGAGGCGCTTAAGAAAACGATTTTTCCTACCTATCCCATTTTCTCAAATGGGATGTGATGATGGGACAGACTGGACAGCTGGGCTACACCAGCTTCCTGACCCTTAGAGGGCTGAATTTGGTTGACATGAACCTCATTCCCTATGCATAACTTTGATTGCATGTGCTAGGCCTCTTCCCGCATTACCAATGGCTCCGACAGTAATAAATACTTTTTTCCAAACCAGCTCCTAGTATAAAAAAAATATTGGTTATTAAAATAAATATAAAGGTGTTATTGTTATTTTAAAAAAATATTGGCATGGAAAAGCTTCTATACCCCTTTTCTAGATTTAATCCGAATACCCCTGGATCTCACAAATGCTTCAGCATCTTCATAAGCTCTAAGCCAGCTTAAAGTAACTAATATGTGTTTAATGTACAGATGAATCCGGGCCACACATTTTACTTAGCCGGCCTTTTGCATCAGGTCCTGTTTCATTTAGTGAAGCAAAGCAACATGGTCACCAGAAAAATAGCTTTTGGTCTAACATGAAAGGAAATAGCTTTTTGAAACTTATTACAGAGCACTCCTCCTGAACTAAGGGGAGGGAAAGTGAAGCACAGAACGAGACAGACCAGCCTTCTTACCGAGTTTTACTCCCTGCAACCTAAAATTGCTTTTCCTCCAAGAATCCCTCAGCGTATTGGGCAATTACAAACAAATTTGATAAGACACGGAGGTCTCAGAAGTTTTTAAGTTCCTACAAGTTTTTGAATTTCTTCTCAGCAAGGGTCATTAGCCATTGGAAGGGGGTGCCCAGGGAGGTGGTGGAGTCACCATCTCTGGAGGGGTTTAAGAAAAGACTGGACATGGCACTTAGTGCCATGGTCCAGTTGACAGGGTGGTGTCAGGGCAATGGTTGGACTCGATGATCCCTGAGGTCTCTTCCAACCTGATTCATTCTGTGATTCTGTGTGATTCTGTGAATGCTGCTAGCGGGATAAAAGCATGCCTCTCAGTCTGCCTCTTAGCTTGCAGCCTTTCCGTAAGTGGAAAAGTAAGTCTTTGCTCACGGAAAGGCTGCAGACTAAGCTCAGTACTTGCATGCTGCTGCTAAGTGGTGTACACACGCTGCCAGCCATCCAGCACACATCCCTCAAAGCCAGCCACAACACTGCTCTTCTGCAGAAGCCAACTGGAGACATGGGAGGGAATTCAGGATACAATGGGGACGCTGGGGATACTCAAGCAAGAGAATTACAGTAGTAGGCAAGAGCTACAAACCCTTATGAGGGGGTTTGAGGTCTCATTCCTTCTCCTATAAACATAAGGATTTGTTTATCTCTTTTAATTGCAAAAATGCTAATACAAAGTTTGGACTCCTAAGAAGATACAAATCTTCTCATTTTTAAGTTGCTCTAAAGAAATGTCAATGATAACATTCACATGGTAAACATAATTACTAAGACTGGATCAATAAAAAAAAAAAACACAAACCAACAAAGTTTGACCTTGGAAAACCACTTGCTTGTGATTAACAGAGGTGCAGCTCTACCTCTAAAGAGCTCAGACTACCTCCAAGTGAGCTTTCTCTGCCTGAGGCTTTCTTTCAGGAATTACATTTCAGGTGCAGAGCTGTTACCTACCATTTATACAGATAGGAAACAGATAAAACATTATGCTATAGCAGAAACCACTTCGGTGTAAGCCAGCAATGAAAGTTGTTACCATTTAACAGCTGTTTAGTAGCCCATATTAAATGATCTTGTAGCTCCAGCTCCAGGGGACAAGAAGAAAAGCTCCCAAAGGCTACGAAACACCAAACCACAGCTGCAGCTCTGCCAGTTCAGGGTTTTTTTGTCTGGTCATGCTGAAATTCACTTTAAAGACAAAGTTTCCTTTCTGAGGATGGTTAAACCTGGATGAGCTCGGCCATCTGGTTTTGAGGGCAGCTAGAGCTGAACCAACACAGTCACCAGGGAAACGCAAGAGGCACCAGCAGCGCTGCCGCATCCCAGTGGCACTGGGCGCCTTCACGTGATGCTTCAGCTACACGGCCTCAGCGTCTGTCTGTGCTTACACCTGCAGCGCTGCCCCATCTGATAGCTTCTTACCGACCCTCCAACCCAACAGCTACTCCAACTGTTCAAATACTACACATAGTAGCATTCCCTGTCTCTAGGAAGGACCTGCTCCACTTCCCAGCTATGTGTAATATCCCATACTGGAGACCCTTGAGCTTCACCTTTCTCTTCCTCCTCACCATTTTTAATTAGTAAGAGTCAAGTTCATCTTTTCCAAGCTGACGGGCCTTTTGCTACCAGTTGGTACAGGTTTTTACCGAGCTTGTGTATGCCTGTTCTGAATACTCACAAGATCACATCTTGGCTGTCATCTCTTCTGCCTGAATTACCAGCCTCAAGATTTAATAGAGGAAGATGAAGGACAGCATATTTGCAATAAGGGTCCTTCATAACGTGAGGCTGATGTTTTCCTCCAGTTCATCCAAAATTCTGCTGCATTGGGGACTTCTTTATTTGAATCAAAAAGTTTACTTGTATGAAACCGAATGAACTTCAAATAAGCACAAGGAAATAAAATACCATCTGGCATATTCAGATTCATGGGGTTGCTATCCCGCTTAATAAATCTTCCTTTACTTACATTTTTGATAAAAGTATTGTATCCTACAGGGATTTTAATTTTACGTCTCAAAAGGAGGTTAACATATTAGATTTTACTGTACACAGATTAAATGAGGACTTTTGAAAATTCTCAAACTTATCTGTTCAGCTAAATAAATTTTCTGACTTTGCACTTGGGGTAATTGTAATAGAGTTTTTGATCCCTGGGTAGATAGATGTAATAGTCCTATAAATCCCAGATTTTCAACATTTTCAAAGACTATAAAATGTTTGTGAGAGAATATGGTTTTAGAGACATCTGGTGGTTATATAATCCTAAGGAGAGAAATCAACAGTGAAAGTATTAAACGTAAATTCTACTTTCTCAACAAAAGTATCCTGTAAAGAGAAAATGCGATCAGCTTATTCACTGTCTCTCTGCACACCGAGGCAGATAATTTGCCACAAGAGGTGGCCTTATTTATGGCAACTTGGCAGCTTTGCTCACATTAGAAGAAAAGAAAAAGATTTTTCAAGATAAATTAATGTATGTTTCTTTCAATAGTATTTAAACTTATCACAGTTTAGTCGGAGTATGACAGGGGTAAGAGATTGGAGATACTGCATATTTTAAATCTTACTGCTAGACAAAAATCATTATCTGCCTGCATCTTGTTAGCTTGTCTCTTGTTCTAACTCCTGGTGTGGTTTTTTTGTTGTTTAAAAGTTCACCAACTCTCCAAAATAGTTTTTACTGAAATGCTTCCCTACAGCTAGAACAGCTCAGAAACAAAATAGCATCCTTAACTTTTTAGGCTCTAAATACAAGTACAGGTACTCAAAGTAAAAGAACCATGCATTTTATATTCATTAATAACATACATTAATGATTATCAGAGTGATTTATAAGGATTTATAATTTAAGTCCTTATTAAAACTTCAAGTATTCGGTGCCACGTTTAAACATCCTCCGTATTCCCACAGACCTTCTACAGGGATCTGAAGCACAGAATTACTCGTTTGGAGACATCAAATCCAATCCTGCTCTCAGTTACACTAATGTAAATCCAAAAGAAAAAAAATCTCCGCTTCAGTAAAAAAAAAAATCACTTCAGATTTAAGAGTAAAAAAAAAACCCTAAATTGGTCTCACCTTCTGTACCTAAGATGACAGAGTTGTGACTGTAAGACAACAAAAAATTCCTCACAAGCCCACACTACAATATGGATTCAAAGCATTTTTAAGTAAAAGAAAGCTTGACAATTCACAGCTTCTGCTGTCTGGAGGGAGAATTGCTCCTTTCGGTGTTTAGGTGGGTAGGGAGGCCCCGTGCTCCCGTCACTTGGGTATTTCCAGCCCATTGGCAATTTTCCCGACTCCTTTAGGAGCATCTGTTCCATCAGCCCGAGCGTTGCACTCCTTCGCTCTGAACTGCTTCCCTGCTCGTGGCAGTGTTGTCACCCTTTTTCGCACTCCCCTCCTCTCCTTGGTTAACGCACATTACAGCAAATTTCCATAAGAGCTACAATTGGCCTCACAAACACACACTTGTTCTCGCAGGCAAAAGTTTCCTGGGCAGTTTTTTGTTGCACAGGACACAACGTCCTCAGCCATAACCAACTCCAAAGCAAGACCTCGGAGGACCAAAGCAAAGAGCAATCATTTTGCTGGCAGCGCTCCCTTCCCAAATAACAAGTTGTGTCAACTTTTCCTGGGAGCAACATAACAATTCTGCATCAGAAGGCGCCCTCATAAACTTACATCAGATGCTGACATTCAGCACTGCCCACAGACTATATTCGCACGCTTATTTTCAGCCAAGAACTGAATTGGCTTGGGAAGTTCCAAATAAGTCTACTTTATTTTAAACTATCTGAGCATGAAGCAGCAGAAATTCTGATGCTAAGGAGGCATTTCTCATGCATATTTTTTCCATCCTGATCATTCAAAAGCAGTTTTCTCTTAAAAGTTTTAACTCTGACTGTAATTTACATGCAATGAGCTGCATTAGCCTTTCATTATGTTGGAGATTACACATGTACATAATTCAGGATATTTAAAGTCATCGTTGCTGTAGAAACCATAATTATATTTCTTGTTAAATCATTAAAGTTAACATCATTTATGAAATTACGGAATGTTATGCAGGAGGAGGGACACGACAGTGTAAAGCTGCTTTACAGCTGAGCTCTATCCATGCACACACACATCAGGAAATGCAAAATTAAGGCATCCCCAAGGACTCTGAATAACTCAAGTAGCTCCAGTCCCGTCTCAGACATAATTCAGCCAATTCTGTCTATTGCTTTATAGTCACAATTTGCTGTCATTGAAATGTCATTTGGGGCCAGTTGATACACAGGCCCACTTCACGTTCCAGCGGGACTGGTTTTATTGGCTTTGCTCTAGTTAGGGCACTACCCACAGCCTCCAAACCAGGATACAAACCAGATGGGAGTCAAAATGAATGCTGATATTTCTTCATCTCTCACTTCGATCCCATGCAGGGGGATCCCCTTCCCCTCCCAAACACGCCACCATCCTCTGGGAAGCTGACGGGCATCTCCTGGAGCTCCCATCTTCCACCCAAGAGCAGCCCCCAGCACGGACAGGGATGTTTTGGCACAGCCTGTTTGGAAGCAGAGCTCATCGCTCAGGCACGCGCGTCCTTGTGGGATGCTGGAAACCCCCGCATGGGGTGACGGCGCTCTGAAGACAGCTGCGAGCACAGAAATCCCACTTTCAGCCAGACTTTCTCATCATAGCTCATCATTTCATGTCCTCACACACCTGGGAGCGGGGACGTGTGCTGCTCTCAACGCAATGCTGGAAGACAAAATCCCTGTTTGGGGATCTGCCTTTGCTTACAGAAGCCCAGGACTAAGCAAGAGAGAACAAATGCCTTTAAAATTGATACTCTATCACCTCTTGTAAAATACGAGCTACTTTCCAAACAGGGAACAGCTGTGGGCTGATATCTGGATCCTTTTAGCCACATGAAAACTGTCTAAATTGATCATGTCTCATGTTCCAAGCCATAACAGAATTAGCATTCAAGTGCACAGCACTTAAATAATTACTTATATTATCATCATTTGTCAGGCAAATCTTTCCCTCCCTTTCTAGTGATATTCCATAGTTAATTGAAATGTTGTGTAATACGAAATCTGCTGGGAAAATCCTAAAAATTTTAGAACTCCCATATAAAAGGTGCTACTAGGTCATCAGTATCAAGACATGTGAGTCTCCTCTGCTGAAGGCCAAAAGTTATTTCAGCATCAGCAATGGGTTTATACACCTCATTATACTGTAGTTTTCCTTGCAATTTCTGGAGACTTGCAATTGTATTTAAAAGGCATTTCTACAGGGAATAATTATCTGCATTGACTGAAAAACAAATGGAAGAAGCTACAGAAGAGAGAAAAAGTAGCCAATGCTTCACAGCAGTTAGGATTCCCTCCTTGAGACCCTGTGCAGATAAGAAAATGTCTTAAACAGAGCCCTTTTAGAGGCCAGCAACTTGGGAAGCAATGTACAGCCCTCCTTGGGAGAGAGGAGTGGGAAAGAAGGATGAATAGCAGAATACTATTTCTTCTTCCTTCCTGCAGCTGAAGGATAAGGAGTGAGAGGACTCGCATTTTATCAAACTTACCAGAACTAATACCAGCTCGGGAGATCACACAGACCTCTCACAGCTGCGAGATGAATAATCTCTCTTTTCTTTCTGCTTTTGTAGCCCATCCTGTGAGACAGCCAAGCCCTTCTACTATTTCCCTCTCTTCTTCCTCTGCTTGAAGACTTTGCACACATGAACACGGTGGGTTTTGTGACCTGGATTTACCCAAGGAGCTCTATCACCTCTGTCACCATAGGGTGGTGTCTTTCAGCACTCAACACCAACCCTCTCCTTCCTATTCTGCCACCCATCCCCACGTGAAGCCCCGTCACCAGTACTGAGAGTTTTTCATCCTTTTCTCCCTTGAGTTGTTTGCTCCTCGCTCCAGACTCTCAGAGGCAAGGAACAGCTTTTGGCTCTGTGTTTGACAGCAGCGTGCGTGCGGTCTCCACCCAGCGCCCTTAGGTACTACACAAGGCAAGCTACCACCTAGACATCCTAAACGCCAGATACAATGACAATAAGAAACATCCCCTCACCTCTCTCTGGAGCAGAATTTCAAGCCTGTTTCTCACCGAGAACCGTTGTGCCACCTCGACATGTATAAACTGCCTATCGCTCTCCTGTGCCATTGCCAGCCTATCATTCAGGGACCAGGACTAGTGAAAAGTGATCAGTAAGCCACAAATACACCAAAGTGCTTGCCCCTACTTACAATTAGTTAATTTTTTACCTGGTTTATGTGCTGAGAGAGAGAGAAAGGTTAAAGTCAATCACCATGAGTTGACATAGACAACTTCCCAAAATGCAGGTCATCTCTTGCTGCTTGCCGATAAGGACTTCAGCCCCTTCCTACTGTTCATTATAAAATCTTTAAAGATTTACTAGAACACAGTTATTAAGCTTATCATGGTACTTGATAGTCTTAGCTGTTTGCACTAGATAAGATTCCCCTGAGTCTTTCAGGCAGTGTCCCCAAAAATCTGAGGTACCATCTACTTTCACTACTAATTATTTCTGATTGATTAACTTCCTTTACTGAATGACTATTACACTGATGAAATCAGAAGGATTAACAGAACGTCAAGCTATACCTTTGAACATGAATCTATAACAACTACAAAACAAACTCAAAGGTAACACACTATTATAGAGAATTTAGGAGCAATTCATCGTCAGCTGTCAGATTTCTGCAGTATGAGCTAGTTATTTCAAATTGGGATTGTATCTGGCAAAGATGCAACAGTTAATTTAATGAATAATTATAGTGGGTTTAAAATAGTCACTTCAAAACTTTAAGCCATGTAAAATTCATCAAAATTTGAAATTTCATTGCAAATTCAAAACTAAAATCAGATTTATCAAGCATTCTACTATCATTCTCAGAAGTCTGTAAAACTGAGCCCAACAAGAAAAGAAAATACTGAAATTTGTGCATCATACTAATGATACTACTAATACTCTCACCAGATTTTATTCAGAACTCACACAGGTAAACTAACACAGTATGTACAAGTTTTCCTAAATAAATAAAAGAATAATAATGAAGCAGCTCATCCAAAGGCAACCAGAGTCATCAGAGAAAGGCTGACTTCGGTTATTTTTTTATCCAAACTTACATATGAACTCCAAGACTTGGCCTTATGTAAGTGAGGAACTGATTTTTGAACTGGAGAATAACAAGCATGGGAGAACGAAGCATATCCCTGCAGATCTGCATGGGGTAATTCATATTTTAGAGATCCATGTCTTTATTAAAAGTCAAGATTTTCCATATGCTGTTCTATGGCTTCCACCAATACTGCCAGCTAAATCTTCAAAAGCAAAGCACCAAAGATATTCATGCTTATCTATGACCTGGTAAAAACGTACCTACCTCTCTTTAATAAGAAAAACTGCAATAGATTTCTAGTGCTCCTGCTTCCTGACAGGGCTGGAATGAGATGCTCTTTTGCTATTTAATTATGGCATTCCACCCCCCCCAATATGTATAAAAAATAAAAGGGAGGAGATGGCAAATTGTACACTTTTTTTTTTATTCTCCTTAAATTACAGTCCTGACATCTGAGGGAGGGCTCCTGGCAGAATAGCTAGTAATTTCATCTTGTCACTACATGCCAGTGCTGTATTCGACTAAGTTTTGTGCTTTTAGAAACTCTCTTCTTGCCCCTGAGCAGGCAAAGCCCTCAGATGTGTGTTCCCTGCACCATGCAGACGGGGAGCGCATTTCAAAGCCTATTAGTTAAACATTACCCCTCTTTAATCACAGTTCTGCTGTGATAGATTTGCTTATTAATGTTGCCTTGGTGACAGTAAAATTGCCCTAAAAGATTCAGCTAATGATAAAATTAATCTTTTAAATATTTTTCTCATTGTTATATAGTTATCAATTTTACTTCTATTTGTACACAGGTGTCCTGATTTTACTTTCATTGATGTTGCTCCTTCGGCTTCTTACATTCTTGTGGGTTGTAAAAAGAATATATGGGGGAAATGACAACAAATTAATTGTACAAACGGAATGCATAGAGGGGAGGCCTACAAAGCTGTCCTTCCACCCCAAACAGTAACATTTCGCTGCTTCCAACATGGTAATTAGGGCCATAAAAACCCTTCAGAGAGAATAAGGCATGTGCTACAGCCTATGTTGTGATAAGCAAACCAGGAAAGGAATGAAAATCAAACTCTTCTAACTTACATATAACTACTCAAGGCATTTTTTTTAAAAAAAATCACTACAAATGGCCCATTCTGACTATGCTCTTCTGCGTGCCCTCAGCATTGAGTTGCAGAAATTTATCTGTCATTTAGCAGTGAATAATCTACCTTCCTCCTGCTTCACTTTCTCACTCCTGCTCATCACCTCCAAATGCAGCTTTCTGAACATAAAGAAGTTGAGGCCAGTGAGGTAGGAGTGGGTTTGGGGTAAACCCTTTTCCTTCTGGACTCTTGGCACGTTAGTTGCATAAGAGTTTGTAAAGCAAGTCAAGGTTGGGTTATGTGGTCTTGGTAGGGAGCCAAATTCATGGAGTGCATACTAGAGGAACCAAATCTTTCCCCAGCAATATCCCGTCACTTGAGAGCAATCCTGCTCTCAATCACACATTGCACAGACGGTGGGCAGCTCCGCACCCTTCCTCCTGTTTGCTCCCCAGCCACGCACACTGGGTGTGTAGCATGGAAACATGCACCCCACATGCTCAAGGGACTGGAATAAATGCAAGATACACCCACCCAGGCTCACTTCCAGTTTTATCCTCTGAAATGCAGAGTCAGGGAAATCAAGCTGCACTTAGGCAACTGTTTTATTCTCAAGTTTGCAAACATCAAACTCTATTCCGTCATCTGGCACAACATGACAACTTTTTCCGGTATTAGTAATTTCAGTCCTGGTACTGACACAGAGCAAACCTGAAAGGTGTGGTATGTTATTACTACCTCTTGTTCTGCCAGAGGATTTCAGATTACAAGGTAGTTACTTTTAATGTTAGTTTTCAAAATTTCCCATCAGGACTTTCACAAGAAATGTTAATGTTATAGAAGATCATATAGTCTGTATTACGTTTCACACCAATTCTAAAATGTGAAACTTAAAATGGAAAGGTTTTATGGCATAATAAATTCAATCCCAAAGCTCTGTTATTGAAAATGTGTGTATATATTGACCATACAAAAGAATTCTCCTGCTCTTGCCTACATTGAGTTTCTATAGCCCCTTTGTTCTCCTTTTTGCCCATGACTTGTTTGAGGAAAACTGACCTTTAACTTGCTAGAAGACTGCAAAGCTTGGTTCTCCTGTCAGTTCTTTGAGGAAGATGTTCTCACGTTGACTTTATTTCATGAAGTTTATCGTCATCCCTCTTTCTTCATTTTAAGATAGACTTTGAAGATGAAGGTGTAGATAAGGAAAAGTTGCGGTCACTGTGATATCTAGATATTGAGACATCAAAATTCACATCATTAACAATGAGAATGAGAAGTTAACATAAGTTTTTTGTCAGACACCTCCCCGAAAAAAAACCCTAATACCAGAGATAATTAAAAAAAGGAAAACAAGCCCACACTGATTTCACACTTGAAGACCTAATAACTATCGAGCTAGGGAAAGTACATTTAAAAAAAAAAAAAAGATTTAATTCCCAGTGTTAAGCTCAAGTATTTTTTCTATCACAAATGCATATGTAGTACCAATTGCAACTAAGGGGAGAAGTACAAACAACTGTCTGATACTGCAATACACATACATTTTTCCTCTAATTCACCCTCTGTGAGGCAGCCCATGGCCTGGACATGACCAGAGACCAGTATAGTTGCGTTCTCTGTCTCAGTGCACCACACAAAAATACGGGGCAGGACTAACAGGGATGGTTCCCTGTTCCCCCGTCCAGTTACAATTAAATACTGCACCTTTCCCAAATGTTATGTTCTGAAGTCTTTTGTACAAATATCCATGAAGTGGAGACAAGCTCATTGCTGAAAGCCTTGAATCTCATCTGTTTACTTTCTACTGCTTCTAGCTTTTCTCCTAGTGATAATATCCCTCTTTCTGGCAATACTTTGATTTGCGCTCTAGCACCCAACCAAAAGCATTAGCTTTCAGACAGACAATAGTCTATTCATCTCCTGCTCCTATGAAGAATTCCTCCAGGCTAATGGGGGCCCATCATCTCCTTTGTCCAAACTGTTGTCTTTGTTTTTTTCACTAACACTCAATATTATGTTGGCAGGATGGAGTTGTTTTTTTTTTAATTTATTTATCTTTGGAATTATCTTCAGAGTTTTGAAAACTTTTGAGCTTCACGTAGCATCCTACCTTATGTCACTTCCTGGGTTTTTTTGGATTTGCTGCCACCTTCATATAATTCAAATCACTGCCCACTATCAGCTTCATTGCTGAGTAACCTCTTCTTGCTAAACTCTCACTGGTCTGGTGAGGGTTAATTTTTTATCTCCCATAGTCTCTCTCTGAGCATCTCACAGCCTTTTATCAAATACTCAGTTCTCCTTACATTGCAAGACTGAGTTTTCAGTATTACACGAGTTGCAAAGGTTCCCAGAGTTCCACCTTTCTTTTCATACTTAGCACACAAAAGCATTTCCCTTCTATTTTTCATTTTTATTTAGACCCTAGCTTTCAGGGTCTAGGTGCAAAGGCTGCGATGCCCTCACCTGGGAGCAACTCCTTGCAAATAACGCTGTGGCCTTTTGGGTCTGCTGGCAGCAGGGCAGTTTTATAATGCAGCTGCGTGGGTGCAGCTGCTCTGAAGATGTAAAAAAAAAAAGACCCTTCAGCCGCTGGCACCTTTCTTACAACTGAAGTAAAAATGCATTAAAAGAGAATGCAAATCAAAATGTTGAAGTCCATACTGCTGAAGTTATATTGGGATGCTGACTTATGTGTGTTTAACATTTTGTGATCGTAACAGTCCTGAATAAGACCCGAACAGGACTAGAAACCGTATTACAAATATAAGTAGTATCCGTTACTGAAAATGTGATTCCTGTGCACAAACCCCAGGAAATTCTGCACTATGATTTCTAGAACAAACCTATTTCATTCCTCTTGTACTCTGAATTGCTGAATTACACGGTATCCACTTTTATGCTTTAATATTTCTGCAATGTTACTAAGTTATAAGAATGTGGAACAATGTCTTATCTGCCTTCAGATAAGACATATGCTTGTCTCAGATAGACAAGCATAAATGTGGAGTAACTCAACTGTTCTTGTGTTTTCTCAGGAGTTACACTAATTTAGCTAACAATTGTCTCCAGACCATTGAATTAAATTGCTTTACAAGGCAATACTTTAATGTTAATATTCTGTAAGTTTATATAAACATGTTTCTCAGTTATATTTTACATAAGATCCACTTCAAATGCATTAATTCAATTACCCTGTTTTATAGATACTGAACATTCAAGTAGGCTTCTATCAGTGCCAGAAAGCAAGATCGAACTCTAAATGTTCACACATTTACGTTTGTAAGCTGAGACTTCAACGACGAAAATATAATTACTAAAATTCCACAGATTTGGATAAAATTATGTTCTATATATGAGATTTTTTTCATGCACATTTGTTTCAGCCTGCAACCTGCATATACCACGCCAAATCTTGCTCGTTCTAAAATCAGCATCCCTGAATTCCCATTGGCTCCAGTGGGAACAAAATTTGGCCTACGTTCCCTGTTGGTGGAAGGCAGCATTATGTACTTTATTTGATATAACTTTGTTACCTGAAAAACCTCTTTCTTCAAGCACACCAAAGCGCATCAGTTCTCGCTGAAAACTTAATCTCTGTTTGAAGTTCACCTACCGAGACACTTTTCAAATCTCCAGTCACGCAACCGGGACCAGGAAAAAAAAAAAAGAGAAATGCTGCTTCTTACATCTTATGCAACTTAATCCCACCCTCCTACACACTGATAAGTAGGAAGAATAAACATTCATTTAGTTTAAATCCACCATACAGCTGAGAACAAGTTCTTTGGATCACTAATGTGCTTAAAGTACATCTGCACTTGAGGCGTGTGCGCGAGCGGGGCAGGATTGCCGGCAGCAGGCAAAACCAGCCCCCTCCAGCATCACAAAGCAGAGATGCGTGGAGCAGGTTATGCTTTTATCCCTCACCGTAATCTTCTGCGGAGGGACCCCAACAGCGCGTACAGAGGGGGAAGAGCTCGGTGGCAAAGCGAGATTTCTTTATCTGCTCATGAAAGGTTTTCCTCCCCCTGTTCTCCATAGGTGCAGTTCAGAGACTATGGCAGTTCACAGGAGACGCCCCACTAATTTCACAGGACTTAGACCCTGGTCGCATTGCAACCCCCTGCATCAATGATTTAATCCCTCAGTTATCTCCTTTTATACATATTCAGGAGCTGCAATAACAAATTAAGTAACTCTAGAGGTGCCAGCGACAAACCAAGAGACTGAAATACTGAAAGGTGATGGTACATTTCCATCCTCTCATCAGTGAGCATCGAGCCATGAGTGAAAGCTGCCACACCTCCTGGGAGAGCAGAGAGCATCCAGCCTTCAGCTCCAGCCAAGAAATACTCAACCGTAGCATTTGTCCTGGGGTTGCAAATCAAATTTGTTTCCATCTGGCTGTCAAAGCTGAAGCAGCACTCAGCCAAAACATCACTGACTATTTTTCAATGACTACATTGTCCTTTAAACATCACCTATGCTTTAGTTACATATAAAAATAATAGTGCAGCCACTAAGGTAAGGGAACACGGAGCATGAATTAATTAAAAAAGGCCTGGCATTATATCTTCAAATAAAGCGGTACAAAGATTTGTGATTATTTCATGTCTTATAAAAAGTTTGTGGAACAGGGCTGATTGTTTCACAGTGTTCATCCAATGTCCCTGAACAGCAAATGTATTTACATGTGAATTATCAGAAAAATCAATAATCATTGTTTCCAAAGATGAAACTCTTTCCTCATGCCCATATTAAATTTCTATTTTTCCCTCTAAACAAATACTGAGAAGAAGGAAGAAAGAAGAAACGATCCACAAAGGCAAGACCAAATCATTCATCCATCCAGCCTGTGACTAAGCGTTGAGTTAATCACACAGAATCAATGAGGTTGGAAGAGCCCTCTGGGATCATCGAGTCCAACCATTGCCCTGACACCACCATGGCAACTAGACCAGGGCACTAAGTGCCATGGCCAGGCTTTTCTTAAACCCCTCCAGAGATGGTGACTCCACCACCTCCCTGGGCAGCCCCTTCCAATGGCTAATGACCCTTGCTGAGAAGAAATGCTTCCTAATGTCCAACCTGAACCTCCCCTGGCAAAGCTTGAGGCTGTGTCCTCTGGTCCTATCACTAGTTGCCTGGGAGAAGAGGCCGACTCCCACTTCACTACAACCTCCCTTCAGGTAGTTGTAGACTGCAATAAGGTCACCTCTGAGCCTCCTCTTCTCCAGGCTCCCTCAGCCGTTCCTCGTAGGTCAGACCCTCCAGACCCTTCACCAGCTTGGTTGCCCTCCTCTGGACTCGCTCCAACACCTCAACATCTTTCTTGAAGTGCGGGGCCCAGAACTGGACACAGTATTCAAGGTGCGGCCTCACCAGTGCTGAGTACAGAGGAACTCTGAATAGGAACCTGTACCTGCTCCTGGTGAACTCGGCCGGTTACGCAGAGCTACAAATACCTCTGGACTTCAGCACGGAAGAAAGCAGCGATTCTCTGCCCGCTCAGATTATTCCCCCATCTTTCTCCCTGAGCTGTATATACACACAAAAAAAATCTGTCTGATATAAACCAAACTGAGTGATGTTTTCTACCAGCCAAGGATCTCCTTCTGGGTTTTGGGCAATAACAGAGATGAAGTTCATTATTCACGTAACCGCTGCAAAAATATTATTCCAAGGCCTAATATTGCCTTTTTGTTCAAGGAAACCTCGCGCTGAAGATTTTTATTTTATTAATGTTTGTATAAGAACAAAGAAAGAGCTCTTTTTTTATTTACTCTCTAAAGCAAAGAAATGAACAGTGAACATTAAAATACTACATGAGTTCAGATATTTCAAGCCCCAAAGAGCTAAAGTTTAATGGATGTGTATTTTTCTCCTTGTATAATGAATGTTTCTAAATATACTCAGAGAAAAGGAAGACTATTTACCTTTTTAATATTTAATATTTGCAGTCATATATATGGAAACAATTTACAATGAGTATATTTCTGGTGAAAGAAAACAGCTCCATTACAAGGCTGAAATGTAGCTTTGATTGCAAAACCTCTGAAACACTCGTGTTTTGCATCCTGAATGTCAAATAAAAACCAGCTGACCCCAGGATCTTGAGATGAACTGTACAGAAACCAGCAAGTAATCAAATCCAAAATATGATTTAAAATCTTGCATAGGGGTTCGTGCCCAGATCTATTTATTCACTGAAATACTTCAAAACTCTATCAGCTGGAACTTCTGCCTCCACCCCAACGACCCGCATTCATCATTTTAAAAAAATGATGTTATTTGAAGGCTATTCATTTCAAAACACCAATGATTGTGATTTTCACATCACCCCTTAAAATCCCATCACCCATTTCTTTGATGTAGCCAACACTTACAGCACTTAATGCCATCTCCTACGCTCTAGGCTCACAGAGACATCAGCACAGCCCGGCAGACAGGATGACATAATTGCTGGTGGGACCTCCAGGAACCTCCCAGGAGACCAGTGCTCTCCCCAGGCAGCAGCAGGAGACCAGGCAGGGTGTCCCCCAGTGACAGAGATGCCGATTTAGACACCTGAACCATGTTCTTCACATCACCAATTTCTAAAGGAAGGAAATTAATGTTTGTACTATGTTATATCCATTATATATTCCAGTATTATATTCTCAGGTGAATTTTAGCAGAGAAATTCAACCATGTTCCATCTAACATTAAAAGTGATTCCACATTATTTGATAGTTTCATGTGTTTACACTACTTTTTCCATACCAAAAATTACTGTTGAATACACAAAGGCCAATATCACTATAGAGATAATTAATACACTGTAAAGGTTTGATTCCCCACCTCTTTATTCTGTATATCATCTGCAAAAGACTCTTCTCACAAACCCCATAAAGAATTACCTTTATCTAATGCTTTGGTTTTCTTTTTGCTTAGTTTTTGTCAATTGCTTTCTTAGAAACATAGTAAATAACACATGATTTCCCACTGGGAATTAAATCCTAGCACTCTACGGCTCAAGTTAAGACCTTGTAGCTTATCAGCTGAGCAATAGATATAAATCTTCAAATCCTATACACAAAGCAGTAATTACGTGCAGCTTTTTATGTGTGTCTTCTATATGCAAATGAGAAGGTGCAAACCTATTACCAATTAAGCCTGGGAAAATGGGCACCTTTCTGTCATTTTTTATTTAAGCCAGTGCCCTTGTAGAGGTCATGCCCACCTCACAGGGTAGCACGTGTACTGGCAAAGCTAAACGCTTCCCTGAGAGGAGAACAAGAATCAGGACCACCCCCCAATCTTGGTGGCCAACAGAGCACAACAGGCAGCCACATGCCCTGCTCAGCCATGGTGAGACACAGCTCCTAATGCAAGTCCCCTTCACATCCCACAGGCACGAGATGAGTGTCCATATGCATCTACTGCCACCCAACTCTTCCCACCGACACGCTACCTGAATATTCCTCCTGAAGAAGGAACCTTTTCCCAAGACTCCTGCTACCCTGGGCTCTGGGGCTATTTTCCTCGATTTTGCAAAGTAGTTTTTTCTTTTTTTTTTTTTTTAAATTTTGCACACTTAAATGTGCACAGCCAATTACACTCAGTTTATCTATTCCTGCATTGTGAATTTCTAACAGGGCCTTATTCATCCTTTGTTTCGTTAATAAATCATTTTGATTGCATGCAGATGCCTGCCAAAATAAGGAAGATTCATGAGACTGAGTTACAAGCCTTTATTAATTAGAGGGATCAAGGTGTCACAAGCACAAAACATCTATCCCAAACAGCGCTGGCAAACTGTCACTGGAGCAGCACTACTACAGCAATGTGACAGCAAAAAAAGCAGCGTGTGGAGCATTCCTGCTCTACGAGCCCCCGTTATAGCATTAAATTCCCAATCTTTGCCCTTGAGGCTCTGGGCAATTCTGTCACGTGGGGGAACACAAACAGAATCACAGAATTGCAGAATGTTGGGGATTGGAAGGGACCTCGAAAGATCATCTAGTCCAATCCCCCTGCCGGAGCAGGATTGCCTAGATCATGTCACACAGGAACGCGTCCAGGCGGGTTTTGAATGTCTCCAGAGAAGGAGACTCCACACCCTCTCTGGGCAGCCTGTGCCAGTGTTCAGTCACCCTCACCGTAAAGAAGTTTTTCCTCATATTTATGTGGAATCTCCTGTGTTCCAGCTTGCACCCGTTGCCCCTTGTCCTGTCAAGGGATGTCACTGAGAAGAGCCTGGCTCCATCCTCATGACACTTGCCCTTTACATATTTATAAACATTAATGAGGTCACCCCTCAGTCTCCTCTTCTCCAAGCTAAAGAGACCCAGCTCCCTCAGCCTCTCCTCAGAAGGGAGATGTTCCACTCCCTTAATCATCTTCGTGGCTCTGCGCTGGACTCTCTCTAGCAGTTCCCTGTCCTTCTTGAACTGAGGGGCCCAGAACTGGACACAATACTCCAGATGCGGCCTCACCAGGGCAGAGTAGAGGGGGAGGAGAACCTCTCTTGACCTGCTGACCACACCCCTTCTAATACACCCCAGGATGCCATTGGCCTTCTTGGCCACAAGGGCACACTGCTGGCTCATGGTCATCCTGTTGTCCACTAGGACCCCCAGGTCCCTTTCCCCTACGCTGCTCTCCAACAGGTCTGTCCACAAACCACACGTTATTTCTTTTTTCCCCTTGAGCCACTCCAGCAACGCCCATCCCACTTCCAGATTATTTGTACTGGACCTCGGACCCAGCACTACCTTGAAAATATTGGACTATCTCAGGAAATATTCCCTTGTAGAAATATTCCCCATGGGCCTTGGAGGAAGCAGCAGACACACATCCCTGCTGGCATGGTGGTACTTGTAGCATCTTGTCTCCAGCCTGGATGCCAGCCCCGTTTTGCAGGTAGTAACCACGTAATTGAACCACCTGCTCTCCCGGCCCTCTGATGCAAGTGCAGTATTTCATGATTTGTGGTGGGCGAAAGCAGAAGTGAGCTTCCACTGTGACACTGGGCATTAATAATCCATAAATAAACTGTCACGTTGACAGCAGAAACAGCTTGTCGGGTGGATACATTTCTTCTCCCCTAGTAGGAACAGAGTGGAATGACAGACCAAGCCTTTGCTACCTGTGCTAGCAGGCTGGATCTGTCTCCAAGCAGACAGGGTAGATTTCCTGAGACATACCAAATTCGCAGAGAACAATCCCTCTGCGAGCTGCTGATATCCCTGGATTCACTGCTAGCCACACACACAGCTAAACCAGTCACTGGCTACCAGTCCTGCATGCACGAAAGCCAAGAAACATCCCCCCCACAATGCAGACCTGCTCCTAAAGATTAAATATTCCCAAGCTCTTCCCCCCACCCCTAGAGCCATCAGTCTTGCTTGGAAGTTTCTTTTAAGAAGCAGCGATAAGAAATATATTCTGATCTAAACTTTTTATTCTCATATATTCAATATAGCTTCAACTCCTATTCGCTTTTGTATTATTTTATGTTTATATCTGCTTAATTCGGAAATGGAAATGTATTTAATGAAGCAATCCTCTGATATCCACCTCTTGTTTTCTATCAGTCTTGGTGCCTCCAGAAGATCCCAGGTAGCAGATGTCATGGCCAGGGACTTCACACAGTCAATACAGATGCATTTCCACCATCTCACTTCCCTCTGCGAACTCCTTTCTGCCCTGGACGACAAACTGATGACATAGATGGTTGTGTCCCAACTCACACCTAAGTGGAGATGTGATAAAGTAATCAGCAGCTCAAAGGCAGCATTTTGTTGCTCCGTTTCAGCCCGCCACCACGTCTTGTTTGGGCTGGCTCATTAGAAAGCCATAAAGGTTGCTCAGTTGTGCTCAGACTACAGATTTCCGTAGTCATGTTTCTAAATATTTAAATAACCGCCTTGCAGTGACAGCTACGTGGTTTCCGAGGTGCTCACCTCCACAACAACGGTTTACTACCGAGCAGGCGATTTCTGAATTGGAATTTTAGCTGCTGAACTGCCTACAGGACAGGGAACGTCTGAGCGGGTGTTTGTATCTTGCATGTTAATGGAATCACAGAATCACAGAATCAATCAGGTTGGAAGAGCCCTCTGGGATCATCGAGTCCAACCATTGCCCTGACACCACCATGGCACTAAGTGCCATGTCCAGTCTTTTCTTAAACACCTCCAGAGATGGTGACTCCACCACCTCCCTGGGCAGCCCCTTCCAATGGCTAATGACCCCTTCTGAAAAGAAATGCTTCCTAATGTCCAACCTGAACTAGCAGAGTCAAAACTTGCCGAGATAATAGAGAAGGATTTCCTACATTTACAAGCCAAAAAAAGTTACATTTTCATAAGCAATTTTCTATCTGGCTTGTTTCTGGCTTGGTTAGCCTGGAGAAGAGGAGGCTCAGAGGTGACCTTATTGCAGTCTACAACTACCTCAAGGGAGGTTGTAGTGGAGTGGGAGTCGGCCTCTTCTGCCAGGCAACTAGCAATAGGACAAGAGGACACAGCCTCAAGCTTCGCCAGGGGAGGTTCAGGTTGGACATTAGGAAGCATTTCTTCTCAGCAAGGGTCATTAGCCATTGGAAGGGGCTGCCCAGGGAGGTGGTGGAGTCACCATCTCTGGAGGGGTTTAAGAAAAGACTGGACATGGCACTTAGTGCCATGGTCTAGTTGCCACGGTGGTGTCAGGGCAACGGTTGGACTCGATGATCCCAGAGGGCTCTTCCAACCTGGTTGATTCTGTGATTCTGCCACCCTCCCTTCGCTTATCCATCAACAAACCCTCGCTCTGCCTAACTGTTCACAACCGTTTTTCCTTATGCCTGGTCTCCTACACGAACTGCAAATCTCTGCCTACCCCTCCGTAATGTAACAAATTATGAAAGCAAACAGCTGGGGCTGCATCAGTATTAGCTTTATAACTGGTTACTGCTAATCATCATGGAAATAACAGCAACCACCAACCCACCAGCTCACCCTGGTCACGCACAAGTCCTAACCCACCACCATCAACATGAGCTGAGATGGTTTTGACAGTCTCTAGAAACAAGCCACGGCCTACTTGGCTTGTTTTACCCAAAAAAGGACATTGCACCCTTTTTTTTGGTGCAAATACTATCAGGCAGCTGGAGAACACAAACCTGTGCACGCCGCACCGCTGCAGCCAGACAAGGACATATAACACAGCCTCTCCCCCCTGCCCCTCCAGTGTCCCCACTCAACCGGGACCAGGAGCAACTGGAACAACTTTCTTCTGCCCCCATCAAGGCTTATTCTCGCATAGCGAGTGACCTGCGTGGGCAAACACTGCTGGCATTTAGTGATCCGGGACACAACGATGCAGCCTGGGCTGCCTCACCATCACTTTTTGCAAGGATTGCCCCATAAAAATCAAGAATTGCTGCTTGTTACATGTCTTACACTTTTAAAGATCCTAATTTCTCACCAACCACTTGGGTACTGTCTGTATTACATAATCTCCTTATGCAGAACCCTTGCTCTCTGGGCTTATAATTTCAGTATATGATTGAGATGCCCAACCCTTCTTCTACTAAGCAGTGATAAATAATCCCAATTAGATACTTAATATCAGAGTATTTGCCTTTCATCTGTAATTGCCCTTTTCCACTCCTAAAGGGAGAAGTTTTAGTCTCACCTATATATTTACTAATAATTTTCTCTCCTGTGTTAACATTTCCAGTTCCATTTGACATTTCATTCTCCGGATTTTCTCTTCCAATTATTTTTTATTGGCTGTGATTTTGCATCTTTTATTAGAGGTGCAGAGGGCCATCTGCCAGAAATTCAAGCCCTGCTGCAGAAGCCTTGTGTCAACATCTCCATCTAGACAACAAACTTGAAATGAAAAGATAAAATTAAATTTAAAAAACACCAAGAGCCTAACCTATCCTTCTCCCCCTTGTCCTGCTTTCCTGTCTGTTTGGGGTTTTTTTTACAGACTGAGTTTAGGTAGGACCAACCCTGAGTTATTTTTAAAGTAAAAAAAAAAAAAAAAAAAGAAAGAGAAAAAAATGACATTCCACTAACATTACAAAGCCTTGTTGCCACAGAAGCACGACACCATCAAACACTACTCCAACGCAGACGTGGGAACTCCAAAAGGACCAGGGATATTTCCATCAAGTTTTGAATACCTCTGGTTTTATTTTCATTCTCTCTTCTTTATAAGCAAATTCTGTTTTCAATTTTAATTAATCCAACCTTAAAAATAGGAAAATATTTTAATGAAAGGCTCATGGGTCAAGATTAAGACAGGGAGAGATCACCCAGCAATTACCATCATGGGCAAAAGAGGCTCAACTTGGGGAAATTAGTTCAACTTATTACCAATCAAATCAGAAAAGGGTAACGAGAAATTAAAACCAAATCTTAAAACACCTTCCCCTCCACTCCTCCCTTCTTTCCGGGCTCAACTTCACTCCTGATTTCTCTACCTCCTCCCCCCCAGCAGCGCAGGAGGACGGGGAATGGGAGCTGCGGTCGGTTCATCACTCATTGTCTCTGCCACTCCTTCCTCCTCGGGGGGAGGCTCCTCACACTCTTCCCCTGCTCCAGCCTGGGGTCCCACCCACAGGAAACAGTTCTCCACGAACTGCTCCAGCATGGATCCCTTCCATGGGGCACAGTCCTTCAGGAACAGACTGCTCCAGCATGGGTCCCCCATGGGATCACAAGTCCTGCCAGCAAACCTGCTCCAGCGCGGGCTTCCCATGGGGTCACAACCTCCTTCGGCAGCCACCTGCTCCAGCATGGGGACCTCCATGGGCTGCAGGTGTTATCTGCCCCATCATGGACCTCCACAGGCTGCAGGTGGATATCTGCCCCATCATGGACCTCCACAGGCTGCAGGTGGATATCTGCTCCACCATGGACCTCCACAGGCTACAGGGGCACAGCCTGCCTCACCATGGTCTTCACCACAGGCTGCAGGGAAACTTCTGCTCAGCGCTTGGAGTGCCTCCTCCCCCTCCTTCTGCACTGACCTTGGTGTCTGCAGGGCTGTTGCTCTCACATATTTTCACTGCTGTCTCCCACTGCAGTTGCTCTTGTGCAGCAACTTTTTCCCCTTCTTAACTATGTTCTCCCAGAGGTGGTACCATCATCACTGGTGGGCTTGGCCTTGGCCAGCAGCAGGTCCAACTTGGAGCTGGTGGCATTGGCTCTATCGAAGAGGGGAAGCTTCTAGCAGCTTCTCACAGAAGCCACCCCTGTAGCCGCCCCCCACCCCGCTACCAAAACCTGGCCATGCATTTAGCAGCATAATTGCAGAATTGTTTTCCTTTATCGCTGCTGCTTTAAAAACTAAACTACTTTATTGCTCATTTCTTTCAGGATCGTTACAATTCCTGACAGCAAAGCTGCTGCACTCTACCAACGCGCCGCTGTAGTCCTCACCAGTGAAGCACCAGCTGCAGTCATCTAAGCTGGCTGTTGCAGAGTCATTAGCCAGATCATCGAAGTCTCTCTTTGGGAGAGACCCCAAGACACGCCAGACCAGCAGCGATGCCGAGATCACACACGTGGGCATAACCTGGGGCAACTTGACTTTTCTCTCATTCTCATCAAACTTCTAAAGTTTCCTCTTCAACTACGGCAGCCATTAGCCCTCACACATCAAAATAAATGCTCGCATTACAGCCTGCATGTACACTATCTTTAAGGCCATCATTTTTTTTGTATTCCCCATTAGAGGTCACTTTTATCTAACACTTACAGCCTTTAATGGAGCCATGCACTTCCCTTCTGTTGAGCACTTTGTGTTGGTTCAGGTCATTGCTTTTATTCGAACTGAGAACCACCAAAATATCCCCATTATTTGCTCTCAAACACCCTTTATCCATTTCCACATTTTGCTCGTTTGCTCACAGTCCTCCGACTTGCAATTTTAATGGTTACACAGTTGTTGCCTCTAATTGAGCAGTGACCTGTTAGCTTCCAAGACTATTTTTATTCTTCACTACCTTAGGTTAATTTGCAGCCTCTTTTGCTGGTGAAACCGTATTTGTTATATTATGCAGAGCAGCAGGCTCTTTCTCTCTTTCTGGGACTGTTTACCAGCTCCTTTATCTTCATCACCTGCTTCCTTTCCCCCTTCTAGCACTATCCCTTTGGTGTTAGCACAGTGCTAGACCTTAATTCTTCCACCATTCATATGATTACAGCTGCGCGCTGTCATTTCCCTACCGGGTAAATGCTTCCTGGTCCTCAAACTTTAACACCTTGCTACTCAAAGCAATAGTTTTGCAGCTGCTGTTTTCACTGTTTTCAACATGTATTTCTTTCATCTTACCAATTCTTGGGGTACTTGATGGAAAGAAGAGAGCTTCTAAACTTAGTTTTCTTTCCATAGTAGTTTGTGTCGGCAAAAGTTTAGGTCTCTGCAAAAAGAAATTTCTAACACACCTTACCAAAGAAACTCTTCAGATACTACTCTGAGTAGCCCTATAGGTATCTGAATTTCCTGAAGTCACTCTTCCTATCAAATATTTTGGGGTTAGTTTTGGCAGGATTATGATGGATGGACACCGTTAAGGTCACTGGAGGCTAAAAAGGAAGGGGGACAAGTGTGTTGGGTCCTTCTCTGCTGACAACTGTCCCCAGACAACTCGCGCTGTGTTTCTTGCTCTGCACAGAATGTGCCGCTCCTGAATGACGAGGTTTTGTTGCTGTTGGCCTGAACCCCTGTACGGTAACGAAGTCCAGACCCTCCACTAGCAAACTGCTAATCCCTGAAATTTTTGCTTTCCCACTTTGTGTCACCAGCCCTAACACCGTCACTCCACCCCTGCTTCTTGAGGGCCCCCAAACAGCTGGTGCTTTTTGCTTCCCTTTGCCTCTACACAAGGGGCAGGGAGAGAGGTTGCCTGCTGTAGACCTGATAATTGCCTTGAATTGCTCTGTGCCAACTTGAGACTAGGGCCAATGCCGGAGAATAGCTAAAGACCTGGGTTATTTGCAGGGCTGCCACAACCCTGAATCTAAATGGTACAGGGCAAAAAAAGGGGGTCCGCTCATCTGCAATTTCCAGGGCAGAGCTATTGTATTTCAAAGAGCAATTGGATACTTGGCTTCACTCTGATTTGGAACAAAAGCCACATATTTCCTAGTTCCCTCCAAAATGAAATCACTACCACATCAGCAGCTTGCGCCAGAGCCAGAAACCCCAGCAACTAGAGACCCAGCTTAGCACAAGCTGCAAACGTGGGGAGTGAGGGTATGTTAAGACTCAGAGGCTGCCCAAGATCCAGGTGAGCCGGTGGGAAACCCAGTTCCTCCAGCATCACTCCCTGCTCAGGGAGGAACGCCAGCACACCAAACATTTCACTTTGTACTTGCCTGCACGTCTTCCAGCAGCATGCATTGCTCCTCCTCTCCCTCCATCTGGAAAAACAGTTCCAAGATCAGGAGAGATTGGAGCTTCACAAAGGTTGCCTGCAAGCTCCCAACACTTTGATTTCGTTATTTCTAATCCCAAACGTTGTTTTCTCACTCAATTCTCCTCCAGCTCTACCTTTAAGTAAACTGCAAGTTTTCCTAGTCATGTTCCTCCAGACTATCTTCCTAAATTAACACATCATCTGCACAATTTTCAAATTAGTGCTTTAACATTTCTTGATTCCATTCACGTTATTCCACAGGAATTTTCTGCTATGAAATATGACAGCAGCATCTGAGCTGTATATTAAAAGTGAATTAATGCTTTAAGAGACAAAGCAGTTCCTGTTGGGTGTCTATGCAGTGCTGCTACAGGCTTTGATCAACTGTATTAAAAAAGTGTTTGAAAATTTTTTCTTTAATAATTTTGTACTAAGCAAGTGAGAATCCTCCAGGAAACCTCAAATGTAGGCGTTGTCTTTTTTTCAGTTTTCAATAGTTTTAAGCATCAGTAATGGGATGCCTTGATAAAGAGGTGATAAAAGTCAAATTTTTACAAATAAAAATAAAGAGGCAACTATTAAAAACACCTTTGAATCTAGTGAAGAAAAACTTGCACTATAATTAAAACAATAACAGGGAATTACACTGTAAATTCAGCAAGGTACCCAGGTTATCCGGCTTGAAGCCAGTGGTCTTCCCAAGACCACTTTGCTGTGACTGAAGTGTGAACCTATATCCTGCTGATTAAGGTCCTACACTCACAGGTCTTCCCACAGCTCTTGCTTTGGATCGCTCTCTGGAGAGGTGCAGTGGTTTCCAGATGTATTTGCAAAACTTCTGCAAATTCATAGTCCAACCAAGGCAACAATATTCCATTTCCTTCAGTTGTTCACTGTTGATTACAGATGTTCTTAACATCCTGCACTTACTATAGTATAAAACTATATTATAGAGTTATATTATGTTTCTTCAACCTTGAGAGTTGTTTAAAATGTTTCCTCATTCCTCCAGAGAGCATATAAACTCTCTGGTAGTAATTGTAACATTGATTTTAATTTCCTCTTTACCTATAGATATTTTACCAAAACTCAGAAATTGTCCTTTTATTTATATCTTTTACAAGGCACTTTTCTCCTAAGCAATGCTAAACATCACAAGATCCCTGAAGGTTTAAGGATTTGTATTTAGAAGGAATTTAAATCTCAGAACTTTTACTTTTCAAAGTAATTTCAAGCCACTTTATCTCTGTTATTCTTTTAAATACAGCAGAAGATTTTTCTTGGGTTTTTTCACTCCTATTTCTACTTCACACTGTAGAGTGGAATGGGCTGTTAGCATAGATATGCACAGGTAAATTTTTCAGGTATTTTCCCCTGAATCTTCCCCTTCAAACAACAATTTCTTGAACTATTTACTATGAAACAGGAGTTTTGAAGAGGTTTGTGTCCTAAATATATTGTGCCTGCAACTGAGTACACTGCAGTAACCTCACTAGTTGCTTGAAAATTGACTTTGTTTTGTACAATTTGGTTTGGTTGGGGTTTTTTTAATAACATATTCATTACTTTGCCACTTATTTAAGTTCTTTCTGAGACTGCCTAAGCTTTCAGTCTGGTTGTTTGTTTTACATCACCTACCTTGACTTTCTCTGTACCCAAAAAGATCATTGCTGAACAGCCATATGTCTTTGTTGTCAGAAGCACCAAGCCAAAAATTCAGATCAAACATTACAGCAGCACAAGAGCTTCCAAGAATCCAAAAGTTATCAAACAAACAACAGCACGATCTAAGCTAACATGCCTTCGCATATTGGGCTAACGCATTAAAATATTCCAAAATCCTCAGATCTACTCTTAAATTCACATACAATGAACCACACTGAATATCCATAAAACCTGCTGACTTTGCACTTTAAAATAGATTAATCTAGTTTCATTCTCCTGTTTGCATTTAAAGTCTTCCAGTTCCAGCACATTTTCTTGAAAAATATTGAATATAGAGTCTTGAACTTCATTTTTTTCCATAAGCTCCTGTCCCTTCAACCTTTGACATCTGTCAAAAATACTTTAATTGCACCTCAACACCATCCTTTTCATTCATACTACAAATAACTGGAATAAACACTACAACAGACCACGATTGTTTTCATAGGGTTTCCTCTGATTTTCACATTATTTCTCTATGCTGAAATTATTACTGGTGGTTCAAGAGAGTACAAAAACTCTTCCTTATTGAGAATAAGCTGGAGGTCAGAAAGATGGGAGGGATGAGGGATGCAGTATTTATTTTGGGGTTTGAGCACTCAACATTTAAAAACTAGGCAGGAGGAAGAATCACTACTGTGAGCTGTTAAAAGAAATGGGACATAAAAGCAGATCAGCTATGGCGTTATTTGGGGGAGGCCTGGAGTTGCCTCCGTTAGTGGCTACAAGTGGAGGCTTCGGGAAAGGATGTAAGAATTAGGCAGATGTAGGGTGATACATCCCGTTACATACGAACTCCCAACTGCAGCAGGTGAAGTCCTTATTTTGATCCATAAAAGAAGTTGCAAACACAACTTTCATTAATGTGCAGTTAATTAACATTACTATTATATTTGTATCATCTTACCACTGAGGTATCTCGTTATGGATCCCATTGTGATACCCTCATGCAAAACCTGAGCAAACAGAAAACTTCCTTCCCCAAAAGCTCACAAGCCAAGTAAAAAAGCAGCTCAAATCAAGCAAAGACAGGGGGGAAGCGATGGCTTCTGTCAAGAAGAATTCTGTCAAGTCATCCATAGGCATGTCAGAAATAGAGAGGACTACAAATTTCTTCCCTAAAGAACATAAGATGGCTTGTTCCCATAATGGTGAAGGTGGTACATTCAGCTAAAAAAAACCTGGTGAAATAAAACATGGGAGAATGAACTCGCCATGGAGGAATCCGCCGTGGCCACAAGATTTCCATCCGGGCTTTGCTGGGATGTGAGGACATGCCACAGCACACCAGCACTGGAGAAAGATAGGAAAGTGGGAAAAAAAGAACATGGTCAGAAAAAATGAGGTTTTACTGAGATTAGATAGTGGGGAGGTAGGAACTTGTAGGCAATGTTGGGCTAAGCATCTAAGAAAAGGCAAGGTAAGCCAGTGCCGAGTGGGAGCAGGTGATGGGCTAAGTGAAGGAACTCCACAGTGGAAAAAAAACAGAGTAACAGGGCATGACAAGGGCAAATCAAGCAGACAGCACTGCCATTGAGTGAGGCAGGTGAAGCCCCACTGCAGGTCAACTGAAGGGGTGACAGTAAAGAGATGGAGTGAAGAGCTAAGATGGGTCATCAGCATGGTGAGCTGAAATCGCTAATAGCGTGGGAGTCTCTGATGAGAAAGGACACGACACACTCTTGACAGGAGGAACATACACACACAGCAACATGAAACAAACTGCATTGAACCTTCAGCCAAAATTCAGTCTCATCAGATCGATTTGAACCACGTACATTTGGTAGTACCTAGTCACTGCCTTCCTGCCATGGACTTCAGTAGATTCTGAATTCATTTTAGGACTAGCCAGGATGAAAGGCAGCAACATTGTAGTATATTTTTGTTACAGCTTTCCCATTGGTCTCTCTTTCAAGTCGAATTAACCATAGTTTAAGCTGACACCTTCCTCCTAGAGGAGGTTTTAGACTTTCAAAATTGTATAAAATCAGTGAAAGCAGGAGGCTGCAATGACACGGGTCAGAGATCTCTGGAGACCTCTGGGGCAGGTAAAAGGTGTGGATACTGGTTATAGCTTTGGCAAATTAAACACTTTAAAGCTGTAATGAGGTTATGTCAGATGAAAAAAGTCATTCAGAAGAATTTTTTCTACCACCTTAACTGCTGTAGTGAAAATTAAAATAATAAATCATCCTTTGACAGGAAGCAATTTTAAAAAGCAGCTACAGATTTGGACTCTGATGACCATCATGAGCTTTTTGCACATTTAGTAGAATGACACTTCATATAAACAACAGAAAAATTAAGGAGTTTGATGAGTGCTAGTTTCAATCCAGAAGAAGAGGTCAGTGTGGTTACTAAGATTTTAAAATAGATTAGCTTGTCTATTTCTGCTGAATTAACTACAAAATCAGCAGCACTTTCCATCATAAACATACCTCTGTGGACTAGCTGGGAAATGAAACCTACGGAGAGTTTGAAATGTACCCAATTAAATACAGATAGCCAGATTAGTAACCAGGAAACCAAAGCACTACCCCAATTTGCAGCTATTATAACTAAGCACATTAGAGATGTTCTTATTTACATATCAGTACAATACTAATAAACTTAGCTCGCAGCTTCTATATTGCATTACAGGACACCAAACAACAGAAAACACCAAACCTTGGCATGGTCATATGTTCCCTGGCAAAGGATTCCTGCTTCTTTTTTGCTAACCTATTTCCAGACAGCATGCCAAGTTATGAAATAATTCAGGAAACAGCATCTACAGGCCCTCGTAAAAAAGGTGGCTTTACTTTCAGGGAAAACCTGCACTGATAGAAAGATGTCTCTTTCTTAAACTGTAGAGAGCAGTTTCATGAATCTAGGTGAGTGACTGCATTGCTGTGTATCACTGGTTTATATAGAAGCTGTTCTGCAATACTTCCAGACAGGCATGTCCCGAGTCTGCAGCAAATGCAAAATATTCCTCTTCACTTACCACAAGAATAGGTTTAGTTTAAATTAAGCAATCATAGGATATTACAGTGGTAAATTGCTACAGTTCATCTTATTAATGCTAAGTTGATGATGCACCTGGTGGTGGTACGGAAGAAGGACTTTGAGATACTATGGTATGGAAGGAGGACTTTGAGAATCAGACTTCCCAAACCAGCCATAGTAGCCAGCCATGCTGGCAAGAACATGTCTAGTCTCATTCAAGAGACAACAATATGTATGTCGAATTAGACAGTTTAACATTGGCTTCATCTAAAGAGTTAACATACACATTAATAGCAAATGTAAAGCCCAGACCCCGCTGAAGGATGTCCTGCAGCCAGCACAGGGGGAAGAGAGACCTTTAAATCTCACTGAAGCAGAATGTTGTTCTGTGACCAGTCCTGCTATAGTAAAGTGTTTAAATTTGTATGGAGGGGAAAACACTTCTATTCTTGAGGACTCAAAGTGGAGACTGGTTATAAAACTGAGATATTCCACCAAGAGGAAGAGAGGCATGCACAAAATCACCCTTCTAGCCGCCTCATCCAGGGAATAACACCTGGCTGAATGGGGCTGGCAGGGGGAAACAGCTTTTCTGATACAGCCTTCCAATGGGAAAAGCAAGCGTGTTTGGGTGGGTTTTTAATCTCTTAATTTTCTGGGTGTTATGAATAAATGCATGTATTTTCACTCCATGAAAGCCTTAAACCCTGCTCAGCGCAAACCTGTTAGTTAGATAACAACAACGAGGCCTTCTCCATGCAAGCACCCAGCAAACCTGGAAGCCAGACCCTTGCAGAGCCCTCAGCTGCCACGCAGCAGTGGCAGGGCTACTCACAGCTGGCCACGGGGCCGGTGCCAAGCCCAGCTGCAGGGGCCAGGGGAAGGGGATGCTCCCCAAGAGTGGCACAAGTGTCTTCCAGAATGTTCTGGGGCTGGCTGGCGTGCCCTGAGATTGGGGTAGTGCTTGGAGCACCAAGGTGAGTGCCATGTCACACAGGATCAACATCTCAAGCCATCTGAAAAGAGCTTTTTGAACCGATCTTTATCTGAGAGCAGGAGGGAAAAAATGCCTTTTGATTAAGTGATCATTTTTTCACAGAAAAATTCCCAGCAAGGAGGGGGCGAGCTGGCAGCAGAGAAGAGAAATTGGAGTGAGGAGCACGGAGCCAAGAGAGGTAGGATTGCATGGCTGCAGGAAGAAAAGCTGGCCAGGGAGCAGAGTTTGCTGCGATCCCAAAAGCCACCAAGGCGATTAGACCCGTGTCTGGAAGCCAGGACTGACCTGCAAGGACACCATGGGTCAGGGGAGAGTTGAGTACTAGTCCTTTGTTTCTTCTGTTTATAAAAGCTATTTATTCGAATCAGTAAGCTAATGAAACATGGCTTTTTAAGTTAAAGGTCCTTTTAAGTCATCTTTGAATGGCTAAGAGTAAGGTGAAAGTACATCTGCCTCAAAGGTTTGGCCAATAAGGGGCCTGTCACAAATCCTAAAGCACAATCTAATACAAAATTTAGGAGAGAAAAAACCCACTATTCATCAGGCTCCCATGATCTTGCATTCCTTATCCTCAGCTACAACAGTTTCAGGACATTTCCCTTAATAAGCAGCCTTAATATGCTCCATTTAAAGTCTCTAACTCAATGGTTTTACTCTGCCATGAGTAAGGAAACATTTACGTAAACATTATAAAACTGTCAGCAACATCAGCTCTTCTTTTACCTCGAACATTTAAAAAGTTTATGGGTTGTAGTTTTCTGCATATTACAAGTAGAGTTAAAGATTTACTACTGTTATAGTCTGTGATATTGCTTAATAGCCCTTAGCCAGTTTGATACAGTAACTAATAGCCATAAAATCTGAGTAACAGCATAGGAAAACTCTATGCTCAACACACAGAGAGTCACAATTTTGAAAATAATGCAGAAGTGAACAAAGAGAAAGGAGGAGAAAGAAACCTGCAAATCACTTTGTTATGAGTAACGGGGACAAAAGGAGTGATGAGATTATTCCACATGCTCTGTACTTACAGTGCCTTAGAGCACTACCAGAAAAAAATCTGCAGCTTTCCAGTGTTTTAAAGAACAGTTGCAGTTGCTGCAGTAATATAGTGAAATAACCAAAGGTAGAAAGTGCCCACAAGATACACACTCTGTCACAAACACCTAACTATGTATCCAGCACATACCATTGCATACTTACTCATCCATTTGGACACGCAACTACACTCATACAGCCTTGGACACGTGAATCGTGCAAAGGATTCAGGGACATACCATTATTCCATGCCTTTCCTTTCCTTAATGTTTATAGGCCACACTCATGCGTAAAGTCTGGTTGCTCTGCTCCACTCTAGTGACGCAAAGCAATTGTAAACCTTGTTTAACGGCTCAGCTAAATTGGATTTACTGCACCTCTGAATCTCCAGAGCATGGGAAAGCATCTGGAGTCTACCAGTAAGCCTGGCCTTGCGCTCCCCATAAAAGCGGTATGTGCACCAAAGATGATCTGCTTACACTGCCTGTTGTGTTCCTGCCATCGCTCTCCTCTCAGGCTGCCTTGATTACAAGTGCCTTGACGTTCTCTGGGCAATATTTTACTCATCATACAAGCAAAATCTTTTGTCTCATTTTTACTTCATCATTTGGTTTATGAAAAATAATATTTGTGAACTGATGGACAAACCCATGGCTGTGAGTACTCAGTGGAATACCCCAGTGTACCACCTGGCAGCTCTTTGAATTATTACAATTGTATTACAAGTCTGAGCAGAACTGCCTTGGGGGAACTTGCTTTTTCAGTGAGAATCAAAATAGCAACTGCTAAAGCTGAATTGTACCTGTGAACTTCAGTTAATAGATTTTACTTGAAATTCACTGTTTGCAATAGTTTAGTCCGGCTGAAACCAGAATTTAAAAGAAACCCTTCAGTATTTCAGAGGGGAATATCCCATGCCATTTTCCCCTTGTTCTCTTCTGCAAGCCCTTCAGGTGCAGAGGATTCACATTCTTGCTGAGCACTGCATAAATACAGCAGTGGAGCAGCATGCCCACGTCCTGAAGCGTTAGCACAAGTCCTCAAAGGCACAACGCCAAGAGAGACACGTGTACGAGCACTTCCCTTATGCCCCCGCAGCTCATATCGATACAAAAGTCGCCAAGGCTGAAGCATGGGCCAGGATGATATGATCCATTTTGGAGCATTCCCCATCAGCACTCAACATTTTTGTGCAGCAGCATTAATACATTTTGCTGCCGTATTATTTCAAATCCATTTTTGATAGACTTGTCTCTTGAGGGCCTTCACAGAATCACACAGAATCAACCAGGTTGGAAGAGCCCTCTGGGATCATCGAGTCCAACCATTGCCCTGACACCACCATCTCAACTAGACCATGGCACTAAGTGCCATGTCCAGTCTTTTCTTAAACACCTCCAGAGATGCTGACTCCACCACCTCCCTGGGCAATAATGCCTTTTAATAGACAGATTTACTGAATGAAAACTTTCTCCTACTCCCTGTGAAGATCAACTATGTTCAGTGAGAGCACTACATAAAATACAACATGCCAAGAAGAAAGAGGAGCCGAAGCTTTGAATGAGGGCTGCCACATAGCATCAGCCTTCTCTAGACACTAACATTTCATGTTTAGGGTGTGAAGCATTTTCAGTAACACCATTTCAGTGATTTTTTTACAAAATTAAACTACTACTTCTACTCATTTCAGTACCGAGCTGTAGCTGCCCAGCCCTATTCAGTATTTAGCTCTTACAAAATATTTACACAGTCAAGAGTCCTCCCGCTAAGAAATTACACCACTTAAAATGTCATCAGCCTCTACTGCTTTATACTCAACATTAAAAATAAAGGTAAGAATTGGCACTGAGATACGATGTTTATCCGCAGCAGCTTACAGGTGAGGATTGGAACAATAACTCAGGAGAGACAAAGTCCTTATACGTTAATTGAGAGCTTTGTTGCCAGACCAGAAGAGGATGTTCAATGACAGCGTCGACAACCTTGTTGCTTATACATTCAGATGAAGAAATACAGAGGCAGCTGGGGAAAAGAATGGCAGAGGGACCTTGCAATCTATAGTAACGGTCCTTGAAAAGACCCACTTCTGAGAGCTTGAATAGCAAAGCACTCAACTCATTTTTATCCTTTTTTTTTTTTTAAAGCCATCCACACATCTTCAAGCACAGCGCACATTATGAGAAGAAAGAAGGGTGTCAAGACTTAAGAGGTTTGTAGACACTAGGCCTACTTAATAAACAGAGAATACTTGAAAAAAAAAAACCTTCATCCGCATTAAAAGTAATTACAGAAATATTTGAGAGCATTACATCTTGCCTCCCAAACCAATCAGACACCTGGCTGGAAGCGATAACCCAAGGAGTCGCTTGCCATGTAAAGAAATGAGCCGTGAGCGCAGCCTTGCAATGATACCGGCACTATGAGTAAGAATGCTCCTACCAGGTAAGAGCCTCACTCTTTCTCTGCTCATCTCCTCTCACCTAGAGAGGTAGGTTACTATTAATAACACCACTGAAGAATCCTTCAGATCATTTTGTTTATAGTTTCATGATGCATTGTTTTAGCAGAGTGGCAACACGCAGTACTTCATTAATACTGTTAGATCTTGAGCATTTGCATTGGCTTTTAACACATATTGTGCTTCAAAATATTTGTTGTTTTCCTTTAGCATCTTTCCCTTTCTAGCCACCAAAAAACCCGCTGAATAGATCATCTCACCAGCTCTGCTGCCCCTGCGAGCCAGAGAACGCAGCTCCCTCCAGGTCAGGTCATGTGGCTCCAATCCAGCATTTTGAAATAATGAGCTCTCCAATTATAAAGGTGCCTTTGAGTAATGAATAGATGGTATAAAAGAAGTCAGCACCTGTACAGAAGAAAAATGAGATTTGCTGCAATGAAAACCCTTACTTTTTGCTACTTGTTTAGAAAAATTAAAACTAGTAAAGGCAAAGTAGAAAGTAGAGAGTCATGACTCTTCTAGATCTCCTTCAAACGCCTAAGAGCGTAACAACATATCACATTTGGTTAAGGCTTGCTCTAGATCATTTATATAGCACCCTCCGTAACTCCCATCCCAGGCAGAATAAATATTTACACCTAACATACCCTGGCATATATAGCTTCTAGATATATATCAGCCATAATATTAACTTAAAAGCATATTTTTATTTTATTACTTTATGCATCAAAAGACAGTATTTTCTGGAGGAAATAAAAGGCTCTGCCTTTGCTTTGGCACTCTGCAGTTGCGTTCAGTAGGAACACTATAACTGACAGAGAATGCATTTGAACATCCAGGGACAGGCATTATTTGTGGAGACGTCAAGTAGTTGGATTCACTGCAGATCGAGCTGAGCCAGCTACAGAGCGTAAGACAAGACTCTCATCTACGCTCAACAGACTGAGGAACATCTTCAGGAATAGAATCACAGAATCACAGAATGTCAGGGATTGGAAGGGACCTCAAAAGATCATCCAGTCCAATCCCCCTGCCGGAGCAGGATTACCTGGATCATGTCACACAGGAACGCGTCCAGGCGGGTTTTGAATGTCTCCAGAGAAGGAGACTCCACACCCTCTCTGGGCAGCCTGTGCCAGTGTTCGGTCACCCTCACCGTAAAGAAGTTTTTCCTCATATTTATGTGGAACCTCCTGTGTTCCAGCTTGCACCCGTTGCCCCTTGTCCTGTCAGGGGATGTCACTGAGAAGAGCCTGGCTCCATCCTCTTGACACTTGCCCTTTACATATTTATAAACATTAATGAGGTCACCCCTCAGTCTCCTCCAAGCTAAAGAGACCCAGTTCCCTCAGCCTCTCCTCAGAAGGGAGATGTTCCACCCCCTTAATCATCTTCGTGGCTCTGCGCTGGACTCTCTCTAGCAGTTCCCTGTCCTCCTTGAACTGAGGGGCCCAGAACTGGACACAATATTCCAGATGTGGAATTCTCCAGGGCAGAGTAGAGGGGGAGGAGAACCTCTGGAAAGGACTTGTAGTAGCATTCAGGCACAAGGAACGCGTTTAGAATCAAATGCTATCATACACCTCTCTAATGGGCTTTGTACTCTCCTATTATCACATACACTGAAGCATAAAGCCATCAAGCTAATTATTTTTCTTGCTTTACATCGTCCTATCCCTTATACTGCTTTTTGCAAGAGTTGCTCAGACATTATCATCAGTACTCTGTGTACAATCACACCTTCCCAAATGTTCCTGCAGTCTGTTCAATCAACTTCAGCTTTACTTCTGTTCCGCCCAACAGCCTCAACCAAATGATCAGCACTGAGTTCCTAACAGCCCTGGTGTAGTTCAAACATATTGGTCCCATCACCGCTGAGCCTTTCCTTAGAAATACGTAACTCCACCCTTGTAAAGGCATTAATGTCTATGTACCTTCACACCATATGGCATGGAAGCTTCCCTAAGCTGCAAATCAATGTCTTGTACTTATAATCAGAAAGTAAAAAAAATAAAGTCAAAATTTTGTAGGACTTTTTCCTCTAAGTTCTGGGTACAATGTAAATGGTAGATACACTTCTACAATTACATTTCCAATTCTAAGCTATGTATGTATTGCCCTTCGCCTGCTCCCTATACCTGATCAGTGGCTGTACTTACACGCTTAAAATTCACAGCTCATATTTCAAAAAGCTTCAGTATATCCAGAAAGGATTCAGCTCAAACTCTCTCTTTGCTGTTAATGGCATAATGAGGACCTAACATCTGTCCTTTTTATCACCATGAATCTTACAAATGTGAATTTTTACAAACACTAACCTTTGCAGATGCAAAATCTCACACAAGATATCATCATCTTGAACCATGTACAAAATACCAGTATGCCCATTTGGAAATCCCATCACGTATAATAAATCTCAGGAAGATATTATGGTTGGGACATCACATCAGATTAACAAAATCCTGTTGGTGCTACAACATACTTTCACATAACTCTCTTAAAATACAAAAGTTGCTGTATTTCCAGAGTCAGCTGTAATTTAGATTAGCACCTCAATTAAAATACAAAGTCTTTCACTTACAAAGACTTGATGGACTTTATTTGTTACAGGCCACAGCAGCCGGTACCATAGGGCATTCTCTGCAGTAATTGGTGTGGACCCCAATAATTGCCAATTTGTCACCTTGTAAATGGAGGAAATTTATTAATCCAATACTGCAGAATGCTCTACAAAGGAAAGATGATGACATTAATTGGGATATGTGATCCTCAAATAACACAGCAGGGGGAGTGGAACAGGGAGATCAGGGCAGAAATCTGACAGAAAACTCTGAAAGGAGAAAAGAAACTCTTTTGGAAGTCCAGGGAGGATTTAAGAGGCTAAAATTCAGTAATTTTTATTCAAAACCCAGTACTCTGTTCCTAATGGCCTGTCTGTATTGTCATGCTGTGGGGGCACTGCATGGAAAAAAAAAAAAAAGAAATCGACTTCAAAATTTTTCATAGAAGATGAGACAAAGTTCTTGAAGGTTTCCACTGATGTTGGGCAAGTCTGTGCTTGGTCTCTGGCCAGAGGACACGTGAGCAGCTCCTGTTGGACCGCACACCTAACAGCCACTGGTGCCTTTTCTTCTCAACCTACAAGCACCTTGTCTTTGCAGAACCAGTCTGAATCATGTCGTCCATCAAACCTACCATCAAAGAGCTGTTGATATTGAAAATGATCCAAGACTGGGTTGCTCATTCCTCACCTCATTCATTCCAAATTCAGGCAGCAGCACTGCTCTTCAATGATTTATTTGTTCATGGCCACGTAACGTATCAGATACCTGAACATCTAAAATGAGAACAGTTCAAAACACATCCTACATGCTGACCTCAAACTGACAGCAAAACCCTGCCCCAGGGATTTCCATATGCATTGGAAAATTGCTTTTCCCAATAAGCACCAGAGATTTTAGAAGATTACCATCTCCAACACTTGACTTGCTCTCTTGGTTTTGTTTTCTGTGACAAAAGGAACAGAGTTTTGAAATTCTCACTTTATTCAAGCAGTTCCCCTGACATCACCAAGGTGTTTCCAATACCTATCTCAGCTGCAGAATTGTATTTGTGTAGCTTGGAAAAAATGTGGAAAGTGGTAGGAAATCTGAGAACTAAGCAGAAACAGAGATATATGTTTTTCAGCAGGCAAATGAAGGGACATGCAAACAGCAGAAGCGTTATGGTCAATCTAAGATGCAACTGGATAGTGAAGTGTAGCAAACTGGCAGTTTTGTCTTAGTACAAGAATGCCAACAGCTTATAACGACCTTAAGGAACTTGTCAGCTGGTAGGTACACACCTCTGTAGCTGGACAATCCCCATAGATTGGAGAAGATCATTTACAAAGCATTGCTGAGTTTATCTGCCTTTTTTAAAAGTAATAATCCTATTGGAGTTGTTGTAACCTGTGTAATCTCACTGCTTCAAGGGTGTTGTTTTCTTTACGCAATATTCACATGCACCAGTACCCAAGAACCTATAGCATTTGATCTATTATTTGCACAAGGAGGTAAATTCAGCTCCATTACACCCACCTGACTTTTCTGAAGGGTTCAGTGGGGATAAAGATGAAAATCTTGGGAGCTAATACACTCAGAATAATTTAAGTTCTCCCCTTTTAAACTCCCTGCTGCATGGGCAGAAGCTTAGGAACACAGATTTAGTTACAGCTTAGGAAAAAAAAAAGATTTTACAGGTTCACAAGAGTCTTGGGAACCCCAATATGCATTTTACATTTTCGAAGCACCAAATGAACATAATTAGGGGATGGCACTCGTGCTGTGCTTGCAGCCTGTCTTGAGCTCTGCGCTGCCAGAGGTGCTGCAGCAGCAGCCTCACCTCAGGTAACTTGGTTTGTTAGTTTAGGTGGCGTCCACAAAGGTTGCAGGCTTCACTGTGCACAAGTTGTCTTTCCAAAATGCTGCGCTAGCCTCATTGCTCATTGAAATCTGATGCAAATTCTCTGATTCCCAGACAGGTAGACAAAAAATTAAATAAAAATCCCACAAGGTGAACTTGTACAATCTCTGTCAAAGCAAACTGGAAAGATTTATGCTGGCTGTATGCACGCTTATCCTCCACCGACAGACGGGTGGAGTTGGCCTGCCACTTCCACCTTAACCAGCTGAAACTGTTGTGGCAGATAACCAAAATGAAGGTAAATTAATTTCCTCCTAGTTTTGCAGTCATATGGTGGCTCAGGTCATTCTCTCCCAAAAGCTTCACTGGTTACAAGCTTCATAATCAGTATTTGTGTGTTCATAGGAAATAATTAGACGGGAAAGGAATGCTTTTCAGGCAATCAGATCACCATTTCCATCCAAACATAACAATAAAACCCACTCAGTTTGGTTTCATTCCCTGTGTCATGATGGGGACAAACCCCTCCAGAAGGACACTTGAATTGGCAACGTCTAGGACAGATACTTTTGCTTTAATTCAATTAACACAAAGTGTCACTGATTTTGGTGATGAAGCATCTGATGTTCTTCCTATTTCTTCATTATTAACAAGTCACATAAGCTTCTTGTTAGCATGCATTACCTCTTTTACCTCAAAGCTAAACCCCAGATTTCGAGGGACACAAACACCTCTTTTCTGTTATCTTAACTTCCATTTTATTCCTGTATACAGGAGGTGATTTAGAGCAGCAAATCGCTATAATTGCATCTGCTACTGTTGCATTTTCCTGCTTCTTCAACGCTGACTTCAGCATTTTTTGATGGCACAAGGTATAACATTTTATTGACCAACAAAGAAACATCCTGAAATACATTTCCATCTCCCTCATATTGATTTCAGCCAAGCCCAGCAATCACTTAAAATCAAACATTTTACAGTCTGCCAGAACAACCTGAAACACACTATAAGAAAAAATTGTTTTGTGCACAAGTGGATGCATGAAAGGCTTGAAAAGCCCCAAAACAACAAGCAGGACCCTTTTACTCCAAACTGAATAAACAAGGTCTCATCAAATCTCCACAACCTGTCAAAGCACACAAAGCAGTAAAAGGCCAGAAAATATGCCTTAGAGTAAAAGATTTGAGGAGATCAATCCATTTAGTTTATCAGATGAAAGGTTAAGTTGTGTCGATCACAGCCTCTTGCTATCTACAAAAAAATTAACAATCCTTTAATCCAGCATTCAAAAGTACACAAGATTCAGGGCAGCTCAACAAACCCAATCTAGAAATAAAGGCCAGCTTTTGAAAAGCGGGGCAATTGCCAACTGGAACGAGACCCATGGGGTGATGTGGATTCTCTGCAACTGGGATGGTCTCTGAAAAAGAAGTGCTCTGTGTCAGTAACTTTCAAACTTTTTCCATTTGTGGAGTCCCAAAAAATTTCCAGAGAAGACTCAAGCCTCCCTATAAATAGTTTAAGGCTGTTGACAACTGGCAATATATTTGCTCTTTTTTTGTTACCTTTCTTTGGTAACTAGATGGAATATTTGGACCTGCAAATGGTGCGCAGACCACTGGAAAAAATACATTGGTCTTATTGAATAGCATTTAATTCGGAAAAGCTTAGGTGACATAACAGCCCAAACTATCAGACCACAAGTGGTCTCTTACCATCTTACAGTTCTGCATCAACAGGAGCTGCTAGAAAGAGCAAGAGGACACAAAACCACGTCTCCAGAGAGAAATCAGCCTCCAGGGATAATGACGACTTCAAAGGTCCTTAGAAGAGACCAGCAACTGGAAAGTTGCAAAGAGGAAGACGCAGCAGGAGAAACCAGAGAGCAGAGAGTACTGACACCCAACAGAAGGTCTCCAAATTTGCAAAGAAGTAACGCCCGCCAAGATGAGGTACTTGCATATTTTCTCACTTATGTAAATGCTTTTCCCTGCTTGATTTGTACCTTGTAGGATCTACCTCTCCCACTCCTGCTTTTACTGAATGGTAAAGACGACACTAGGGAAAGATCATGCATTGAAATTTCTGTCCTTCTTTTAAGTGAAGTCACAAAGAAAAACGTCTTGCATGTTAATCATTTTTGAAGCCTTGTAATTGTTTTCCGATGAAAGCTGATGGTGGTGTGATAGCTCTCTGAAGACATATCTTCAGCAAAATGACTCTTTCCTCTTGTCTTATACATAAACTATAAGCCTGATGAACAGCGCCATACTCTAGGAACTATTTTCCCCACTACAAGTGAAAGTTTATATCTTACAAAAAGTGAAGTTTATATCGTACAAAGCTCTAAGCATCGCATAAGCACGCACAAAGCTACACATAGAATCATAGAATGGTTTGGGTTGGAAGGGACCTTAAAGATCATCTAGTTCCAACCCCCTTGCCACAGGCAGGGACACCTTTCCTCTTGACCGGGTTGCTCAAAGCCTCATCCAACCTGGCCTTAAACACGGCCAGGGAGGGGGCAGCCACACGTTAAAGGGCAAACCCCAGTTCCTCCTTCAACATCTGCCCAAAACAGATCAGTCCATACCAACGGGGACAGGGTTTGGCTCATCTCTGCAGGCATCACATACATCCAACCTGCAAAGGGCTGGTATTGACTACATGAAGATATTTGGTATTTATACAAAGGCATTTTACAGTAACAATTGTGTTCATGTACAAACCACGTCTACCCTTAAGAGTTTCATCAAAGAATGTGATAATTTCTCTAGCAGAGTCTTTGGTTCTTACACACAAAATCAAAGCAAGTATCTAAAAGTTTACTTTAGTACAGGAAAGGTTGCACAGAGTAGTAACAATGACAATCAATACATTAATGTTACTTTAATTGCTGAATGACATAGCTTTAATTGCTTATGACATCAGCTGTCATAAGATCGTATTTGTGAAGTCAAGATATGCCACTAAATAACTTGAAAAGTTAATTTTTAAGCTGTGCTGCACCTCTATTGTTAAAATTAATACACATGTAACTCTTCAATAATGTTAAGCAGCAGAATAAGGCATATTAAGTATAAGGCACCCTACCAAGGTAGAGGGTACAAAACGTATACATGGCTCAAGCTTCGCCAGTGGAGGTTCACGTCGGACATTAGGAAGCATTTCTTCTCAGCAAGGGTCATTAGACATTGGAAGGGGCTGCCCAGGGAGGTGGTGGAGTCACCATCTCTGGAGGGGTTTAAGAAAAGCCTGGACATGGCACTTAGTGCCATGGTCTAGTTGACATGGTGGTGTCAGGGCAACGGTTGGACTCGATGAGCCCAGAGGGCTCTTCCAACCTGGTTGATTCTGTGATTGGATAGTTTTTACCTCTAAAGTTTCAAGTGTGAACATTCTGTTCACTTATAGAAGCAGGTCTTTTGTGAGATTTCTGCTGCTATTCCCTTGCTTCTGTTAAGCCGTAAGGATTCTCACTGTGATAATAAACTTATCAGGGATCACCTGTTAGATGCATGTCTAACCTCAGGAATAAAGACTGTCAAACATACACTCTGCTGCTTCCATCACAAAAACATAAAATATTTCCTACGATAGCTTCATGGGGCTAGTTCAAAGCACAGGCCCAATTCCAGAACAGGTCTTGTTTTTATCTTGCAGCCTGTGCCCTATTCCCTTCCACAAGCATTTGAACCAAGGTCTGTGGAAGAGGCTGTAGCAGTGATTGGAGGGTCACAGGCACCAGGGACCCAAAATGGGTCAGCAAGTAGTAGACCACGTGCAGAAGAGGACACTGCAGGCTGGTAGCAGCTGTTGGCAGCTCCCAAAGGAGGTTTTTCTCCTGGCTAGCAGGCAGATCCGAGCATAGCACAAGCAGACTGCTCAGGGCCCACCTACACCACCTACCTGGACATCAGGTTGTAGCAATGGCTACTAAACAAAGCTCCAGAGGAGACATCATCTGCAGGAGCAGCTGATGGCAATTGGCCTCCTCATCTTTGCCTTGACTGCTGGGGCACTGTTCCTCCAATCACCCAAGGCTCAATGATTGCCAATACACGTGCATCAGCAAATTGTTATTAACGACTGTGGCATGCAGGGGTGTTGATTCCGTGGTGCCAGATGGTGCTTTGAAAATGGTGCTGACTCACAGAAGAAAGAAATAACGAGATACTAAGCTACTAATAATTTAGCTTGACTCTAAATCCCAGAGTGCCATTGTTTTCCAGTAAATATCCCAGAATACCCATCAAGTAAAGAACCAGCCGGCATATAGCTGAGTAGCAGAAAAATGCATCCTGACAACTAATGTTCTGTGCTTTTATATCAAAGGGGTATTTCATGTACCAGATGCGGGGAGAAAGGAAGCAACGCTACCAGAGATGAGGAAGGAATGTTCACCCTCCTGTTGGGAGAGCCCACAAACGCAGGCTGATCTGGGCTGGCAGCACGTGGCATCTTGTGGTATTTCACTGTATTTGTGGTAATGCAGGTCTCCTCCTCCCCCCACCGCAGCCACAGAGGCACCCACAGATGCTCAAATTGAGTTTGATTTTAGCAGCCTCTGAACAAATCACCAGGTGCTGGTGTATCCACAATTTAATTTTTTTTTTAAGCAGATTTCAACCCCATGGACATTTTCATGGGTTTAACTTTTAAGTCAACTTGGGATTTGCTACTGTTTTGCAAACAGACTTTCACAGAACTAAACCACATTTTTCAGAGACTGTCTTTCTTCCAGTGTCCACTTCATTGAAACACACGGAAAATTTTACTCAGAAGTTTTTGGCTGGATGACCTAGGTCAGAACCTAATCATATTTTTACTTTGTTGAGCTTTCTTATAGATATCTACTTTAAATTTCAAACATTTAAATAATACATGCTGCACAAGCAGGTGCATTGTCAGGGTTAGGATTTTTCCAGTCTCTACAAGCCGTCTGACTGGCTGCAGTGCCAACGAGGATCTGGTTTTTCTGAAGTTACAAGGAACCCAGTAACACATTCCCACAACTAGCTGTGAAATTCAGTTCTGTTTCAGCAGCATGAGTAGCTTTTCCTTCCAGCAGCTTTCAAAACCCCAGGAATGACACAGTTTTCTATCTAAAATTGTGTCCAATTTAAATGAGTGATTTATTACCATTAATGCAAATGGCTTAAAGTAGATTTAAAAGAGTATTAAGTGTTCTACACCAAGTCAAATGTGCTAATTATCTGAAGACAATCTAATTATTTTGACATGCAAATGAAAGTTTGTGAACATATAGACTCAGGAAATTGAAAATACTCTTCCAGATACAACCAAGTACTTAATGATATTCCAGAACAGCCTTTTCAATTTGAGAAAAATTAAACTATTTAAAACTAAACGGATTTCTCTTTAAATCTCAATTTCACTTTTTGATGGACTACATTATCAAAGAAATTGCTCACATTAACAATAAAGGAAGTATTTAGAGCAGAGAAGTACTCCAAGGACAATTAGTAAATGTAATGATTGACTCAGTCTTGTAGAAAGCGAAGAGGGAATGTTGCCTAAGGATGCCTGGGTTAGACACGAGATATTTGATGCAGCTGCCTCCTCTGCTGGTGGAAATCCAGAGAAGCCCCAAAGTCAGGTCACTGTCTACTTCTGTATTGCAATTGCTCCAAAGGAAAGCAGAGGGCAGTGAAGGGAGTCAAATTTGGGCAAAGTCGAGTTTTCTGATACCTCTACCACAATTTGATGCAGAGAAAGGAGTGGGAGAAGAGGCCTCAAAAAGGGGGCTACTACAGAAATAATGTTCGATGAGGAGGCACTTTTCTCAACACAGAGAGAGTATCAAAGAAGTCATAAAGGGCTGAGATCACTCCAGACCTCTGTGAGGACAGATGTCTGTTAGTCACATTAAGAATGCAGTTAAGTGCCTCGAAAAGTAATGAGCTCCCATCTGTAAAGTCCTCCAAAACCACCCTAAGTCTAGAAAACCATTACTCTGTTATGCAAGAGCAATCTCTTCTGCAAGGGGAAGCATGCATCACTTGTGAGGAAATCTAAGGATTGTCCTCATCGGTGGTGTCCTACCTCTTCAGTCAATTGGCACCATCAATAACTGCTTGACAGGAAGGTGGGCAAATTGCCTTTACCCAGAAATCTCCCTGGCAAGGCAAAAAAAAAATCTAGTTTTAAGACTGAGCATATACTGACATCAAGTGGTAGAATAAATCTCCCTTCCCTCTTCCCTGTAGGGTTTCTCACAGTTTGAAACAGCACTTTGCAATTTGTGCCACCTCTCTCCACCTCTCTGAAGGTAATGGCCATTTACCAAGTGCTTTACCCAGCGCTCCTCTGCTGAAGGCTTCACAGTTTGCTCTAATCAGGGGGAAAATAAAAATTAAAGGGTGCATTTATGTATTTGCCAGGAGAAATGTGCTCATTCGCATGACAGCTGTCTGTCATAACTCATAACCACAACCAGAGTAATGGATAATGTGCAGTTTGCTCCCTTAGATAACAATGATTAGCTCTGATCATTAACACCACAATGCATTAGACATGAGAAGGGCTAATCAATTCGATTCAAACTAGGGATATCAGAGATTTAGGAGCAGATCAAAGTCAAAGCTTCCAGGAAATAATAGCTTTTCCAACACATTGCAATTTACACCATGGGTCCTGGATGGGGGCCATTCATGAGGCTCTTAATTACTTGACAAAGCTATAAAACAAATCTCCAAAGCACCTGCTAAATATGCAGAGGAAGAGTGTCCTTTAACCGGAGCCAAGTGTCGAGACTAAAACACTCCTTAATTGTGAAAGGAATTCAAAACCCAAGTTTGTATTTAAAAATAAAAACTGTGTATCTCTTCTGCACCCATCAACACACACTTTCTTCCAGCCTGTACGTATCAATGTACACAAATAGACAGCTCTCCATATATAGATGCACAGTATTCGGACAGGAGGCAAATTTCTGGGAAAAAAGCCTTGAATCCCAGCATCATTAACATCTTAGACCTTCGTCATCAAGACCTGCATTTTTGTATCAGAAAGGGATTGTTCCCCTCTATTTTCCACTGGTGAGGCCAAGTCTGAATTACTATGTCCAGATTTGGGCTCCCAAGCATGGGAAAGACATTGATGCACTGGAGTGAGTCCAGTGGAGGGTTACCAAGATGGTCAAGAGTTGCCATGGCACACATGAGGAGAGGCTGAGACCATTCGTTCAACCATCAGAAGAGGAGGCTCAGGGAGGATCTTAATGCTGTCAAACCACCACATCAAAAAAAAAGTTCACAGTGAGGGTTGTCAAACACCAGAACCCCAAGAAGTTGTGAAATACCCCATCCTTGGAGATGCTCAAAAGTCAACTGGACAGGCCCTGAGCAACCTGCTCGAATTTGAAAGTCGGAGCAAATTTTGAAGCCAGCCATGCTTTGAGTAGGGTGTTGGGTCAGATGACCTCCAGAGGTCCCTCCCGACAAAAATTATTCTGGGATTCTGTTACCTGGGACACAAATTAGTTGTGATGATAAGTTAACACTTTCTACTACATTGCTACTGCAGGTGTTTCCCTACAGAAAACAGCCTAATGCATAAATAAATTAAACAATCTGAAAATATGTGATGGTCGGAAATGTATGAAAATTATGATTATAGATCCCCAAACTCTCCATGATGAGGAAGAAATAGTCAACTACACTAGAAGGAAATGTATTATACTGAAGGTCCTCCCTCAAATGTGAGTTGCATTGTCTGGCATTCAGTCTGGCTTTTGTGGGTCTTTTTAACTCCCTTTTTTCTCTATGCTTACACTAGAGCTATAGATAAAATATGCTAACATGCCTCAGAATTACACCAAAAATAAGCTTACACAGAAACCACAGTGAAACAAATTCATCTCTGGCACTATCTCCTGTGTGTAATGACAAAAGGGATCAATATAACCCAAGCACGTGTAATTGCTGCAAAGGCAGATACAGCTCCCTTTTTCGAGTCCCCTATTTTCTTGCCACTTTCCAGCTGTGGGACTCCTGGCCAGGCTCCAACTGTTCAATTACTGCATTTTCGCCAGAGCTCTGAGTCTCTCTTATTTCGTAGGTTTTCAAGGTGATGCCCTACGGACTGTAGGAGTTGCCTGGCCTTAGTTTCAGCTTTCACCCCAAGTTCAGCTAGCAAATTCTTGTTCTCCACTACCTGTATCGCCTCAGCCATGCCGAGTTTCTTATTACAAAGGAATTGACATCAAAGACTCTGCTGCAGTGGAAAGGAGTGCAAAAGCCACAATTAACGGCCGGAGCCACGGACACGCGTCGCCTGCTCTTACAGCGCATAATTTACCAAGAGCTGCGTGATTACAACGGACAGTTGCCTGCTCCAGAGACTGAATGCTTTAACACTGCAACTGCTACGATGGTCTTTGGTATGCGTGCCGACTCGTCAATGATGGGTGCTTTTCAATACGCAATTGGTAATGCAAATAATGGCTTCGTTATAATGCAGGAAATCTTTTCAGCGTAATAAAAATGTTCTCTCGTGTTCCCAGTGTAACAGATGTCCTGTTTAATTGCACTTGAAATGTGAAAATATTTAAAGTTTTGCATAATAATCAAAACAGAAAGTTGTGTAATAAGCAAAGTAAATGCCATCTTCCAGAAACGAGTGGGAGGGAACCAAAAAACATTAAAATGCTTTATATCAGGGTATGAAATAACTTAATTTTTCTTGTGATCATGAACCATAAAATATATTATTTGTTAATACAGAAACCTGCTTGTCAGCATTTGTGAAAGAATACTGCAATATATTATGCTAAAGTTGCATTTATATAGTTTGCTTCTCAACTCACACCATAAAATAACAATTAAAACTATTAAAACCTCTTATCAGGATTCTTAGACTGTTCAGATAAACTTTCAACACAATGAGATCACTTACCCTGTCTGTGTAGTTCTGCATCATACACAAGCACGTAGCACTGTAGACATGGAAAATATCATACAGGGGAAATCAAAAGACACTTTGATTTTAATCTCAAAATCGTTCGTTGTTCATTTCATAAATTACTATAAGTGATAGCTATACCATCCAGAATCCCCTACTGTAACTTTTATTTACTCCAAATAGAGCTCCAACCAGAAAATGTTTCACTAAAAACTAGTCAAGAAATGCAACCAGAGTGGATTTATAAAAGGCAGTTTCTCTAAGAAGAATGACCTTCCTTCTTCACAGCAAATATTTTATTACGCAGATTCCCAACCACATACTGCCATTCTACAGCTTAAAGTGAACTTATTTTCCTTTCTGACTGTATGATAATTAATTATTTGAAAGCTTGAAGCCTGCAAACCTTACTAAAACTGCTTATTACAACCCCTTTACCTTCCTTTTTCACTTACCCAAGACACAGAACACAACCTCTGTTTTCATTAACAAAATGACCTTTCACATCTAATTTGAATTTCCTCACGTCCAATATCTCAAATACCACAACACTGGGTTTTACTCCTCTGTGACTCCCAACTACCAACCCCTTTTACTCCTCTGTGACTCCCTGCTTTCACAAGGATTGAATAAAGTACGCAGATCCTCACTGAAAATTCCTTGTTAAGAACACGTGGCTTTTAATAATTTTTCCTCCACAATTCAACACACTTTAGCACTGTTTTCTAAGCTTCCTTCATTTCTGTCACTGCCAAAACAGATATATAATGCCCTGACATTCTTCACTAGCTGAAGAAGCTTTCTTCCCTTAAGCCTAGTTCCTCTTTCTTTTTGTCAGGTAATATGATATTCATGTATTAAAACTCTAGGATATCAATAATTTCTTAGTACGCCCTTATTAAAGGCACCAGCAGACCCTGAAACATTTCCCTTAAGGAAGAGGCCCATAACTACGTAGGCTTCATTCCCACCAAAGGTAACTAACGTTTGCACATCTGGTTCAGACACTTCAAAAGACCCATGGTTTACTTGCATTACGTTTGGATTACTTGGACTGAAGACCAGAAAACAAGCGACAGTTTTGATGAAAGAGTACAAAACTATTGGCCACGGGGAAGCCCAGCATCTGTTTATCATCACTGGCTCAGCCCCGTCCATAGCAGGTCACCCAACAGGATGAGGAAGACCTGGGACCAGGGAGTAGAGCACAACCGAGCAAGGACGCTGCATGTCCTCCTCTCCAGGCAGGCAGATGGGCTCCGCTTTCTGCAGGAACTGGAAGCACATACCAATGAGCAGATAAAAAGAGGACATGGGTAACACGTTCTGGATGGAGATAGCCCTCAAAAGCTGCAGGGCTACACACTTAGGCTTTTGTCACAGGCAGCAAATCTGCCATTTTGCAGCTCTCTGTACTTGGCACTGGTGAGGCCGCACCTTGAATCCTGTGTCCAGTTCTGGGCCCCGCACTTCAAGAAAGATGTTGAGGTGTTGGAGCGAGTCCAGAGGAGGGTGACCAAGCTGGTGAAGGGTCTGGAGGGTCTGACCTACGAGGAACAGCTGAGGGAGCTGGGAGTGTTTAGCCTGGAGAAGAGGAGGCTCAGAGGTGACCTTAGTGCAGTCTACAACTACCTGAAGGGAGGTTGTAGAGGAGTGGGAGTCGGCCTCTTCTCCCAGGCAACTAGCGATAGGACAAGAGGACACAGCCTCAAGCTTCGCCAGGGGAGGTTCAGGTTGGACATTAGGAAGCATTTCTTCTCAGCAAGGGTCATTAGCCATTGGAAGGGGCTGCCCAGGGAGGTGGTGGAGTCACCATCTGTGGAGGTGTTTAAGAAAAGCCTGGACGTGGCACTTAGTGCCATGGTCTAGTTGACATGGTGGTGTCAGGGCAATGGTTGGACTCGATGATCCCGGAGGGCTCTTCCAACCTGACTGATTCTGTGATTCAATGCATGAAGACCAAACAGAAATACAGCGAAGCCTTAACCAGCAATAGCTGGTGTGTGTTGGAGCTTTCTAACTGCCCATTTCTTTCTTTTGTACCTTTGCAAACAGACCTGGAGGCTGCCTCAAGGGAGGTTACACCACGGCTACTACATCTGTGTTTGTCATCTTGCATACAACACTGCCAGTGCCCGGCCATGACAAAATCCATGGATTCACAAAGCAGCTACACTGTCACTACCACTTCTGCTGTCTACCATTAACCACCTTCTATCCCTAAGAGATAATGGGAATAATTTATATTTAGTAAAACAGCAGGGAGAAGATCCAGTCTTAAGCCACTACATAGTCATTTAGGGATAAAACTCCTAGAAAAACTGTGCAAAAAAAAAAAAAAGAGAAAAATTTCTCAAGTCTGGTAGAGGAATCCCAGTTCACTCAGCTGAAAAATGTAGCTTGGACTGGAGGCAAAGTGTGTGGGGAATGGTTATCTTTTTGTAAAGAAGATATTCTGAAAACTGCCTTCAGGATTGATCAGCTCTTCCTAGGTACAGATGAAAATTGCTGGAAGGAGCTTGAAGAATTATGAAGATTAACAAATTAGACTTGATCAAAGGCTTGCACAGCACAGCACCAAAGTTTTGAAGAAGGCCCTTATCAGATATTCTCCTCGGGACTCTTTAAAAATGGATGACTCAAAGCAAGCTTGGGAACCTTCAAATAGATGGGAAAAAGAATGGTATTTCAGAAACTACTTACACCCGTCAAGGTGTCGACACTATTCACAGTGCCTGAATACAAGAACCTGGTTACTACCCTTCTTGCAGAGCTTGTAAACCACTTCTTTGTGGTTTAAAAAAAGTGTTCACAGACATGTAACATTCCCAAGTGAAAGTTTTCAGCTTCGCTTCTTTGAGACATGGGGAAAGAAAAAAAAAAAAAAAAAGGTTTTTTTGTGTCAGGTTGGCCCTGTCTCCATGAAAACATCCAAAGATGGAGAGTCCACTGCTTCTCTGGGTGATCTGTCCCAGGGCTGCCTGGTGAAAAATATTTTCCAAAGGTTGTCCAACCCAACCTTTTCAGAGCAGTTTTTGGCCCTTGCTCCTTGCTGTATCTTCTAGCACCACTGAAATCAGTCTGGCTCCATCGTGTTTGAACCTACCCCAAAAATACCTAGTCACAGGCTGCTATCGCGTCACCACTCTGGGCACCTCAGAGGGACCTCAGCTGCCATCCTTAAAGACAGACATAACACACACTTTTTTCCAGTCATCAGGGATCACTCCAATCACGTCAGTTGATAGTTGACAGCAACCTTGCAATCACATCAACCTGCTCTTCTACCATCCTTGGGCATATGCCATATTCCTCAGGAACTGAAGGCATCCAGCTTCTTTATGTAGTCCCTAACCTGCTGCTCCTGCACTGCTAGCAGCCTCTCAATCCTGAAGCTTACTGATGGCCACAGCCACCTGGGAACAGGCTTTCCCTGTAAAAACTGAGGTACAAAAAGGCTTGGAGTACCACAACCATCATCTACAATTAGTTCTCCTCCCTCATTCGTGTATGGACAAATAATTTCCTTGAACTTCCCTCTCCCTACTACCATATTTGTAAAATCCCTCTTGGTGCTTTTTTTTGCCCTAGTTTAGAGCTCCAGCTGGTCTCTGGTCTGTCTGAATTCCTCCCTTCGTGCCTAAGCAATGCTTTTCAACTCCTCTGTTGCCTATTATTGTTTCTGTTTCTTATACACTCTCTTTTTGCATTTCAGTTCATAGCAAAGCTCCTTGCTCAGCCAAACCTGCTGGAATTCCCAGTCTTCCTGCAAAACAGCAGCTCTCAATCAGTTTTCTTTAAAATTCAGCCATTTCTCCTGGGCACCATTCCCCTTCATTTTGCTTAGGAATTTCCTTTAAAAAGTGCAAGTCTGCTTTCTTAAAAGCCAGGGTCCTAACTCTGCTGCTCACCTTCCCCCCTTTCCTCCAAATCCTTGATCCAGACATCACTTTATGGTCACTACAGCTCAAACTACTGTCTAGAACCATATTTTTCCCCTAGATACTGTCTTCTGCTTGGGACCAGCAAGTCCAGCAGAGCATTACCCCTGGTTCTTCTTTTACACTTACATTAGAAAACTGTCACAGACACTTGTGAACAGCAACTCTAGAGATACTACAGGAAAGCCTTTTCACACCCTGCCCTGTTAGTGGGACTATGCAGCTTTCGCCCTCACCTCCTCCATCTGCAGCTCTCTGAGGGAACCTGGATCCAAGAAACACTGTTTTAAAAGCAAAGGCTACTTTGGCATGTAAAAAGTCAAAAAGGCTTCAATTTCCCCTATTTTTGAAGCACCAGGTTGGGCATTTGAACTGGAACCCAAGAGCCTTTCCCACGTATGGCTGTCGGTGTGTGAAGTGAGAACAGATCAGCACTAAATTAACTTGCACTTTTCCTTTGCTCCAGGAGGGTTACAGCCTGGCCCAGTAGCTCCCATTGCATTTATCAGACAAAATCTCCCCATTTCAGAACTTTCAGTTCCCTTTACTAAGGCCCAACAAAACTAAATCAGTCCTGTACATTCTGTATTAAATAATAATAATAAAAAAAAGTAGAATTCAAACAGTAGCCAGACTCTGGTTGATTTAAGGAAGATTTAAAAGCTTAAGGTTTGTTTGATTTTTTCACCTTCTCCAAATGGACTCCTTCAGAAGAGTAATTAGATCTCAATGTGTCGTGAATCAAGGGGACTTGGGCCACTGAATCATAGTTCAGACAGACATCACTCATTGAAAAGCAGTTAAACAATTGCACACACACACAAAAAGATTGTTTTCTCATTATCTGAAGCAAGAGGCTGGAAATCTATTGTACCAACTTTCTTTTGTGTATCAGAATAGTCTCCAAAATAGGTTAGAAAGTTTCTGTAGCTCATCCCCAAGGTTATTTGTATGCTATGTAGCAACTTGAACAGATTTTCACTACTGTTCATCCTTCAGAAAGGCAGGTTTAAGCAGAAATGGTGACAACATTTTTAACTACAGCAGAGGTTTAATTATGAAGGATTTTAAGTATCATTAGAATAGGAGTTCATAAAGAAAAACATTTTTTAAATGTTAATGGAAAAACTTGACTTCTCTTTACTATAACCAAAAATAACATGTTAGAGATTATGAAGTACCAGAGAGCTTTTTTAATTGGCAGTGATCTTGTATAAAATCTTCATCCTGGTCTACAATAATTGGGCCCAAAGTCCCTTTAAGCTACTATCACAAATGGTGTGTTTATGGTTTCTTACAAAATATGACACTTTTTTTTCATACCTGAAGCTTCAACAGTACTCTGCAGGGGAGTGAAACAGAGAAGGTTCTAATTTAAAACCAATTAAAGATCAGTCACTCCATGTGATCAGTAATTGTACTTTATTGAGGTGGCATTTGTTTTCCAACCTCATACAATGTCATGAATATGGAAAAGCTCCAAAGTATACTTTGGTGTAACGACAGGTTTTCTTCTACTGGTATGCAAATGAAGCTATGTGATATACAAATCATGATTGTCAAATAGCATTTTAATACCTCTGAGCAGCCCCAAATTAAGTAGCTTTCCAAAAGCTAGAGGACCTTGACAATTAGCAGAAGGATCACAAGTTGCTTTGCCTTCTCCCTCTACATTACAAGATGTCAAGCTTGGATCAGTTGAAAAAAAGGTAATTACCTTTCCCCCCACCCGAAGTAACAGGATTTTCAAAAGAAATTTAAAAAAAAAAAATTTTAAAAAATCAGTTTGTTCCAAGCCAATTAAACATTTAAAACTGCCTTGCTTGGCCTTGATGTTGTAGCAAAAGCACTTAACTTACAGGCTAATTATATTCCTCCTCATGGACACCACCTTCTCTTTCCTCCCTCCCAACACTCCAGAACAATGAGAGTCTCACGAAGCCTACAGGACTAAGCCGAAATACAGCCAATGAATCAGCAACGTGAGGCTACACACCACCTCCAGACTCCAAGACTCCAAGCCAACGAGGTGTCAGAGAGGGCCAATGGTCAAGGCTAAGCCCCGGTTTGGGATTCAAGTCTCTGCTCTTCAGCAGATTCCTTGTCCCACCCTGGAAATGCTGTCTCATACCTCTGTATCTCAGGGTTCGCCGTTGGACAGATGGGCACAGCACAACTTTTGTTCCTGACAGATGTTAGGAAGATAAATACATTCCTAACCTTGATGTACGTTGATGCTTGGAACCGAGGTGCAAATATGAAGCCTGGTCTATGATGCTGGATGCAACTTCAAAAATAAAGGACATCATTGGCAGAATTAGTGAAGGTAAAGGAATAAGTATTTAGGTGATACATTAATAAATCAGAAGTAAAACAAGGTATCGCGTACTGAAAGCCCACGTATCAGTTGCCTCTGGGGAGATGACAATCAATCCATCTAAAAAAACTGACTCCAGCTAAAGTTAACTACAAAACAGAACCTAGATGCATATCACACAAATATATGGAGGGTACAAGCACCACAGAAATCATCCCAACTTCATAAAATACTGGAGACACTTCTCCTGCAAAATCTGATAGAGGCAAAGCCTCAATTTTTGAAGCTACAGATAACAAGATAATCGGTATCACAAGATTTAAACCTTTGAAAGAAGAGCCTGAATCACCGCAGAAGTAGCAAATGCAGAATAAGTTTCAGCTGAAAAGGGAAGGAGTTACGACACCGAGGCAGCTTTGTTAGCAGTTGTGTTCCAACACAAAATAAACTAAAATGAAGAGGATTTGAAACTTATTTCTATTCAACTCTGCATGTATTTTAGTATTTCAGATAAAGAGTGTTTCAATAAAGCTAACAGAATTAGAAGAAGGTGTAGGGATGTTATTACCATGACAGCCCTATGCATATGAGGGGTTACATTTACACATGACTAACAAGGCTCACAAGCGCAATAACCATCGCTACCGTGCATCTCTAATATCCAAGACTCCAAAAGTCACTACAAATTATATTGGAGTAGATGATCACAGAGGTCCCTACGGCCTTAAAATCAAATACTGCTCGTGTGTGATTTTTTTTTACTCCACAACTCTTTTGCTGTATGCAGAAAACATTACAGAGGGATTGCAAGCAAGTGAAGAAACCGAGAACTTGCAACAAAACAGGGTTGATTTCTGTAGCTTGCATGATAATTTCTACATTAACACACTTTCTCCAACACATTTAACCCTATCAGAAAAAAAAAAACACATAGAAGATGTGCACTGAATGACTCATTAGGCAGTGACACTGCAGAATCAGGAAATGACGGTGCAAAATAAAACAGAGAAGCCAAATCCTTCTTCACACCTCTCTTGCACCCTGATCTCCTCAGAGAGCCATGGGGACACCCTACACCTCCTGGCTGAACCGTGCTACAGATGTCTCCTGTCCAGAGAAACTGAGACTTCACACCAGCTTTGATATAAGAACTCCTCTGGGAGCAGGTTAAGGGAAAGTCAAACGGGGATGAATTTGCTGTGACATCCTGGGTGAGATGCCACCACCTGGGTTTTGCTATCACCAGCAGTAAAAATCTTGCAGCCTGAAGCGCAGCTCAGTTTTTCCATTTTAAATTTACAGACCAAACTCTCAAGACAGCTTTTGTGTTTGGTAATTTATTTTTTTAGGACATCTGGGAAAAAAATACAGCTTTCCTTTCATTACTTTCTTCAGTAGTTCACCTCCCCCTTTGTGAATGCTTTTTTGCTTCTTATTCTCGTTATACTCTAACACATTGCTCATTTTTTTCCCTTTCTTTCTTCTTTTGGGTTAAAGCAATTAATAATAAAAGTCACATGAAAGGCAAAACTACAGAGGAAAACCCCACGGCCTACAGACTGCGCTTGGAAAATGTTTTCTTCAACTGGACAGCGTCTGGTGGCCTGGGGAGAAGACAGCAGCTGAAAATAAGCAAATCTCTCAGTATCTGCAACGACAAAGGAACCCCGCTGCTTTCCAGGCGTTGGGAATCAGCAGAGCTGTCCCCACAGGAGATACCCACCACAGTGACACCCTTGTAGGCCTTTCATGGTCTTTTGGAGGCACGTTTTCACAGAACTTCCTAAGGCCAATCTCTCCCAGGTCTCCCTGAAAATACAGAGCCTGCAAAAGCCAAAACACGCTGTGTGCAGCACTGCTGCAGCCCTCTGCAGTCATCAGTTACCTGCTGCCTACAGCAGCTTTCACCCACGGGGGCCAGGTGAGATCAGCTCATCTGAGCAACCTCATCAACCAGAGGGACGAGCAGCTCCAAAGGCCTTCACAGCCCAAAAAAGAGCCTCAGCACCCACACCACAGACCCCCAGCTGCACCCCTTCATCACCAGGATCCAGGGCACACAACACACGCACCCCCTTCAAGCACAGAAATGGTCCTTTGGATTATTTTTCTCCCAGTTATTCATAATTTAGGAGCAGCTACTCATTGCTCTCTGTACAAGTCCGAGACTGCTGCTGGCTTTGCATTATTACTGACGGCGTGGGTAATAATCCACACGACTTTGCATCTCACAAATATTAAATAACTAATTAGCAGTGTTAATAAAACAGACCTTCTGCTTTCCATTTCTGCTAATGAATAGGTACACGAGTTTTGCATTAGGTAAAAAGTTATGCATAAAGTACATCTCCTGCCGTACGCCCCGGGTTAAATTATAGCTGCAGGGTTAATTGAATACCCCAGGCTGATCTCCCTGCACAGGCGTTGCACCGGGCTACAAGCAGCACTGCATCAGCATTTTGACTCGAGTTTATTTTTTTAAAAAACTGCTGTAAAACACTGACTGCGAAGAGAAAAGCAGCATTAGGAAAAAATATTTAAAAACAATGGCCCTGTTGAGATCACCAAAGAGGGTTCTGTTTTAACAGGCTCAAGAATAGTATTTTTCATATTTCAGCACATTTTTACCAAGCTACTCCTTTATATTTCCTGAATTTATAGGCTATTGTTGTCAAGAACAGAACAAAAATCACTAAGACCATGTTGATATGGAAAAGTTACCTGAATTAGACAGACAGTTCAGCCCATTTGATGATTTGGTTTCAGAAGACATGTATTTAATCACATATCACATTAATGTAGCAATACCTGCTCATACTTCCTATTCATTCCTAAAAACCTACTGGTTTGCAGAGTTAATACATTTTTTTTTCCACTGAACACAAACTCCTATTATATTACCAATATTCTCACAAACTCTCAGGTTTAGCCTGGAGGAGGCTCAGAGGTGACCTTAGTGCAGTCTACAACGACCTGAAGGGAGGTTGTAGCGCAGTGGGAGTCGGCCTCTTCTCCCAGGCAACCAGTGATAGGACAAGAGGACAGAGCCTCAAGCTTCGCCAGGGGAGGTTCAGGTTGGACATTAGGAAGCATTTCTTCTCAGCAAGGGTCATTAGCCATGGGAAGGGGCTGCCCAGGGAGGTGGTGGAGTCACCATCTCTGGAGGTGTTTAAGAAAAGCCTGGACATGGCACTTAGTGCCACGGTCTAGTTGCCATGGTGGTGTCAGGGCAATGGTTGGACTCAATGAGCCCAGAGGGCTCTTCCAACCCTATTGATTCTGTGATTCTGTATTACCAGTTTTACATTTACCAGCATTTCCACTGATATCTGATTGCTTGACTATATAGTCATTAGCAGGATTGAGCCCAGAAAAAATAATCTAGTTTTACAAGAGTGATGTAATTTTAATTAAAAATGCCTTGACTGAAATTCAGCCAAGCCCAACCCAAAGCAGCTAAGTCAACCTTTAAGGTCTGTCCAACCTGACATAAACAAGCTCCATGTCACACCTTTAATCCATGTGATGTTCTCTCTGTAGCTATTTGCTTCATGGACTGTTATCAGATGCCTCAGTAATTGCTGAGAATAGCGGTAGACCTCCCTCATGCACATAGGGGAACTGCTACATCTCATGCTTAATAAAACCTGACGAGACAACAAGGGACCTGTTGCCTATGTCAGTGTTACGGGTCTTCATCATCAAGGTTCAGAAACAGGGCAATCCCGTCACCTTATAATGCTGAAAGAAGATGGCACTAAACCAGCAACACCCCCCAAAAAGACTGACCCTTACGTCTACGTGCCTACACAAACGATTGACACATACAGCAACCAACCACGACTGCACATACGGGTGTGAATGGCTATTGGAGAATTACACAACCTTAGGGAGTCTCTGAGCAAGTATATTCTCATTTTTTTTAAGCTGTTTGGTTTCACAAGCAGCTAAATCCTTAGCTAACTACTGAATTCTTTTCGATGCAAACTGTCTGAATGATAAGTCAAAGGAAGAGAGGAACTTATTCATGGGGGAGTGGTTCCAGCCTTAGACAACAAAGCTGACATTTCAAAGTAGGGGAGCGATAAGGACAACACACTCAAATTCTTCTCAGTCCACTCACCAAAAGAAGCCTGAAACCAGGAGACCTCTGCAGTTCTCCTGACAGGTACAGCAATGGTTTCTGCTGCTATGAGTGGTGGTAACACACTGCTCTGCACTGTTAGAGGGTCAGAAATATGCCATTAACAAGTGGGACTGGAATAGCAAAACTTATCAGCCTTCTTTCCTGACGTCTACAGATGACAGTCAGGGGCAACATTAGGAACTCGCTGATCATCACTCATTTTTAATTTATTCTCTGTCCCCAATACATTCCCTTTATGAGAGTGACCATGTGTCCAGATGAACTCATCCAACAACTACTGCAAGTAAGCATAGGCTGTAAAATCCACGTGGCCCTAAAGTTGTACTGAAAAGCTGAGATTTTTTAAGTATTCACTGATATAATTAGTGCACTGGATAGGCAGTTCCTGACCCGAGAGGGTAAACTCTAATATGGATTAGACAAGTGGAAATAACTTCTCATGCCAAGAAGGTATTCTGCATGCTACCTAGTAATTAATCTATTTAAAACACAATAGGACAATAATTAAAAACGTCCTCTTAAAATTCAAAGAGATGAAGCTAACAGCAAGGTCAAATCTTGAAAGTAGAAATAAAAAGAAACAGAAAGTCAGCCAGCATGGCTCCAGAATAATTTTATAAACATCCTCTATTGATTAAGAGCTTATAAAAGTGAACAGAGAAGGGTCTCAGGACAAAGCCATTTCTGTTCCCTGGGTGCTCGATAGGATCCCAGATCAGCAGGTAGGATGCAAATACAAGTTGACAGAAAGTGGCTGAAGAGTGGCTTGTATATATTAAATATATTAAATTTTGAATATTGAAAGTTTGAAGCTCTTCATATAATGAAACACACACAAAAAGTAAAAATTAAGTATTACTGTAGAGCAGTAAAGTCCTCAGCAATCACCTCACATCAGAGATGTACCTCACAAGTGCCCAAAGGAACACAAGCAAACAGCAAAAAGAATAGCAGAAGGTTCAGTTAATTTCCTAAACTGCTTTCTAAAAGCCCCTTCTATTTGTTTGAATCTTACCATCCCCAACTCTGCAACCTAGGAGCACACACTGAGTCCCTCTAGTGCCTTCCCTCTCCAAGCAGAGAGCTGTTTAAAGAAAAAAGCCCACACCATCAGCAACACCCTTTCTTCAATATCACATTAACACGTACAGAAGACTGCATTAAGCTTAGCTTACAGCTTAGCCAAGAGCCCAGCAACCTCCAGCTGCAGTTCACAAGTTACATACCTTAACTTTAAACACCAGCATTGATTTCAAGACAAAATACACAAGCTGTAAACTGAATTACAACTGTAGGACAAATATCAGTAGGTAAGACATGGCAGAAATTTGTATAATGTCACCCAGCCATTTAGCATTTGAATCTGAGCTGTGGTTTTCACGCTTATACTGCAGCAAGAGCTCTGTAGACGTTGTTTCTAAGCCCCTTGAAAACACCAGCAAAACAGTACAAGAATATAAACAGAAACATCAGTTTGCAGCATGTTTTTCATCGTTGCTCTTATGGGATGTTGACAACCCAAGTTCTTGCACTTGGTACAGTTGGAGATTGATAAAGCAGCCCAATCCTGCATCTGACACAGAGTCTTTTTGGCTATATTGAATTTTGAAGGTTTTCAGGAGTTGAAGAATTACTACACCTGCCAACAGCATGTTTCATTTATCAGCTGTGTGTCTTCAGGAAAATGAACTTGCCACTCTGTCAGAAATTGTCTGCTTTGGGAGGTGTGATTAGACTTTAACCATTGGCGTAGAAATGCCATTCTTTCTTCCAGCTCATTGCTTTCCAGCCCAAAGGTTTATTCATGGACTACAGGTTATATAATGCCTTAAAATGGATTGTGGGTGTAGCAACTGCTTATAAAAAAATCAAATCTGATTGCATGTTTTGAATAAAAATTCACTTTTGCATGAAAATCTGTGTTATGATGAATCTTTATCTCACTCAAGCCTTAAAAGGCATTCCTGGCTGGTGAATAGCAAATGAATTGAGCCTCCTGGTTTGCATTTTTATGAGGTGTAAGAACTTTGCAATGTAGGAAAGTCTGTAGAGATGCCAGAGCCACAGAAACAATACAAACATTAGCAAGAGACACCCAATGGAGAAACCAGGGTCTAAGTAGGTCTCAGCCTAGGAGAGAAAGGCAGGCTTCAAAGTTCAGTGATCTCTGTTTATACTTGCTCACTCTTCATAAAAGAGCTGGGACTGACTTAAAGGTCAAGGTGAACCTTTGCTCAAGAACAGACAAGAGCAGCAATAAAGGTACATTTGAAATCACTTAGCATTTAAGACTGACCCATAATTACTGTTGCTTATCTGGCAGAGGGAGCTCCTCCTCCATCCTAGGCATCGTATGAATTGAAGGGGCCATCTGAGGAGACTCAGTATTTCCCTCCTCTGCAGAAAAGAGAGGCCAGACCTAGGAAGAGTGATACAGACCATGGAAGGCTGAACACCTCTGCCAATACGTGGGGAGCTCCTTTAGTACCACCTCTGGCGGCGCTCCATGCCCCAGACAGCCTGTCACCATCTGCTCAGGCCTTTAAAAAGTTGCTACGAGAACGTTAAGTGTTAGAGACATAGAAGCAGCCCTCCCTATCACCAAGCCACATTAAAAGAGGTTAGTGCTGTCCCCTGTCAAGCCAGAACCTAGCTGAAAGATCTCCGTTTCCCTTGTTGGATGGCATTAAATGATTTTCTTGTTTTAACGAAAGTAGGTGCTATGAATAAACCATAGAATAGGCCATTTTAAGAGATGCACCAGAAGTACTCCAGAAGCAGAGGGTGGGCAGGAGGGAGAACAGTGCAGGTGGCATCCCTGCGTCACGCCCTTACCTGCTGCAGAATTTATAATGGCATGTAAAGCTGGACAGGCCACCTACTACTCAGACTTTACCAGAGATGGGTAACCACAGTGAGGAAATTGCTGCCAGCTTATAATAGTCATTACTGTTCAGCACAGCTCAGATTTGGGGCTAGGGATTAAGGATACGCTTAAGCACCAAAGTTTCAGAGGTAGTCTTTGCCCTCAGATGGTGCAGGAGACCAGAGGCAAGAAGGCTGGGACATGGGAAGGACATGGGTAAACCTTGTCCTGCACACAGTGCAAGCAGCACTGCTGCTGAGCAACTTCTTTTTGACAAGCAATGCCCATTTTATGTGTGAAAGTATGTCCTGTGCCAACACAGGAAGGACCCACCCACAGAGTCACCAGGGTGCCCTAAGATGCAGGGTTGGCCCTACTGAAAGTACCTTAACTTGGTTACCACAGAAAACACCTGGGTCCTGAAGCCATGAAAACTACAGAAAAGGTAAAACTGGTTGGAAGAGCACATTTCTGTGGGAAATGCACCCTCGGGACAACAGTTTTACCTCTCAGCTGTATAACAGGCCAAGCTGCAGATACCCTGCAAGGGTTCAGGGAGGAGAAAGGGTGTAACGGCCCACCCCAGTCCCTCTTGGATGTCTGCTTAGGTGACCACCATGAAGAGCTTGTACTCCCATGCTCACACACTCCTCATCAGAATATGTTCTTGGTGTTTCGTATGTTTTTGCTGACATCCAAGCACAGACTTGCAATTCTTCCTTATTTGGTTTGTCATAAGCTCAGACAAGCTCTGGGAGTTGTCACCATGGGTTTTTTGCCAGAGGTAGAGAGTTTTGCTTTTGAATTCACATCATCAAGGGCTCCTAGAGGCATCACTCCACTCTCCAGTACAGCAGAGACTCCACCAGTGATCAGGCACACCGCACTCTATGGCCTCCCATACAAAACCAACAGTATATCTTCCTTATTCTATGGAAAGTCATAAGAAAACAAACATTCTCTGTGGGTCTGGGGAGGACAGATCCCAATTATGATGGTGCCCATCTCAAATAACCAAGGAGTAAAATAGAAAAAGCCTGGAGTTATTAATCTGTCGTACACTGTATGACAGCTCTTGAAGATATTGTAGCATAACTCATTTCCCATCACAACAGCTGATCTTTCATAAGGCTAATACCTAAACATGAACATTTTTGTTAGATAAAATAAAAAGACCGAGCCCTGTATGTATTACATAATCTCTACCTTGGGTTGAAAGCAATGTGATTGTTTTCATTAACCTTTCATTCTTACAAAAGGGCACAAATCAATAACAAATTTATTCAGGCAAGTGAAAGGCAATTTCAAGCAATTTCACAAGGGATTTCATTTCCATGGCTTTTTTCCCCCTCCCACAAATTCTAATAAAAACTGGTATGATCTGTCCAAACATAAGACAAACACAAAAAGCAAAGATACTGTCAGCGCCTTAAAGACACAGAATGAAACCACCTTTTTACAGCGGGATAATTGTCTCACCAAAAATACTGCTTTCTTTTGAATCCTACGCAACTCTTACTGACAGCCTGTGAAACGCTTTGGTGCACAGTACTGAGCTGGTCTCTTAAATAAAGCACCTACAATACGTATTTTTTCCTACGACAAATTAAGCAATTTCTTTTTGGTGCACTTTGCCCTTTCGTGCTATGAGCAGAGGTTTAAATTACACGGATTTCGATGCACTTTCCAACTTTGCTATTCCTGTCATATTCCACAGCATTTCGCCTATTAAAGGGTTGGCTTTGAATTCACGTCTGACAAAAGCAATGATAAAAACCACAAAGTAATTCATCAGCAGCTCCGTTTTCCACACAGGACAAAAAAATGCTGAAAAAGCACAATACATTATTAACAACTGTTTAATTTAATCTGTGAATTCACCTCTTTCACAAGCCCTCTGTGTATCCTGTCACCGTGCTGCAAGGCCAGGGGATCCTCCCAGGGACAGAGAGGGAGCAGGAGGCAGACCCAGCCCAGAGCATCAGTCCCACTGGTTCCCACAAAACTCCCAACACAGTGTCTTTTTTTATTATAGTAACCTTTAAAAATATATTTAAAATTATAAATTATTTCTATAAGTACCCTTATTCTATAGGTTCATCTTTACTACAGCTGTTCATTTTCTATGGCTTTTGGTTCCTTTGCCCACTGGGATGCCATTGTCTGAGGACAGTCTGAGGAGTCGGAGGACAGTCACAACTCATTTTAAAGAGTTGAACTTCTTGGGAACCTTGTGAAATATTTGCACCATTCAAAAAAGACCTAAGATATTACATAAAGTTCAGCAGAATTTGAATGCCAAACTCCCACCCATCAGCACAGGTGTTCAAGATGAGATCAGCTCCTTCTGGTGCTGCTTATCCTTATGCAGCTATTTTAGAGGGAAACATAATCCCACTTCCAGTGGCTGAAATTAGGGGTGCTGAGCCCACCGGGGTGGCTTCCTAAAAGCCTCTGCTGCCCTCTGAGCATTGCCATCCCCGTGGCACTCGCACCACACAGGGACATGCAACTCCTCTTCAAGCTTCTCTGTGCTGGCACAAAATAGCTTGATAAAGTTGCCCAGTGTGTTTGCTTTGAAGATGACTGAGACATACAGTTTGTTACGTCTTCCATCATGTTTTCCACGGGGGAACAGAGCTTGTGATGTTGGGGAATGTGCAGTTTTCCTGTGAATTATTAAAGGAAAAGCAAGCCAAAAACTGCAGCGTTGTCTTGAAGCCCTAAATCAGCGACTCATTTAGGCACACGTTTCAGCAAGGCTATGCCCAAAAATGAACAAAAAAAGATGTAGAGATATACTCGTTTCTGCAAGAGGAGGAAATCCAGAGAAAGCCCACTCAAACTCATGTGAAAAAGTACAGAAGAGTCATAAAATCTTCCAGAAACATCTCTATGCCTTTGTGGTTAGTGTTACAAGGCTACAGGGCAGCTACTCTATGCAAATCACCAAGGGGAAACCTTCAAAAATACTGCATGTAAGGTAATGGTGAGCTTAACATGGCAGTAATATTGGAGAACCACTGGAAATGCTAATAATTCAGTTTGAACAGGAGCTCAAAAGAAGCCCATAATCAGTATTTGAGTTTATTCACTGTAAATTAAATTATAACACACAAGAAGATGAAAGAAATCTTATAGGGGACAAAAAGCTGCCAGTTAAAGGGATCTAATTCCAGTGAATGTCTTCTTTCATCAAAAAAATTACTGTATTATTACACTGCCATGTTATTAGGATGCTATATAATTCACCATCACCTAGAAGCAGTAAAAAGTAGATAACAAGGCAATGTTCTGGGGAAAATTAAAGATGTTCTTATTGTTTTTTCACAGAATTAAAAAAAAGCAAGAAAACAGAAATAAGTATCTGAAGGTACAGAATGCACTTAAAAGGTTTCTCATTTCTCTCAGCAAAATGTGAGTGCCCAGGTGTGAAGGACCTGCCCTTGACAGGCCATCAATCTACGAGGATGAATCTACTGCTGATTACAGTTAGCTGGGTTAATCATAGAAATACATTTTTTATATTCTGATTTCAATTATTTACTGAGGAACTTCACAGAAACACATAGATATTCTCAAATAGTAATACTCATGTATATATATAGTTATAAATTTATGCTCCTAGTGTTACACAAGTCAAAGCTGTGGTCACACTATGCTTTTCTCATAAGATATGACAGCCCATTTCCTAGATGGAGTCATCAAAGATCTCATCCATCTATACATCAGTCTAGAAGAACAGTCTGGTGTTTTGATACCATACAAAGCTAGAAACAGATTAGCAGGAGACCTGCAAGAGGGGTGAGGGACCAGCACACAGGTACACCTCCCAGGTGGACTTCATCTGTGGATTTCTTTGAGGATGAATCAGATTAACTCCACAGAGTGATGGAAAAGCTATGTTTTTCCACATCAGTCTATTCTACTGCCTAATTTTCCATACAGCCAAAAAATTTTACAACTAACTGGCCAGAACTTCCCTCACTGCAGTTTAAGCCCTTTTTCTCCTTGTGCTACCCATCCTGACTTAGGAGAGCACATTGATATTTATGACCTTTAAAAACTACTCAATAGTGTCCCTAGCCCAAACAGATGCCTTTCTCCCTTGTCAGTCACAGTAAACCCCAAACTCTATGTACGGATCAGCTACTTATTTCTCACTAGTGGAAGTTTTTGTTCTTCTGATGTAAGGGGAGTTTTAAACTCCACTAGGAAATGCCACAGCTTTGGGGGTGCCAATATTCTTCCTGGCCCAATATTAATTAAACTCTCACGGCCATCTGAGTATCTGTGCACTCATTACTGCTTATTTATCCTGGAATTTCATCATTATAGTTGCCAAAAAAAAGCATCTCCCCTGGTACTTTAGCCGAGCTTTTGTCTTTCTCTTTTTGTTCTTAGCAATTCTCCAACAAGCCAAAAATGCCAACTAGCTCCAGCCATATCAAGATCAACTGAGCTCTGCTCCTTTTCTGGGCTCATGTTCTGCTGCATTATCCAAATACTTGTATTTCCAGTCTTCCACACATCCTCCAAGTGGCTCAGTTGTGCATTTCAGTGGCTGGCTTCCATTCTGCTTCATGGTACACTGAATATGTTATAGAAATTAGATTTGAGGTTCTCCAGATCTTGCTGGGGCTGTTTTCAGACTAAGCTTTTCAAAAGCTCTTTCTCATGTGCAAAACCTTTTAGTGAATAGTATTGAAGCTGCTGCCATTCCCACCACTTGAGTCTCAGAGCTTCACAGACTGGCTTAAGGATATCAGAAATACTCCAGCGACTCAGTATCCCTTTGCTCACAGCAGCTCAAGTGTAGGGGAGAGGGAGTGTAAGAGACCACATACACCATGCTCTTTCCAGGCAAGCTCCCAGCACTTCTGAGAACCCAACTTATGATTCACTGACACAAAGGACAGCGTTTAAAACTGATTTTCAACAAGGTTTAACAAAACTTCTTGTTTAGACTAAATATGATGTGTTTACATTCTTGTCAAGGCAAAGCAGGACACTGGGACAAGCTGATTTAGGACAAGAGGACACAGCCTCAAGCTGCGCCAGGGGAGGTTCAGGTTGGACATTAGGAAGAATTTCTTCTCAGCAAGGGTCATTAGCCATTGGAAGGGGCTGCCCAGGGAGGTGGTGGAGTCACCATCTCTGGAGGTGTTCAAGAAAAGACTGGACATGGCACTTAGTGCCATGGTCTAGTTGCCATGGTGGTGTCAGGGCAACGGTTGGACTCGATGATCCCAGAGGGCTCTTCCAACCTGGTTGATTCTTTATACTCAAGAATCAACTCTAGGTACTCATTGCACCTAGAGTATAAAGTTCCTTTGCTTGCACTGCAGTCAGTTGAAGATGTTAGTGGGTTCTTGTTTAAATAGAGAGAACAATTAAATCATTTTATGAACAAAGCATAAGCTGGGCTTCTTTCCTCATGACAAAATGAGTAATAGCTGGCATCCAGAATTAATCAATTACTCCTCCTCTTGCAGTTATTATTCCAATTAGTTTTCTTTTTTCATTCACCGTTTTGGGGCGAAACTAAGCTCTTTAGACATCCCTCATACCATGTCCAGAAGCAAAGGCAGTTTAACACTGGCATTCCCTCAGAGGCAAATACAAAAGAAGGGAGAAGAACAGGAGAGCAGAGGACTGCATAAAGCACCTTTAGCTCCATGTCTGTCTCCATTCCTGAGCCAGGAATAAACTGAAACACTGTAGGAAATGAGCTGTATGGAAGACCTCTGGATGCCCCCTCTTGCCATGCGTAACCCACTTTTTGATCCTAACAGAGCTCTTCAGCATCTACAACAAGGAGGTACTACCACACACTTTCACAGAATCACAGAATCAACCAGGTTGGAAGAGCCCTCTGGGATCATCGAGTCCAGCCATTGCCCTGACACCACCATGGCAACTAGACCAGGGCACTAAGTGCCATGTCCAGGCTTTTCTTAAACACCTCCACAGATGGTGACTCCACCACCTCCCTGGGCAGCCCCTTCCAATGCCTAATGACCCTTGCTGAGAAGAAATGCTTCCTAATGTCCAACCTGAACCTCCCCTGGCGAAGCTTGAGGCTGTGTCCTCTTGTCCTATTGCTAGTTGCCTGGGAGAAGAGGCTGACTCCCACTCCACTACAACCTCCCTTCAGGTAGTTGTAGACTGCAATAAGGTCACCTCTGAGCCTCCTCCAGGCTAAACACCCCCAGCTCCCTCAGCTGTTCCTCAGAGGTCAGACCCTCCAGACCCTTCACCAGCTTGGTCGCCCTCCTCTGGAGGGGGTAGAAAAGCAAGTATTCAGGAGAATTCATGTATTTTGGAGTTAATACTAAGCAAAGCCTACTCAAAAAGGATTTGAAGGGTATTTATGTACAACATGCTCCAACAGAAAAAGGAAACATCGATAAGTACATGCATAAAGCGCTCCCTGACATGGGTGAGGATGACTTTCACCTTTCACTGAAGTAGGAACGAGGCACAGGACACCCACAGCACGGGCCAGGTCAGTCCTGTATTCAAATCCTACCCATCTTGGCAGACTCTGTCCTATTTACACACACTTTTGGAAATCGCCTGCAGTTCCCCTGCCTCCCACCACCCCAATTAGAGCCATCAGGTCCTAAGAGTTCAAGCACAAAAACCACCTTGATTTCAGCTTCAACATGGTACAAGGGCAGGAGGATTTTAACTTCAGCTGCTTTGCTGTACCTTCTGGACCATAAGCAGAGGTTAATTTTAAACCATATACAAGGATTTAAACTATGCAAAAAAAAAAATGACTAAGCAGCATTCTCCCCTCCTGCCCTCAACACAAAGCAAAAACTACCAAGATTCAACCCAGTCTTTAGTCTGACAGCAAAAAAGACATTTGGGGTTCCCAAATATTCAATAGCCAAAAAAAAAATGTTTGTTAATATAGATATAAAAAAGCAAACTCTTTACCAATACTTCTCAAAAAGTGGTACAAAAATACAGTATAAAAACACAGCCTCCAGTATAAGACTCGCAGTTACAGCAGCAGTTTCTAGAACGTAAAATCCAAGACAAATCCAAGACTTTCCACATCTTTTTCACTGTCTTGCATTGTGGCATCAGCTCTCATGGGAAATTCATTAGGAAATTCATCTTCTAAGAAGATATGCCTAAGGTGGCCCTTCATTTACTTCCAAATTATTTCATTAGCTACGGCACTACACCTTGTTTGCTTTTGAATAATCCCAGGTACAATCCAAACACGCTGCAACCCCACGTGTAACACAACATACGTGCTAACCTGAGAGAGAAAACATTATTTTAAAATGGAGATATGCTACAACATATACCACAGTGAAAGGACTTTATTCTGATTTGCTTTTCTTACATGGATTAATTGAGCTGTCACACAGTGTTTTTAAATTTATAATTACCTGACTACCCATTGTCTACTAGTGGAGCTTAGTTGTCCATACATCTTACACAGTGAACTTGCTATAGCCTGATAACACACCTGAATTATCTCCATATTCAGCCACAGGCATATTCAACATATTTTATATCTGTAAGCTTATTCTAAGACACATTTTGAAATTGTCCGAGGTATAAAGCTAGAAATTTTTTAGCCAAAACATCCTGACATATTCAGCCCTTTCTAGATGGTCCAATTGCCAAAAAGTGCTTCCTAATCCATGGTATTTTAATAAAATCTTATTATAAGATAGCAGGAGGCACAGAAATCTATAATAGTCCTTTTTTAAAAAAATCAAAAGTGTTTTTCTTCTTCCCCTTGAGGAAGTTTGACTTTTATATCATGTAGATTTACATTCTCTCTCTCTCCAGTGCCAGAAACAGGTCATTAACTTGCTTTTTTTCTTTTAATTATGAAGTTAGACAGATGTATTTTCTGCTTGCTTTGAACAGGAAAGAGACAAGTTACCAACTAACTCAGCATTCAGACTACATCACTGTCACCGAGCTTAAAAACTTTTCCAGGCAGAACTGCTGAAGCGCAACCGACCATTTCTCCTATTTATAGACCTCGTTGGACTTGCTCAGCTGAAGACACCAAGGGACCCTGGGCTGGGCAGCCACACGTGGAGGCACTGCAACTTCTTTCCTTATCTACACCCAGCATTATTACAAAGCAGAGTATCATTTCAACTGATCTGCACCGAGTTACTCAGCATAAAGTTGCTCTATTTCCAAAGCAGAGCATTTGCTGCAAACATCAGCAGGAGCAAGTTACTTCTGCTCTATTTTCTTCACCTGAAACTCCATTAGTCAAATTTCAGCTTGTTCTGCTCTTCACTCATCAGTTACATTGAATCTGAGCTTCCCGTTATTGTCCCTGAGGAAAAATGCAATATACTGCAGCACTAATTCCCTTCCTTTTCATGTTATTTTTGATCTCTGCATCATAAAGTGCTCTGTGAGTTTACTAAACGTGTTTCATTAAAAAGTGTTAATGATCTATTTTGGTATCAGATTTAAATACTTATCTTTTCACCATCTGAAATATTATTAGTAATTTCTTCTCCAACGATGGGTGGACAGCACCTCTCTAGAGCTATTTATTCCATATCCCCTCTGCCCCTAAATGATCAGGTTATTTAGATGAAAGGCTCATTAGCCCTGTAGTATTTTAATTTTGCCTCCTATTGATTAGTGGTGCACAAGTTTGGAAAGGCTCTCCCAGCACAGTCTGAGCATTTTCCTGCAGGGCTCATTACAAAGAGCAGCTTGGTCCACTCATCTGCCAGATGGGCTTTTCCTCACCCAGAAATAATTTCATATTCCCAGGAAATTTTCTGTAATTTTTTATGATATGAGACCTTAACACCAAAGATCTCACATCAAGGTTGGGTGATACGCTGCTCCTTAGGGCCAAGAAAACACAGCCATTTTAAAGCTATCATAGACCACTGGGCTTGAACATTAATGCTGTCTTACAGGTTAACCATGGAGACACACGAGGAGAGGGCTTCTGCAGATCTCTAGGGAAGTCTTCAGGGGCTGCTTTGGGTCCTTCAAACGCATCAGCAAAACCAAAAGGGGAACCTATCATACCATAGCACTGAGAGGTAAATTTAACATCAGAGGGGGGAAAAAAAGTGGAAGATCCCTGGTGATACTAGGGAAAAAAAGAATTAAGACACCCACATGGTATACACTTAATGTTCCAACTTTCTGCCAGCATGCTCTGAGCACATTCAGACTTTAAGACTGCAAACAGGTCTTTAACCTCAACTGAGACCTTGAATACCAGCTCCTCTCCCAGTCTGCTCTTGCTGCTTCTCAGCAAAAGTCACCTCTGGTACAGTGGCAACACCATGTATAACCTTAGACCTCTTCCTCCTAGAGTCCTCCTCCTCCTCCCCACAGCACTGTCCTAATGGTATCAACGGACACTGAGTGGTTCAGCAACACGTCAACATTTTATTTCATGACTTGTGTTATTGCCAAGACACTGCTGGAAAGGCACCCTTCAGTCCTCGGAAATAGCTCAC